>NC_056734.1:238744271-239058757 GCF_019279795.1 Protopterus annectens | reverse complement strand
TACAACCTGTAGCATTACAGTTGCTTATTCTGTTTATTATCATATTTAGATGTTTCTTCTACAAAATAACTGTTTTATGCAACTAATAAAGAAATTATGGGAAATAGTTTTGTCCTACAATCTCAGGACATTTGCCATTTTGTCAATGTTTTTGCAGGACACAACTGCCCAAAGGGGGACTGTCCCTCAAAACGTGGGACAGCTGGTAACCCTACACATATCCCGTTACTGTACCGTGGACTGGTGACCATCCCGACACGCGGATATGTATTGATGCAGGTTAACATTTCCATGGTTGGCGTTACCTGCCCTGCCCACCCTCCAGGATGATCGGGTTGTCGGTCACTATGTTTACTATGTGGTGATTTCGCGTCTTACTTATCTGTGAACTTGCATCCCTGGGTTCCATATTACCCTGTTGTACTTTATATCTGTGTATGCGTAGATATATTTCTACATGTGTACTGATATGTATTTCCGTATCTGTGTATGCACATGAGTACATATGTGGTCGACTTGCGGCGATAGTGGCAGCATGGCTACGCCGTGTGCTGTAGAACCGGCATGCGTTGAGGTGTTGGCGTTCCATGCTCTGCTGGCTATTGGGTGTGCAGTGTTTGGGCGGTGCCTTTGTTGGAGTCACACATACGTCCGCACATACGGTACACATTACGGGCGGACATGTTTGTGTGGCGTCCATTTTACTGTGTGTGCAGGTCAGGAGGTGTCAGTCCATGGGGCCTACACTGTCAAAGTATGTGCTATGCGTTCCCTCTTTGCCAGGGCGTAGGCATATTGGGTACGCCTCTGTCTACCTACTGGGGCTGGCTCAGTGTGACCATGGCGCTGAACGCCCTGTGCCTGTGCTTGCCCTGGCAGTTGTGGCGGGCTTGGTGGCCCTCCGGCATTATGTCCCTGCAGCAGCTGTTTCCGCAGAATCATATTGTGTAGCATACAACATACTATGAATATGTGGGCACTTGTGCCTGGAGAGTACTGCAAGGCTCCACTGGATGTATCCAAGCACCGGAACCGTGATTTCAACATCCCGAACACACGCTCTATGATTATTCTCGTTTGTGCGTGTGCCTCATTATGGCGTTCTTGCATGTGTGTGTGTGCATTTCTGATGGGTGTCATCAACCACGGCTCCAGTGCGTAGCCAGCATCCCCCACAAGGTGACCTTGTGTGATGTCCCCCCTGGCGAATACCTGATACAGCTGTGAGGCATGCCAGATATGGGAGTCGTGGTAGCTTCCAGGGCTGCCAGCACACACATCCATAATAATGCCCTGCGCATTGCACACGACCTGGCAATTGATGGAGGGGTATCCCTTGCGGTTTATGTAGCGTCTACCCTGCTCCCCGGGTGGTGACTTAATTTCTATGTGCATACAGTCTATCGCACCCAGGACCTCCGGGTATTGTGCCACACGGTGGCAGTGGCGCATATTGCTAGCCAACTCCTTCTGAGATGTGGGGAAATGTATGTGCTCATGGGCATGTGGTAACATGGCATCCAGGAACTGGTGTAGTACCCTGGATGCTGATGCCTGTGAGATGCCCATTATGTCCCCGGTGGGCCTTTGAAAGGTACCTGTAGCCAGTATTCGCAAGCTCACACATACCTTTGTGTCCACTGGGATGGGCTCCCCTCTGTTGTCTCTTGTTCTCAGGCGCGGCCGGCACAGCTCCACTATTTGCTGTAACGTGTCCCTGTCCACCCTGTAGCACTCTACTATCTCCAGGTCTCGCAGCCCCTGGTAGGTCACCCTTGGTCTGAACACTCTCCTTCTCCTGTGAGGCCTACGGTAGTTGTCGGCACCACCCTCCGCAACTCCGTCTGTCTCTGCCACATACCTATGCATCACGGCGGCGGCACCCAGCATATACATATTAAAAGTTCCCAGTCTGTTTACACCCTACGGTGCGGCGCTTGGGAAATCGCGCTGTGTGTTGTGTGCATTCACATTTAATACTGTTGTGCTGTATACCCGGTGATGTCATTGGGTGTGTCTGTGCGGCCGTATCCACGGATTATTTCCGTGGTTTTACGCTTGCAACTGCAACGGTACTGCCTGTAGTGTTACATTACGGTTGCCTGCATTGCCTTCGCCTGGCATCTTACATTACTGTATCCTGCAGGCACATGGCATATGATGCATTTTATCTGCAGCCGCAGTTATGCTACCTCTGTACTTGGCTGTGCTATTTCGGTTCTTTGCTCTTTGCATTTCTACTACATCCCCTACTATCTTTGCACTCATATGCCTCCCTTTCCCGTTATGCAGGAGTCTGCATGCAGAGTTATCAGCTGCCGGCGTTTGCCCTTCCTGCATTGATTGGTGTTAATTGCTCATTACGGATCCATTTACACTGCTTCCGCATTTCCTCGATTCTCCGCATTACCTTCCTATATCCGTGGTTGTTGACGGTGAGGCTGCCACATGACTGGTTTAGGGAACGTAGTCATCCTCGTGCACATGCATTTGTACGCGCATTCTGTACTCTCAGCGCATCTATTTCCTAACACGCCAGTCCTGATGCTGTGATGTGCCTTGTACAGCCCAGATTTGCTGACCTCCAATATCCTTCCTCCTACAGTGGCACACCCCTCTGTGGTTGACATGTATCTCGTGTAGGCCACTCCTCGGTGTAGTACCGCCACCGCTTTGCTCCATCCTTACGCCCGGCCGTTTTGCGATTCACTATTATCTGCCTCATTTGCATGGAATTGACTACTAATACATGGTTACGGCGGACACCGCCACCACTCCTTGACAACCATTGCGCTGGGGTTGCAGCTTTACATACATACTATGGTGTGTGGTGGCTGTGCAGCTGATTTGTGTTCTACTGCTCTTTTGGACATTGTCATATTATTTCATTGCTTTGCAACTTCTGTGCACATATCCCGGGGTCTGCTGTTCTTTCTACATACGTGCCATTTATGTCATTTTTTACATTTTGTGCATATTTTCTTTGGACATTCTCGGTGCCTTTCCACATTGGCATATTGCACCTATATGATACCTGACTTTGACAGCCTTCCGTTACTCCTCCGGTATGTTTGGGTAAATGTAAACCGTTTTTTTTTGGTTTACATTGCCGTCTTACGCTACGCCGCCACGTGGATCGCTATTTGCCCTCATTTGCATGGTGCAATACCGCACACAGTGTGTTTTGCATACCTACGCCGGGGGCTGGCGCCTGGCGCAAGGTTCATGAATCCCGGGGTAGATCTATATTTAGATCTATTTCTGGGATTTTCCACTCAGACTTCAGTCTGAGCAAGGGAATTCCTCAGTATTCAGGGTCTCAAATTATCCATGATTCTTATGGTAGCAGTTGTAAGTCTCCACATGAGAAATATACAATGATATCTAAAATTGTTATGGTTCCAGCATCAACACCCATTGACTTTTCAAATTACAGTTTTTGGATTTGTAAAAAGGGTGATTATGTTGTGGAGACATCAGATTTCTTGGAATCCAGGTCTCCAATTCTCCCCACCTGCTACAGCACAATCAGTTACAACAGATGTCTCAGACTTTGCTGTGCAGTATTAGTGGACATAAAATTACAAAGCAAAACACATAAACATAAAACTGATGTTAGCTCTTAAAAAATTCTGTCAACTGTGAATCACCAGTAGTCTTGGGACCTCTTCAAATGTTTACAGACAGCACCAAAGTGACGTGGTGTGTAAGCAGCCAAGGGGGAACCAGATCTTACACCTTATGCAGACTAGTTATGTTAGTATTAGATATAACTTTACAGCTCAGTCTCACTCTGTAGGTAACTTGCATCCCATCAGTGTAAACTGTGTGGCAGACAAGCTGAGTAGGACTAGGACCAGGATAGATCTTCGTGAATGGAAACTGAATCAAGGGATCTTCCAAGATCTGTTAGTCTATGGGGAACACTGTTGATAGATCTTTGTGGCTGCTATATAAACAATCACCTGGCAAAATTCTGTTCCAGTACTTCATCCAAAAAGTCCTGGAAGACAGATGACTTTTCCTTTTTCTTTCTTTGAACAGGAATGTTCCCATATGCTTTTCCATCCTTTCCACTGATTTCCAGGGCACTTCTGTAAAGTTAGGATGACTCTCCAAATATCATTGTTGTGACTCCTTTCTGGCCCAGGTAACAGTGGATCTGAAGTAGTTAACTTCATTTGGTCATCAACCTGTGAGTTTCAGATCCGGACCGGATCCGAGACAGCAGTTTCACCAGCATCAGATCCGAGCTCCAAGCTCCTCCCCTTACCCATAACACCACTGCACCTCCTTCCTTCCCTCAGATCTCATTTGCCGCTGCTTCACCTACAACATGATCCCTTGAGCTCCAGGCTGGTTGGACAGTTTCAGGGTATTTTTTGGTGTGTGAATAGAGTTTTTGAGTATACCCCTGATCCCTTTTTTCTTACCTCCCCTTTGTGTTCTCCGTTAGGTAAAAAAAAATAAAAGTAGAATTTCTTTTTGGTTAGTGTAGTTAGTGCAGGCCTTCTTCCCATTTCCCACCTCGTGTTGAGAGAGTGTTAGGGGTCTGCCTTTGGTACCTTGTACATTTTGGGCTTGACGATGTCTGGATCAACAGAAGTCGAACTTTAGGAAATGCAGAGAGTGTGGCTATAAGTTGTCACTGGTGGATGGCCACACTCTGTGTGTTGTATGTTTGGGGGCTGCTCACTTGTACACCAACTGCTCCATATGCGTGGGGTTTAACCTCAGGACCCTGAAAGACCACAGGGCCAAGCTGATTTTAAAGGAGCTTCTCCCTTCTATGTCGGCGGCAACCTCCTTGTCTACTGTTTCTGCGGTCATGGCTGTGACCACATCTATCTCAGCTATTGTGTCCTCCCCTCCCTCCCAGGCCAGGACTCACCATCCTGACCACAGACCTGGGAAAAGGGAGTCTAGGAAAGACAGACAGAGAGAGAAAGAAAAGGGAAGGAAGAGATCCCCGGAATGCTTGAATCCGGTGGGTCCTCCTTCCAAGCTACCTGCTATTACCAGGCCGACTTCCCCTCGGCTTCATTTTCCGAGGTTTTCCCTGGAGCCAGAGGAGGTTCAGCCTCTGTCTAGAGCCTCTGTCCACCATCCTTCCCGGCTGGCATCAGTGGCCTCTTCAAGGTCTACTAAAAGCTTATCGAAAGATGATATGGACAGGATGATGCGAAGGTTTATACTCACCTAGTTGCAGATGGGGGTCTTGCTGGCACCTTCTCCCTCTGGAGGGGGAAGCTCACTACCATTGTTTGCCCCTATTTTTCCTTCTCCAATCCATCCTCCGGTATCAGAGTCCCTAGAATCGAGAGGGTCAGGAGTCAGGGGGCTGGCGCCCATGTTACCGTCTACCTCAATGCTGGCAGTTACCTTGAGCATGTTGGGTCCGACTGAGTCGGATCCGAGCTTTCGGAGCCATAGTCTGGGCATCAGATCTGAGGGGTTGGGTTTTTCTCTGTCGGCTCCGAACTTTTTGGGTCACTGCCTAACCCTTGGGGTCTCGACACCTTCGGGCTCAGCTCCAATCCCTCTGTCGGATCTGGGGAGAGAGTCGTCTCTTTCAGTGGAGCTCGCTCCCCTCGGCATTCGACATGGTGAAGAGGGTTCTTTCACATGGATTGAGGTCCCTGACCATTTCCTCAGAGTCTGCACCGACCCCGTCTCTTCTGGGTGTGCCTTGTGTCATTCTTCCCATGCAGGGACAGCCTGTGCTCGACATGTCCCAGACAGTTCCCGTCGAAGAACCACAGGCTGTTTGTGAGTCCTCTCCGGAAAGCCCCACCGAAGAGATTCTTCACAAACGCAAGTGCAAGGGGAGGCACCTGGACTCCCCCGAGTCCCTCATGGAGGAAGGGGAAGGCTCCCCCATATCACCCCCCGAGGATGTCTCCTTTGGAGACATCATGGAGTTCCTAAGCCTTCCTCGGAAGAGTAGGTGTTTCTGGAGGCATTCAACATGGGCCCATGTACTTCTTGGCTGTGTCCCCTCCCCCACGCGGACCCCCTGGTTTACCTCATTACCACCAGGGCATGGAAAGAGCCAGACACTGTGGAGCAAATTCCAAAACGTCCAGATAAAACCTTGAGCCCCCCGATAGATAGACCGAGTTGGAGCAAGGGATCCCCAGTGGATGCCATGGTGGTAGCGGCTGCCATAAAGAAAGAACGGGCTCTGGAGAGTTCCACATTTCACCCCCTGGACCAAGAATCCAGGACGATGGACTGTATGAGAACGCAGACTTATGCTTTAGCCACCTTATGTGTAAGGGTGCTGAATTATATGGCCCATGTTACCAGACTGCAGTGTGACCTGATCAAAGAGTACACTGTGTCTCCCCCGGAGTCCATGGCGGCAGAGGATAAATGCACATTCTGTACCCGAATGGCCATTCTGAAAGCGGTTACCAACACGTCCATCTGACTCCTTTCTCATGCCACCGAAGGAGCAGCAGAGGTGTCTGGGTCTGGAGATGCCATGACTCGACACGCCTGGCTCAGGCTATGTAATTTTGTGTAACCCTTCAAGGCATCTTGTGCGAATGCTCCCTATGACGGCTCTCCCTTGTTTGGAAAGATGGTCCGTGACACACTAGTCCAGCGTGAGAAGGAAGGGAAGATACTGTCTGCCATTGGGATCTGCTTTTCTAACCCCCAAAGAGCCTTCTCCAGGAATTAGCAGGAGCAGAAGAAGATGTGGTTCTGGAAGTCTCAGTATTCCCGGGATACTCAGGACTACTTTTCCCCTAGAGGCAGAGGGGACAAGACAGACACCGGCCCAGTGGGGTCCGAAGAACTTCGGATCTTGAGAACCGTTCTCGGACAGACCCGTGCAGCAGCCCTGAGGGGTTGCCCGAATGCTCTGCTCTGGAGTCACTTGGAGGCCATTTTTCAATGCACCTGACAGCATGGGAGTCTGTGTCAGCAGACCGTTGGGTGTTCCAAATAATATCCAGAGGTTACACAATTCCCTTTGTGACACATCCCTCTCCCTCAAAGCACCTCCCAGATGTCCCACCCACGCAAAGGGAGGCAGCAGCGATCAAAGTAGAAAAGCTGCTATGCCAACGGGCCATCCAGCCTGTCCCCCCAGATCAGTCTGGATCAGGCATCTCTTCCAGGTTCTTTTTGATGCCAAAAAAAGATGGGGGACTCCAGGCCGATTCTTGACCTTTCCACTCTGAACCTTTCAGTTGCCAAAGAAAAGTTCCGGATGGTCACTTTACAATTCATCCTGCCTTATCTGCAGGAAAATGACTGGATGTGCTCAATAGACCTCCAGGATGTGTACTACCATATAAAGATGCACAGACGCTCCAGGAGGTTCCTTCACTTTCGGCTAGTGGCGAATCACTACCAGTTCCGGGCCCTACCCTTCAGTCTCACCACAGCCCCCAGGGTGTTCACCAAGGTCATGGCAGCAGTAGCAGCTCACCGGAGGCTTCAGGCCATACAGGTCTATCCGTACCTGGTCGATTGGCTCCTTGCCACTCCCACCAGGCATCTATTCTGTCAAGATTTGCTGGGCATCACTATAAATATAGCCAAGTCCTCCCTAGAACAGGTTCAGGTCCTGGACTGCATAGAGACGAGAATAGACACATTGCAATCCAAAGTCTTTCTGATGCCAGAGAGGGTTCGGAACCTAAATCATCATGTTCTCCTGATCTTTCAGTATCCCTTCCCCCAGCCGTAGTGGTATTAAGAGCCCTAGGATCCATGGCAGCCACTATCAGTCTTCTCCCTTGTGCTCGTCTTCACATGCGGGTTCTGCAGTGGACGTTGGCAGTCCAGTGGTCTTTATTGGATTGGCCATTGACACATCCAATTCGCATAAGCGAGGCATGCAGGAAGTCCCTCTTCTGGTGGCTTCACTCTCCGGAGGTAGTAGAGGGACGGTCCTTTGTTGTAGCCCCTCCCTAAGCCACGGTGACCACGGATGCCTCCCAGCTGGGGGGGGCATTGCTTGGGCAGGACAGTCCAAGGCACTTGGTCCCTAAATGAGACCAATCTGCATATCAGTGTTCTGGAGATGAGGGCAGTCTTATTAGCGTTGCAGGCCCTTCATGCCTTTCTTCCTCTGGGAATTATTGCGATTCAGACAGACAATATGTCAGTGGTCTGGTACATCAACAAACGGAGGAACCAGATCCTACCCCCTTTGTTGAGAGACCATGAGAGTGTGGGAATGGGCGATCTCCACCAACTGTTTTGTGATAGCAACGCACATTCTGGGTTGGTCCAACATACTAGCTGACAGACTTGAGCAGAACTATCCTGATGCCTTACTATTGAGAACTGATAGAAAGCAAAAATTAAACTTTCATCTGCTTCATCTAGAGATAAGGTTTTTAGGGAAGACCAGTTGATTTGCCTAAGTGCAGAGTTAAAGCAGGTTAAATTGAAGTTTGTGATGTTTTGAACAAGGTTGTACAAGATGTAGTTATAGCTTTTGGTGCATTGTTGGATAGGATATGTGAGATTATCCTTACTTAGGGAATCTGAAAGTGAGCATGTACCTGAGATTTTTTCAGGGGCATTGCTTAATATCCAGTTGAGGATTGTGTTCTCTTGTTAGTCTTTTACTGAATCTGGCGGAAGAATTAGTCAATTAAGTAAAGTTATATGGGTTGATGGTGTTAGAGCCTTCATTTTGTGTACCCAGTCATTGTTAATTTGTGGTCCATGAGAATATATCTTCAGTTATGGATGAATTGGCATTTAGTGTGATATAGAATGAAATTACATTCAGTGACATCTTTGCATTAGATTTAGTAAGATACATAAAATTTTAGCTTTGTAAATTTGGGCACAGAATGGGGGTAAATATAAACTTCTAAGGAAGTTTGCATAAGTAACTGTTCTACTTCTGTTTAATTTGCCAGACTGATAACATTATAGCTCTGTGGGAGAAATCTATCATCTGTAATTTAAAACAGATTTTGGTAAGAGATAATATAGTTTATGTGAGGAGACCCATGCTTATAATTTTGGTACTTTATTGGAGACACTAAAAGTATTTAGATTAAAAAGCTTTAGATCTGAGGTCATAGTGGTTGAGATAACAGGTTTTGAATTCTTTGGTGATATAGGGATGTAATGATCGAGTAGCCTTGGGGTATAGACACATATCTCAACAGAGCTGTAGGAGTAACGCAGTGATAAGGGACTGAGGGTATCATGTGTGTTTGATGTAGTTGTAGTTATATATTCTTTTGAGGTGCGATTATTGAGAAGGGAAAGACAAAGAGGAAGTTTGATGTCTTTGTATTTATTGTTTTGTAATTTAAATGTGTTGCAATTTTTTGAAGTCAGTGATTTTGCAGTTATATATTGGTGGGGATATAGTACTATAGAGAGGCACATGTTCAGGTTGGTAGACATGACTGCTTATTTGTAATATTGGTATGTTTTGGAAAGTAGTAAAATATGACAAGAAAATTACTAGAGAAATTAGGATAAACTGGAAGAGCATGGTGTTGGAGACTAGTGGAGGATATTGGGAGGTGAAGTTTATGAGCTAGTCAAGTATGATACATTTTAGTGGATGATTACAGCGGCTGAGTTTATTGCTGATTGGATGATGTACTGTGATGGCTGTTAGTGAGAGTGGCTCTAGAGTGTGAATGGGGGAAGTGTGGAGAGTGAAGCAAAGACATACATAGTAAAACAGAAAATTAAAAAAAAAAATCAATCTGCAGGCTTTTCATTTAGCTAGTCAACCAGAATATAGTGCTGCAACTGGTATCAGTTATTAACACCCCAAACAGTAAGCAGCTAGTTTGAAACAGGAAGCCTAAGCTACAACTGTAGGATCATTTTCTAGATCAGCAGGTCGGGTTGTTAGTAAGTGTCAGTTTTCAATGAAAGGAACACACTTTAATTGCTTAATTTTTCAAAGGAGGACAAGCTACTTATGGGTAAAAAAAATCATACCTGTCTAGACATAATGGCTTTAACAAGCTTGAACTAACTGGCACATGAAATGTCCTTTGCCTTTAGCAGTAGCACTGGTATAGATGGTTTTAGCAGCTTACCTAGTAGCATCTGCAGCCGCCTCTTTCCCCTCCATCTGCCTTGTTTTGTTTGTTTTTTGCATAATTTTTAACTATGTATGGGTATGTAATTTTCATTTCCTAGCATTATTTTCTGAGGGTTTTAGCTGCTCGTTCGCTCTCTCTCTCTCTCTTATAGGATCATAGGAGGTTACTAGGCTATTGGCCCTGAGCTCCTTATAAGCCTAGCCAAGAGTCTAGCCCATGATTAGATAAATCTGCACCCAATGCCCCTGTCCAGCAGGGACATGGGTGGAATCCCAGGGGTATATTTTCTGTTTCCCATCCGGTTTGTCCTTAAAAAAGGGTAAAGAGGTACTCTGCTTGATGTGGAGAGGGAGTCTCTGGGACACAAATCTGTCCCACCAACAAGTCCTGTTGATGTTACAGACCAGGTTGAGGCCACGTGTGTGGGTTACTCGAG
Source organism: Protopterus annectens (assembly GCF_019279795.1). NCBI lineage: Eukaryota > Metazoa > Chordata > Ceratodontiformes > Protopteridae > Protopterus > Protopterus annectens. Next base: position 239,048,269 of record NC_056734.1, on the reverse strand, counting down.
TGGAGCTTGACTTGCAGATATGCAGCAGTCCCATCAAGGTGGGGTCCATGATCACTTTGTATGTCAGACAGAGGTCACCTCTAAGGAGTCTGTATGAAACCGAGTAGAGGGATAGGGCTTTTAGCCTATCTGTGTATGGTAGATATTTGAGGCTGTGGATTCTCCTGGTGAGGAACCTCTGTGGTCTCTCCAGCTGTTGCATGTGCTTTACGAGGTACATGCCGATAGGTACATTGTACTCGATAAGTGGCCTTATAAGGGAAGAATACAGGGATGTTATGATCTCCTTGTTCCCAGATAAGATACCCTTACTTATGAGGTGAGCCATGTAGAAGGCTTTTTGTACCACGGAAGCAACATGGTGGTCAAACGTCAGGTTGCTATCAACCTAGGTGCCCAAATCCCTCATGACTGATTGAATGCTTAAGACTTTGTTATTAATCTGATCATTTGTGGGAATATCACTCTCCCCAAAGGGGATAATGATGCATTTTTTGGTATTCTGCTTGAGGCCATGTTTCTGGCACCAGTCATTTGTGTGAGTGTGACCTTTTTGGAGGATGCCCACATCACTAGGGGAATTGATGACAGCACCCAGCTTGCAGTCATCTGCAAACTTGGTTATCCATAGCCCACTGGTTTTGGTTTGCAGCTCAGAAAAGTGTATCTCATATAACAGAGGCCCTAAAACCGAACCCAGAGGTATGCCACTTGTTATGGCTCTACTGCCTGAGGTGGCTTCCCCTATTTTGACTATGTGGGTTCTATCAGTGAGCCAATTTGCTACCCATCTGGAAACATATGGATTGATGCCTAATTGAGAGAGTTTATCTATTATGCCTGAGTGGGGAATAGTGTGAAAGGCTTTGGCCAGGTCAAGGTAGCCGGTGTGCACAGTCTTCCGCTCATCCATGGCTTTGATGACGGTCTCATAGAAGTCAACCAAATTTAACAGGCTTGACCTCCCCTTGACAAAACCAAACTGTGTGGGATCAAGTGTCTGGAGGTTGCCAATGTCCTTGTTAATGAGGTCCATGATAATCCATTCCATGGCTGTGCAGATCAGGCTAGTTAGGCTGATGGGTCCATAATTTCCCGGATCAGTGGATGCTCCACCTTTGTGTAAAGGGATGACAGTGACTGTCCTCCACTCAGCTGGGATGAAGCCAGTACTCAGGCTTTGGTTAAATAGGGTGCCTAATGGTGCTGCAAGTTCCTGCCTGAGTTCACATAGGATGCAGCCTGGGATGTTATCGGGTCCCATGGAGGCTGTATTTTTTGCCTTTGAGAGAGCAGTGATGACCTGTTCCATAAATATAAGGGGAAGGGGGCAGGTACTGGAGACGTCCTGATTACTGATGGGGGGGGGGGGGGGGGCAGACAGGTAAAGTTTTCGCTGAATCAGTCAGCCAGCAAGTTTGCTATATCTATGGCATCTGTATATGTGGTATCCTTGACTGCCAGTTCTAAACAGATCTGGGTGCTTCCTTTGAGGTTGCGGACATATGTGACAAAGGCCTTATGATTGTCTGTAGTAGATGTGGCCAATTTGGACTCGAAGTTTCCTTTGAAGGATTTCACTAGTGTTCTTATTTGCTTGTTCAGGCTAAGGAGACATTGCTTCCAATTCAGGCACCTGCTCCTTCTTGGTCTTGTACAGCAAGTTTTTCCTCTTGTTATAGAGTTTATTTATTGCAGATGTCCACCAGACAGGTTTACTCTTCCTTGCCGAGGATGATTTAGTCCTGTCGGGTATTCCTGATTCCATGCATCTAGATAAATGCTCATATAGTGCTTTGGTGTAGTTTTGGATATTGGTGCCAGTTCCTACAGAGGGAGAAAGGGCTGTGAAGCTGTTTATACCATCCCTCAGGAGGCTGTAATTGGCTTTGGAGAAGTTTTTTTGTCTGATCCTAGCTAAAGGGGGGTTGGAGGAGATGGTGACTTTGAAAGTGACCGCTTTATGGTCGGATCTTACCAGAGAGGATGATACTATAGGGATACAGCAGTGGTTACTTATGTTGGTTAATACTAAGTCCAAGATATTGTCACCCCTTGTGGGAGTATCAACTAGCTATTCTAAGGCATTTGCATTGACTAAATCAAGGAATCTCTGAGCATTTGTGTTCTGACATGAGTAATTCTTCCAATCTATGATGTTCTTAGTGTTTCACTATTGCAGTCATCACATTTGGGTTATCTGCCTGCAGGTAACCCTCAGCAGGCCTGAATACCAGAGTCTTTGGATTTCTGTGTCAGATGCTGTCTCCTCTTCCATGACATCAGGTTGTCAGGGGTATAAAACATGCTGCCGATGCCATTACATCAGTCTTTCTTGCTGTGCGGTGCCTGAAGCAGAAGCAGTTCGTAAGTGCCGGTTGGCCGACTCCTGAAATTTTCATTTTCGAGTTTCAAATTCAAAGTCTTCAAAAAAGATAAGTACCGCATTGGGGATTCTTTTTCTTGCTCCAACTGATGTTAGTAAAAGTTAACAGTTGTCTTACCTGTGGAAAGCAAATACCTCATAGAGATTTTCATTCGTACTGCGTCCCCTGTTTAGGCCCAGACCATGACATCCCTCGCTGTCGGTTTTTGTGCCTTGTTCAACCACCAAACTATTCATTGTCGGGCTATCTTTGCAGCCAATTACTTTCGTACTCGGTCTCAGTACTCCGAAATGGCTTTGTTAAGCCACCCGACTACCAATCTTCCGAAAAAACGTAAGGCTAAAGACAGAGACAGACCGAATAGGTCCAAAACTGCTGATGACGCTTCTGTTACACTAGTCGCCAGTTCACTGGTACTCAGTGAGGTGCTTTCGCAGCCCCTGATACCCGCTACTTCAGATTCGCAGGACTCTACTGAGACTGGTATGCTGTGAGATGCTTCTTCGACTATGGAACCTGTGAATGTTTCTACCTTGGACGGGCCCGGAGCTGCTGTGCAGGCACCGGCTTCTGAGGGTGTATTCAGGCCTACAGACTTGCATTTTAAACCGACATCATCAATTCCATCCAGAAGTTCTGAATCCCTCAGGCCTAAAACTCGCACTATGCCTAGAAAACTGATGACCAAACTGCAGGCTCAGGCCCATGTGCCTCAAAAACAAATGCTTAGAATGGCTGAAGACCTTATTACCTTAATTAGGGGAAGCCAGCCTTCCCCCCTCTAAGAGACCTAGAACTGAATTTCTTTCTGATTCTTCTGATCAGGAATCTGATAATGTGAAGTTGTTAAATCTCGCCGTTTATTCTCACTGATGGGTTCGGAGCCGATCCTCGGCTCCGACACGGCCGATAGCAAAGCTCAAGGTTTGCCAGTAGCTCGAGACCAAGCCCCTTATCCCCAATGCACTGCTGGAATTACCCCAGATCTAGTTTGCCGCGGCAAGAGAAATCTCGGTGATCCAGCTAGCTCGGACCATTTGTGAGGAAAAAAACAGCAAGTTTTGATAAAAAAAAAAAAAAAAAAACTTTCTTTTTGTCTTAGATATTTTCATATACATAGTTGTGTGTTAGTGTTAAAATGTTATTAATAGAATCTGTAGTTTTTGATAGTTAGTGCCCTGTTGTCTTAGTTATTTTGTGTGGGCCTTTTAGCCCTATTTAGAGTTATTAATCTCTATTTTCTAATAGTCAGGGTTTTTCTCTGTGGGCCTCTTTAGCCCTGTATTTGTAAAATATAGTTTAACTGTTATAGATAGTGCCTGGGTTGGGTTTAGTTGCTTTGTGGGTCTTTACAAGGAAAGTAAGGACTTTATTGTATTAGTTTTCAGTATACTGGTTTTTGATGTTAAGTTGTCAATCTTGCCTTCATTCTTGCTTGATGGGTTCGGAGCCGATCCTCGGCTCCGACTCGGCACTTGCTAAGCTCGAGAGTCACTTTTACCAGTTCGAGGCAGCCCCATATCCCATGATGCAAGGCGGTAAGTACCCAGATCTCGTTTGCCGCTTCGCTGATGAGGTCCTCCTTTTGCCAGCTCCTGGTAAGTGTTAGTATTTAACTACTTTTTTGCCCCAAAAATTTAAAATTTTCATTTTTCTTTAGAATACCTTCTGTTTTACTTAGTTATAAGCCCTTTTCTGACTAAAATTATATTTCCTTCCCCTTCTTTTAGTCAGGCCTTCATTCCCTCCCATCCCCCCCCCTGTCAGGGTGTGTGTGTGTGAGAGGTTAGTTACTATATTTTAGATAACTTTAGTTGTCTGATTGGGACTGTGTTGTTGTGTACTGCTTGTGTACAACTATGTCTAAAGAAAGGGTCTCAGGCTTTAAGAAGTGTGACTCGTGCTGTCAGAAGATGTCTCTGACAGACGGTCACACTTCTTGTTTATATTGCCTGGGACCTCTCCACCTGCAGGACTCCTGTGCAATTTGTCATTCCTTTAGCCAGAGAGTCCTGCAGGAGAGGAGAAATAAGTTGATTTTAAGGGGTCTCCTTAAACCGGAGGGCTCTCCGGCCAAATCGGCTCTGAGCAAGACTTCTAAGTCTTCTAAGGCCCAGGCTTCTGTATCTAAGCCGGAGGCATCGGCTCCGACTCCTTCGGAGTCGAGATCGGCTCCGGCTGGAGCCGATCCTGTCTTGCAAAAATCTTCGGCACCGATGGCTATCGGTGCCAATACTGTTATGGTCACATCGGTGTCGGTTCCGACTGGCTCCGACCACCATGTGGCTCAGGCTTCGGTGTCGGCGCCGACCGGCTCCGACACCTTTACTGTTATGTCTGTATCGGCTCCGGCTGGAGCCGATGCATCGAGACTTTCATTCAGAGCCAAAAAGTCCTCGGCTCCGACTGGATCTGTGGTTTCTTCTGCTCCGATGGTTCCTTCGAGGAAGAGGTCCAGGTCCCCTTCCTTGGAACCGATACTCTCGGCTCCGGCCTCACCTCTCCTCTCGGATCGGAGCCATCGGAGCTGATCATCTAGGTCGTCCAGGCTTTCAGACCATGATTTAGAGAGGGTGGTAAGTAGATTATTGAAATCACAGGCACTGGCCCAGATGCTGCATAGTCCGTCTCAACAGATGACTATTAGTCCACACCCTCTTCAAGTTCCTCCTTCGACTCTACCTCAGAGTTTGGAGCTGGAGTCTTCGGGGATAGTTACTGCTATGGATGAGGGGCGGATACCCCCCCCCTTCTGCACCCTCAGCATCTACTCTTATCTCCTCTTCGAGACCTTCCTTGGAGGGATTCGGTGGTCGGGCTTCCCTGGTCTCCTCCGAGGGGGTGAGTGGCATCGGACCCTTGTCCGACCCCGCTCTTCCCCTTGGAGCCTCGGCCTTGGTGAGCTCGGCTCCGACATCTGCCTCGGAGCCTTCCCTTTCAGTGGGCCCTGGAGTCCTGGTTTCTTCGGAACGGGTTCTCTCGGACCTCCCTGGGAGGGGGGCCTTCGAGGTGATGAAGAGTGTGCTGGCCACTGGGCTCAGCCAGCAGTCCATTCCCTTAGCTCCTCCCTCTACGGTGTCTGTCGATATCTCTTCCATCTCTCTTGCTCCCGGACCCAGAGATCCACCGCCTCAGGTTTCCCCACTGGGAATAACCCCCTCTTCCGAGGATTCTCCTGATCAGTCAGGAGATCCTCCGCGCAAGAGGACTTGTAAGAGGAAGCACCTGGACTCCCCTGAGTCTATCACTTCAGATACTGACTTAGATGAGTCAGAGGGATCCCCAAGTTCCCCCTCTGAGGATGTCTCCTTCTCAGACATCCTAGAACTCCTAAACCAGAGGGAAACTGGCCCTCCACAAATCCCTCTGAGGATGAGTCGGTATACCTAGAGGCGTTTGGATCTCAGCCCTCCACCTCCTGGGTGTCTCCGCCTTTCGACCCCCTTATGGAGGCTATTGCTCGAAAGGCTTGGGCTGCTCCTGACTCTGTAGAGCCAGTTCCTAGGAGGCCGTCTAAATTTATTACTGCCCCTTCGGAAAAGCAATTCCTTACGAAAGGTGTCCCTGTTGATGCCATGGTGGTGGCAGCTGCCACTAAGAAGGAACTTGCAGATCCTTCTGTACCAATCCATCCTCCTAATAAGGATTCTAGGACCATGGATAGGTATGGCAAGCGGATGTTCTCTTCAGCGACCTTTGCTATGCGCTCGCTGAACTACTTATGTCACTTCACCAGACTCCAAAGGGACATCCTTAAGGAACTAGGTGAAGTAGTACAGGATCCTACGGCTGCAGGGGCTCAAGAGAAAATTGCTTCTCAGCTAGGAATCCTTAATTCTATAGCTAACTCCTCCATGCGACTGATATCATATGCAGCAGATGGAGCGAGTAGAGCCGCAGGTACAGGGGTGGCTCTTAGACGTCAATCCTGGATGCGGCTCTGTAATTTTGCAGATCCTTTAAGGCGCCTTCACAAACTCTCCCTTTGATGGGTCAGCTTTGTTCGGCCCTCAAGTGAAGGATACATTGACCAGGTGTGAACAGGATGGCAAGACTCTTTCTGCCGTAGGGGTCCATTTTTCCACCCCTTCTAGACCTTACCCCAAAGGACAGAAGGGTGGAAAGATGTGGTTCCGCAAATCCCAAGGAGTCACGCCGGATACACGTGGTCAGTTTACCCCTAGAGGCAGAGGGGGTAATAATAACAGACGCCGCTCTAGAGGCAGAGGGGGTCCACAGAACCAGGGAAGCAGAGAGCCTCTCTCTGACAAGCCCTTCCAGCATCCCTGAGATGTTGCCCGACTGTCCATCCTTGGAGGCAGTCGGGGGAAGACTATCGCTGTACCCAGAAGCCTGGCGTTTCCTCACTTAAGACAGATGGGTACAGTCGATTATATCCGAGGGTTACAAAATTCCTTTCGAGGAAAGTCCCGTCTCTCACACATATTCCCTTCCAGATGTACCACCTGGTTTAAGGGAAGTTGCAAAGTTAGAAGTATTAAAGCTTCTACAAAAAAGAGCCATTCAGCCAGTTACAACAGACCATTCAGAGCCCGGAATCTACTCAAGATTCTTTTTGGTCCCCAAAAAGACGGGAGACTGGAGACCAATATTGGATCTCAGCAGACTCAACAAGTCTGTGAGAAAGACAAGATTTCGAATGGTCACTCTTCAGTGAATTTTGCCCTTCCTAGAGAAGGACAACTGGATGTGCTCAATAGATCTTCAGGACGCGTACTATCACATAAAAATTCACAGATGCTCCAGAAGGTTTCTCCGCTTTCGGCTGGGGTCCAGTCATTTTCAATTCAGAGCCCTGCCCTTTGGTCTCACTACAGCCCCCAGAGTGTTCACCAAATGTATGGCAGTGGTCACGGCTCACCTGAGACGTCAAGGATTCCAGGTGTTTCCGTATCTCGACGACTGGCTCCTTTCAGCCACCACCAGGCATCAACTTCTTCAAGCCAGGGATTACACATTAAATCTCTGCACTCAATTGGGAATTTCGATCAACTACGAAAAATCCTCCTTATTGCCCTGCCAGTCTATTACCTTCATAGGCTGAAACTTAAACACTGTTCGGATGTCAGCAACCCTCACAGACCAAAGAATCTCAGATATACAAAGTCACGTGAGGATCATCCTTGCCAGCAAAAAGGTGCAAGCCAGAATGGTTCTGAAGGTGTTGGGCCTCATGGCTGCGGCCATTACCCTTCTTCCCCTGGCCCGCTTCTACATGCGTCTGCTTCAGTGGATGTTGTTCACTCAGTGGTCTTACCAACAACTTCCAATGCGTCACCAAATTCTGGTGACACAAATTTGCAAGAATCATCTTTCATGGTGGATTACTTCTGCCCAGATTCACCAAGGCAGACCCTTTGTATCCCCGGCCCTGGTAGCCACTGTCACTACAGACGCCTCCCTGATCGGGTGGGGGGGTCATTATCAGGGCAGGATGGTTCATGGGACTTGGCAACCGTTCGAATACCACATGCACATAAATGTCCTAGAGATGAGAGCAGTGCTTTTAACGTTGCAAGCCCTCAACGACTTTCTTCCCTTGGGAACAATTGCAGTTCACACAGACAACATGTCTGTAGTATGGTATATCAACAAACAGGGCGGAACCAAGTCCTACCCCTTGTGTCGAGAAGCTCTCAGACTTTGGCAATGGGCGATCTCCTCTCATCGGTTTCTGGTAGCAACGCATATCCCTGGGAAAACCAACATTCTAGCGGACAGATTGAGCAGAGCTATTCTCATGCCTCACGAGTGGTCTCTCAAACAATCTATAGTGGAAGAGATTTTTCTAGAATGGGGCCGCCCATGTTGCGATCTTTTTGCTACTCCCCAAAACAGCAAATGCCCAGACTTCTTTTCTCTCTTCCCACTGCCAGGCCATCCCCCCCAGAGACGCTCTAACCCAGGATTGGCCCCAGGGACTTCTTTATGCCTTTCCTCCCTTTCCGCTGATTCCACAAGTTCTCCAGAAAGCCACCGTTTTGAGAGCCAAAATGATTCTCATTGCTCCCTATTGGCCTCGACAAATTTGGTTTCCGTTCCTCCATCGTCACCTTTTGGTGCAGTCGTGGCATCTGGACCCAGTACCAGACCTTCTGATTCACCAATCGGGTCAGCTGCACCGGTCTATCCCTTCTCTCAACCTCACAGCATGGTTGCACCACTTCCTTCCTTAGCCAGGCTTCCTATGATCTCTAATCCTGTTAGGGATATCATAGTGGCTTCCCTAAAATCCTCTACTAGAAGGATTTATACCAGCAAATGGAAACGCTTTTCTTGTTGGGCAAAAGCTAAAAATATTGATCCTTTTACTGCTCCAGTTCAAGCAGTTTTGGATTTCTTAGCGGAAATCTTTCACGTGGGCTCTTCTTCTTCCACGGTCAAAGTTCAGTTGGCTGCTATCTCGAACTTTCATGTCGGGTTCGCAGATCACAACATTATGTCCCACAGGCTTTGTAAAGCCTTCTTAAAAGGAATCTTTCTCCTGAAACCTCCAGTCAGGAGTCCTCCTCCTCAATGGGACCTAAATTTAGTGCTGACATCCTTGATTCTTCCTCCCTTCGAGCCAGCTGTTTCATGTTCCCTGAAATTTCTTTCATGGAAAACACTCTTCCTGGTTGCTATTACCTCGGCTAGGAGAGTGTCTGAACTTCATGCTCTCTCTGTTCGTCCCCCCTATTTGGTCTTCCACAACGACAGGGTATCCTTGAGAACTAATCCGACCTTTTTGCCTAAGGTCGCCTCAAAGAGTAATTTGAATCAGTCTATTGACCTTCCTGTATTTTTCCCAAATTACTCAAACAGATCGGAACAAAAATTACATTATCTTGATGTCCACCGCCAACTCAGATATTATTTGGACAGAACAAAACAATTCAGGAAATCCGATCAGCTTTTTATTTCTTATGCTGATAACAAAAAAAGGCCTTCCTGTCTCAAAAGTGACCTTATCTAGATGGCTTTCTTCTGTCATCTCTGAAATCTATCAGCTCAGGGGAAAACAGCTGTGCTCGAAACCTAAAGCACATTCAACCAGAAGCTTAGCCACTTCCACAGCCTTTCAGGCTAGACTTCCATTAGACACTATTTGTGCAGCAGCCACTTGGGCCACTCCTCATACCTTTGTTTCTCATTACAAATTGGATTTGGCCTCCAGGGATAGAGCCAGTTTTGGCTCTACAGTTCTCAAGAGTCTGTTCCATTGAGCCACCCAGGATAGAGGTGCTAGGGACGCGGTCCCATCAAGCAAGAATGAAGGCGAGATTGACAACTCAACATTGAGAAGTTATGTACGTACCATAACGTTCCATGTTAGTTGTCTTCTCTCGCCTTCTTTCTTGCAACCCTCCCTCCTTCCCACTGGCCTGGACAGACCTTTTTTCTCTCTACATGGAAGAATACTTCTTAAGACCATACAGTTCTGGTCTTTATAACCCATCCTTCAGGTTTTTTTCTGCCTTTCTTTCTTCCTTTTGGGAAGTTTTTTATGCTAGGTGTTATTGCCTATAGACAACAAATGAGATCTGGGTACTTACCGCCTTGCATCATGGGATATGGGGCTGCCTCGAGCTGGTAAAAGTGACTCTCGAGCTTAGCAAGTGCCGAGTCGGAGCCGAGGATCGGCTCCGAACCCATCAAGCAAGAAAGAAGGCGAGAGAAGACAACTAACATGGAACGTTATGGTAGGTACATAACTTCTCATTTTACTATGTCGGATGACAAGGAAAAGTCCCATCCTAAATCGGGATTCAAGAAATGCCCAGATTGTGGGCATAAAATGTCCGTCACTGACGGACACATTCAATGTGTCTACTATCTGGGGGCTAAACACCTCCAAGACACTTGCAGCATTTGCCATTCTTTTTCTTCAAGAGTCCTCTTGGAGAGAAGGAGGAAGCTAATAGACAGGGGATTGCTGCAGAATTCCTTTTCTGAGGTGTTGAGTAGCCATGAAGGTGCTAGCACATCTTCCAAATCCTCCAAATCCACAAAATCTTCAGATCCCAAAGTGGCAAAAAAAGGCAAAAACTTCAGAGGGAGGGTCATCGGTTCCACAGACCTCGGAACTGAGTGTACCTTTGATTCGGAGCCAGCTCTCAGTATTGGAGCCGGTCTCTGAGGTTCCCTCTTCTCCTCTTCTCCAGTCAGCACCTTCGGTGCATTCATCTAAGTCCTCAGTCAGCCTTTCATATTTGGACATGGATCGGCTAGTGCAGAAGATTTTACAGGCACCAGGACTTGCCAAATTGTTGTCGGCCCCGACCAGCTCGTTGGTGCCGAAGACCATGGAACCGGATTTGTCTACTCCTCCTCCAAGCCATACTGGACCCTCAGAGCCGAAGGAAACTGAACCGATGATTGTCGAACCCTTGGAGCCGATACCTGCACCGGTGTTATCGGCTCCATCTACTCGGATGTCCTTGGCACCGACCGAGGACTCTAGGAGCCGACACTGTCCATCGGGTCTGGGGAGGATAGTCGGACCGATTTGTCGGTGCCGACTCTTCCTCTCGGGGCTTCAGCTCGGATGAGCTTGGCTCCTCCCTCGGGCACGGAGCCCATGGTTTTGGAGCAGGGGGATCAGATGGTACTTTCGGGTCTGTCTACTCCTTCTCGTCAGAGCCATGGTGCCTTCGATGCTATGAGGAGAGTCCTGTCTCCAAGGACAATGTCAGCATCAGTTCGGCCTTCCCTCTCCCCTCAAGCTCCTGTGTCTGCTTCTTCGTCTACCTGTCCAGCTAAATGTACAGACCCTGAGCCTCAAGTACCCCCAGAGGGCATCCCCTGCTCTTCTGAGACCTCCCCAGATCCCCCCACTGAGGAGGTGCCCAGGAAGAGACTGTGCAAGAGGAGGCACTTAGACTACCCACAGGAGTCTTTGACATCTGACACGGACTTGGATGAGTCAGAAGGGTCCCCTCAATCCCCCACTGAGGATATCTCCTTTGCAGAGATACTAGAGATCTTTAGTCAGAGGGGCGATTGGCGGTCCAAGACCCCTACTGAGGACGAGTCCATGCTCTTGAAGGCTTTTGGGTCTCAACCTTCCACTTCTTGGGTGTCTCCGCCTTATGACGAGCTCATGGAACTGATCTCTTGTAAGGTGTGGGAGTCACCGGAGGCCATGGAACCTGTCCCTCGCAAGCCAAATAAATTCATGTCTGCCCCAGTGGACAAGCCTTTTTTGACCAAGGGAGTGCCTGTTGATGCCATGGTGGTAGCTGCAGCCACCAAAAAGGAAGTGTCTGATACATCCGCATCTATCCATCCTCCTAACAGAGATTCTAGGATCATGGATAAATATGGGAAACGCATGTTTAGTTCAGCGACTTTTTCTCTGCGATCACTGAACTACTTAACCCATTTTACGAGACTACAAAGAGATCTCCTGAAAGAGCTAGGAGATACTCTCCACGGTACGGTAGCTACAGGGGTGGCCGACAAAGTCAATGCCCAGCTCGCTACCCTAAACTCAGTTGTAAACTCTTCCATGCGCCTCATATCTTATGCAGCTGATGGTTCAAGTAGAGCTGCTAGTTTGGCATTGCTCTCTGAAGACAAGCCTGGATGCGTCTCTGTTCCTTTGCGGAACCCTTTAAGTCTTCCTTTATCAACACTCCATTCGATGGCTCATCACTGTTTGGACCTAAAGCAAAGGAAACTTTAACCAGGTGTGAGCAGGAAGGCAAGACCTTATCTGCCGTTGGAGTCTGTTTTTCTACCCCTACTCGGCCCTACCCCAAGGGCCCTAGGGGAGGGAAAATGCGGTTCTGAAAAGCACAGGGAGCCTTTCAGAACACACGTGGAGAAACGCCCTCTAGAGGCAGAGAAGGGGGTTATAACGGAAGATGCCGCCCCCGCGGCAGAGCGGGGGCAGCATCTTTCATTAGAAGCAGAGGAGGGGTTTATAATGGAAGACGCCACCCCCGCGGCAGAGCGGGTCCATAGCAACAAGGTGACAGGGGTCAGTTCTCCGGTCAGCCCTACCAGTGCCCCTGAAAGGGGGCCTGGCTGTTCGGCTCTGGAGGCAGTCAGGGGTCGCTTGTCTTTGTACCTAGAAGCCTGGCTAAACCTAACATCAGATGCATGGGTACAAAGCATCATTTCCAGAGGATATTTCATACTGTTCTCTACCCTTCGCATTCCTGTAAACAGAATCCCAGATGTTCCACCCAGTCTCAGGGAACAAGCAATCGTAGAGGTCCATAGATTGCTAGAAAAAAATATCATCCAACCAGTCCCAGCAGACCAAGTTGGATTCGGAACTTACTCAAGATTCTTTTTGGTACCAAAGAAAACAGGGGATTGGATACCTATCTTGGACCTCAGCAGACTCAACCAGTTCATAAAGAAAGAGAAGTTCCGAATGGTCACGCTTCAGTCCATTCTTCCCTTCCTAGGGAATGGTGATTGGATGTGCTCCATAGATCTCAAGGACGCGTACTATCACATAAAGATGAACAGACATTCCAGAGATCACCTGCATTTCCAGCTGGGAGCCAATCATTGCCAGTTTCGAACCCTGCCCTTTGGTCTCACTACAGCCCCCAGAGTGTTCAACAAATGCATGGCAGTGGTCACGGCTCACCTGAGACATCTAGGATTCCAGGTGTTTCCATACCTAGACAACTGGCTCCTCACCGCTACCACCAGGCATCAATTGACTCAGGCAACACAATACACTCTGACACTCTGCCATCAATTAGGCATTACAATCAACTTCAAAAAGTCTACCTTATCGCCATCGCAGCATACCGTTTTTATAGGAACAGAGTTAGATACCTCAACTACCACTGTACGTCTTCCAATCGAAAGAGTCTCACTTCTCTGCCAACACGTCAGCTCACTGGTGTCAAAGAACAAAGCTACAGCAGCAGGAGTCTTGAAGGTGCTAGGTTTGATGGCTGCAGCAATCCTGGCTGTACCACTCGCAAGGATGCATATGCGAATTCTTCAATGGCTCCTCTTTGCTCAGTGGTCTTACCAGAAACTACCGATGCACCACATGATTCTCATCACGGATTCTTGCAAGAGAGATCTTCGGTGGTGGTTGACATCTCTTCATGTCACAATTGGAATGCCCTTTGTCCCCCCCCCCCAGTAGCCACTGCGGCCACGGACGCTTCCCTGATAGGGTGGGGGGCCATTTTCAGGGAAAAACTGCCCAAGGCACATGGACAGATCAAGAATCACATCTGCACATCAATGTTCTAGAGTTGAGAGCGGTACATCTTTGGTTGCAGTACTTTCAGGACTCTCTTCCTCTAGGAACTATTGCAATTCAGACTGACAACATGTCAGTAGTCTGGTCCTTGAACAAGCAAGGTGGAACAAAGTCTTACCCCCTTTGTCGAAAATCCCTCAGGGTCTGGCAATGGACTGTGTCATCCCAATGTTTTCTTTTAGCAACGCACATCCCGGGGAAATCCAATGTGATAGCGGACAAGCTAAGCAGGGCGATATTGCTCCCTCACGAGTGGTCTCTCAAACAACAGGTTGCGGAGTTGATTTTCCGCAAATGGGGCCAGCCTTGCTGCGACCTCTTTGCCAGCCACATCAATTCAAAATGCAGAAGCTACTTTGCCCTAATACCACCTCCGGGTCATCTCCCGAGAGATGATTTTTACACGATTGGCCCCCGGGTCTCCTTTATGCATTCCCACCCTTCCCATTGATACCCAGATTTTTACAGAAAGCAGAATCACTGGGAAGGACTGTTATCCTCATAGCCCCCTACTGGCCTTGACAGATTTGGTTCCCATTTCTCCACCATCATCTGTTGGAAGATCCATGGATCCTGGACCCAGTTCCGGACCTTCTGATGCACCCGTCAGGGGACGTCCATTCTTCACTGCAGTCCCTGAAACTGACTGCTTGGCTATTCCACTTCCCCTAATTGCCAGGCTTCATTCAATTTCAGAAGATACAAGACAAATTCTCTTGTCTTCTCACAAGCCATCTACCAGGAAATTATACGGCAATGAATGGAAAAGGTTCTCAATTTGGGCCAACACGCAGAAAATTGACCCTTTACGAGCTCCGCTATCATCCATTTTAGAATTCATGACAAAGATTTTTAAGGAAGGGGCAGCAGCTGCTACAGTTCGAGTTCAGTTAGCTGTCATCTCAAATTTTCACTTTGGGTTTGGTGGCTCAAATGTTATGGGCCATACATTATCTAAGACTTTTCTTAAAGGTGTTCATTACATGAGACCTCCTGTCAAAATTCCCTATTCTCCCTGGAATTTAAACTTTATGCTGTCTCAAATTATTATTCCTCACATCTTCTTGTGATCTCAAATATTTATCCTTTAAAACTACTTTTCTAGTGGCCATTACTTCTGCCCGCAGAGTGTCAGAACTTCAAGCATTATCTGTCAGACCACCTTACATGATTTTCCATGCTGATAGAGTATCTATCAGAACAAACCCATCATTTTTACCTAAAGTCTGTTCTGAACCAAATATCAATCAGGTCATTGAGCTGCCAGTCTTTTTTTCCCAACCACTCTAACAATTTGGAATACATGCTGCACAAACTTGATGTACACAGACAGCTCAGATTTTATCTTGACAGAACTAAGGATATTAGAAAATCAGATCAACTTTTTGTATCCTTCTCAGAAGCCAGAAAGGCAATCCAGTGGCTAAAACAACCTTATCTAAATGGTTATCAGATTGTTATTCTTTGTTTATGAGAATGCGAGCATGCCATTGACACACAAACCTAAGCCTCATTCTACCAGAGCCGTTTCTACGTCTTCTGCCTTTCAAGCTAAATTGCCCCTTGACAATATCTGCGCTGCAGCCACTTGGTCTAAGCCTCATACCTTTATCACGCATTACAAAGTAGATAAGGCTTCCAGGGACAGGTCTTCCTTTGGTTCCACGGTACTGAAGAACGTACTTCCATGAGCCACCCAAGATTGACGGTGCTAGGGACGCTACCCATCACATAAAGAAGTTATGTACTTACCATAACGTTCCATGTGAGTTGTTTATCTCTCCTTTATTCTCACATCCATCCCTCCTTCCCCCTCCTGGCCAACTGCTGACTTAGAGGCTAGTACCATCCTGGTTATTCAATATTTCTTCTTCCCCTTCGGGAACTGTTTCTTTGTAGAAATAAATAAAAGGATATATATATCGTTACTCGCAGCAAACAAGATCTGAGGTAATTCCAGCAGTGCATTGTGGGAAAAGGGGCTTGGTCTCGAGCTACTGGCAAACCTTGAGCTTTGCTATCGGCCGTGTCAAAGCCGAGGATCAGCTCCAGACCCATCAGTGAGAATAAAGGCGAGATAAACAACTCACATAGAACGTTATGGTAAGTACATAACTTTTTTTTTCTGCTCCTTCTTATTACCAGGATTTGCCCTTATCTACTTATGAGGACTCTGATGCAGAGGATTCCATTCCCTCTGCTTCCCCTCCAGAAGATTTTTCCTTCGGTGAAACCTTGCATACTCTTAGGGAACATTTCCACTGGGAAAGCCAGGATTACTCTTGAGTCCAAAAAGAAACTTAGGGAATTCTTACTCCTGCCTCAACACAGGCCTTTAGCTATCCCTCCTGTTCTGGACATTGTAGATAATGCTTTCTTGGACTCTAGCCTTAGTCCAGACATTTTACTTCCAGCTCCCAGAAAACCTGACAGGTACTACAGAGTACCTGACACTCACAAGTTCCTCTTCAGGAATCCTTCTGCGGATGCAGAGACCATTTCCCAAGGACCAAAAGGCATTAAGGCTACTGCTGCCAAAAATCCTACCCCTTCTGGTAGAGATTCTAGATTCCCTAGACAGATGGGGTAAGAAAGTATACACTTCTGCTACTTTGGCCATTAGGGCTTTAAATTGCCAGCTTCATATGTTAAGGTATCAGCAGCATATTATGGGACTACTTAAACAGAAAATTATGTTGATTCCTGACTGTGCTGAACACAAAGAATTGCAAGATTTAATGCATTCTGCAGAACAAGTTGGTAAACATACTTTGCAATGTGGTTTTGAGGCTTTAGAAGCATCTTACAGGGCTGCTGTCACTGGGTCTGTACTTAGAAGGCATGCTTGGCTTAAGGAACAAAACTTGCCAGATAATGTTAAAGCTAAATTACTGGATGCTCCCCTAAACCAAGACCGCCTTTTTGGCAACAAAGCAGAAGAAGTCCTCAAAAGGATGGAGAAAAACGTTAAATCTAGGCAAACTGTTAAAGATTTCCTACAAGTACAGCCTCCCAGATTTAGTAGGCACTGGCCTTCAAAGAACTGGTCCTTTCCAGTCTCTTCCAGGCCTTCTCAGTCGAAATCCAGGAACAGCAGACCTAGGTTAGAGTCTCATGCTACCCATCAGACCTAAGCAGTGGGGGGCTCCCACTTCCAAAGCAGGGAGTAGTAAGCCACCCCCTACAGAAAACTGGCACAATGACTTAACCTTAAGCCTTCCAAGTCCTGCTCAACTACCTGCTCCCTTAGGAGGAAAGCTCGCCCTGCATGCAAAAAACTGGGAACTCATTACCCAGGACAAATGGGTTTTGAACATAGTTTCTCAGTGATACAGATTTCACTTCCACACACTACCAACCCCAAGCGGTTGGTCAGACCTACCCCCAAATCAATGGGCAGAGGCCCAACAGCAGGTTTTCTCTCTTCTCAGTATCAGGGCTATTCAGCCTGTCCCAGCAGAACAAAGGGGACAAGGTTTTTATTCAAGACTTTTCCTTGTACCCAGAAAAGACAACTCCTGGTTTCCTATCCTGGTCCTGCATATCCTCAACACCTTTCTGGTAATTCCAAAATTCAAAATGCTAACTCTTCAACAACTTCTTCCTATGCTAGCCAAGGATGCCTGGCTGGCAATCTTAGACTTAAAGGATGCTTACCTGCACGTCCCAATAAGGGAATCTTGCAGGAAATACCTACGCTTCAGGGCAGGCTCCATGCACTGTCAGTCCTCTGCACTTCCCTTTGGCTTATCTGTTGTGCCCTGGGTATTCAGAAAGTGTCTAGCTCCAGCCATTGCATTTTGCAGGCAGAGAAATATTCAAATTTACCCATACTTGGACGATTGTCTGATTCAGGCAGAAAGCCAGGACTTGCTATTACAACACCTGGCATTCGTAAAGAAACTTCTAATCTCACTGGGGTACACCATCAACGAAAATAAATCTCACCTAGTACCCTGCCAACAGATTGTATTCCTGGGAGCAAGCTTGAACACAGCTTCCCAGATGGCATTCCTCACTCCAGATAAACAAGTTTATTTGACAGCCTACTTCAAACTATTGGCCACAAAACCCCAGCTATCTGCAAGGAAAATACTGCAAGCTCTGGGGTTCATGGCCTCTTGCATCCTACTAATTCCATATGCAAGACTGCATATGAGGAAACTCCAATGGTATCTAAAAAGCCTATGGTGTCAACATTCTCAGGACCAGGAAACAATGATTTCTATCATCCCTTATATGAAGACAGAGTTCCTTTGGTGGGCAGAGGCATGCTAACACAACAAGGGACTCCCTTTCACTCTACCCCCCTGCCGCCCAAACCCTAACAACAGACGCATCAGACTATGCATGGGGGGCTCACATGGCAGGGCAGTGCATTCAGGGCAAATGGAACCCGAAACAAATGCACCTGCATATCAATGAAAAAGGAATATTAGCTGTACAGAATGCTCTGACAGCCTTTAAATACCGTATTCTTCCAGGACAGCTATTGGTAAAGACAGACAACACCACAGTTATATGGTACATAAACAAGCAGAAGGGAACGCACTTGTACCCTCTGTGCAGACTAGCCATGCCTCTGTGGAACACAGCCTTGAGCTACCAAGTATACCTACAAGCTCAATTCCTGCCAGGCAAACTAAATTCACTGGCAGACGACTTAAGCAGTAATCTCATGGACCACACGAATGGAAACTAGAACCCAAAATATTCAACCTCTTGAGGAACAAATGGGAGACTCCAGAGGTAGACCTGTTTGCCTCCCCTCAAAGCTACCAATTGGACAAATTCTGCACAAGAAATCCCCACAGTCAAGCTTGGAAAGTGGATGCCATGTCCTTTACCTGGGAACCCCTCTTGGTTTATGCCTTTCCCCCTCTGCCTCTCCTCTCGAAGGTTCTACTAAAGATCAAACAGGACAAGCCAAGGACAATACTAATTGCACCAGACTGGCCACGCGAGCACTGGCACCCCCTCTTGCACAGTATGACACTGCTGCAACCATGGCACCTGCCTCAGACCCCTTCCCTACTGTCCCAGCAGGCGGGCCAGATTCTGCACCGTCAGTTTCAAACTCTGAACCTTGCAGCCTGGCTAATTCCTTGAGCTCTCCACTAGCATCCCTCAGTAAGCAGGTGCTGTATATCATTCTGGAGTCAAGGAGGCCTAGTACTAGAAAATCCTATGCTGAAAAGTGGAAAAGATGCTCTTCCTGGAGCCAGGCTCAGGGGGATGGGCACAACAGTGCCCAGCTTACCTCATATTCTACAGTACTTAACAGAAATGCTCCACAAGGGCCTATCCTTCTCGTCAATTAAAATTCATGCCTCTGCCATTTCAGCACATTATAATACAGAGCCACCCCTTTTCTCTCACCCCCTGCTAAAACAATTCCTTAGAGGGGCCAAAAATTTAAGACCCCCACAGGAGAGCTCCCACTCCAGCCTGGGACCTTATCTTTGTATTGGAAAAGCTCACTCTTCCCCCTTTTGAGCCAGCTGCAACAACAGAGCTGAAATTCCTTTCTTGGAAAACAGCCTTCCTTGTAGCCATCACTTCAGGAAGAAGAGTGTCTGAATTACTGGCCCTCATGGCAGTGGAACCCTTCATTATCTTCCACGTGGACAGAGTTTCCCTCAGGACTAATCCCTCCTTTATGCCCAAGGTGGTTTCTAGTGTGGTCCTAAATCATTCCATTCATTTGTCTACTTTTTTCCCTAATCCACAAAACAAAGGGGAACGAATACTGCACTCTCTGGACATGCACAGACAACTTAGATTTTATTTGGACAGGACTAAGCCTCTCAGAAAATCTGAACAGCTGCTAGTTGGCTTTGCTGCAGGGGCAGAGGGGAAGGCCATTTCAAAGAAAACCATTTCCAAATGGATAGCCAGTTGCATTAATTTCTGCTACAAGCACCATGGAAAACCTACCCCATAGGGGATAAGATGACATTCCACCAGGGCAGCATCTACTTCTGCGGCTTTTCTCAGAGGATTCCCTACCAGGGACATCCTAGAAGCTGCTACCTGGAGCTCTGTACATACCTTTACCAAGCATTACCACATGCCTATCTTTTCTAAATCCAGAGCTGGATTTGCCACTGCAGTCTTGCAGGGCTTAATAGCTGGCCCTAATGGTCTTTAGCATCCTCCTCCCTTCCTTAGTTTTGGGACTCAACCCAAATGTGATGACTGCAACAGTGAAACACGAAGAACATAGTACAGTTGTGTACACTTACCATAAATGTAGATGTTCGAGTGTATTCACTGTTGCAGTCCTGGTTACCCTCCCTCCAGCCCCCTGACTTCTCTTGACTCTTCCTTTCCTTCTTGACTGGTATATTTATTTTTTTTTCTGGTGTGTTTGCTTTTTGTTGGGGGAGTACCATACCATATAATTGCTTTCTATTGTGGGAGCACCTGACATCTCGGGAAAGAAAAACTGATGTAATGGTGTCCTGACGTCATGGAAGAGGAGACAGCATCTGACGCAGAAATCCAAAGACTCTGGTATTCAGGCCAGCTGAGGGCTACCTGCAGGCAGACAACCCAAATGTGATGACTGCAACAGTGAATACACTTGTGCATCTACATTTATGGTAAGTGTACACAACTGTACTTTTGGGAAGTTAAAGTCATCCAGGATCAGGGTAAAGGGTTGAATCTTGATAGATTCAAACAGACCCAAATAGGTAGGTTGGGCATCTTGAGTCAGATTTGGGGGCCGGTAGCTAGCTATGATTTGAATAGGGGTCTCCTATGCATCATACTGATTGACCAGCCTGGAGGTGTGTATGTCTTTAATATATATTGAAACGCGACCTCCTTTGCTTTACTGCCCACAGTTTGGTGTCTGAATGTATGATAGGATGAGTAACCAGGTAAGACTGGGGTGCTCTCCGCAGCTTTGAACCAAGTTTCTGTGACTGCACAGATGTCAGCATTTTCCAGGGTTAGGAATGCTTGGAATGAGTGCAGTTTCATGTTTAGACTCCTAGCGTTCAGCAACATGACCTTTAATTTGAGTTTTGTTGAAATTTTTATGTTGGTAGTTTTAACTTCATCACTTTTCCTGAAAAGGCACTATATGGGAGGCAAGAGCCTTTGATGCAGGCCATCTCTGGCAAAGCATTGTGGTCTGTTGATCATATCTTCCCAGGCTGTCAGGTACTGGATCACCCTGGAATGACACCAGCAATTAAGCCAATTGTTAAAGTCAATCATTTTCTGTTTGTATTGGGGCATCATTCTGGGTGATGGCAGAATGCTGCTTAAGGCTAGGGACATACCTGCCTGGGACACATAGTCAGTGAGCTCTATCATGTCTCTCTTCATATAGTCCAGAGAGGTATGCCTCAAGTCATTCATGCCAACATGGAATATGACAGAGTCATAACAGTAGTAAAAAACACGTTCAGTTGCAACGCAAAGGCAGAAGACAATGATGAAATCCAGAGTACTAAAACACGATGATATTTATTAAATGAAACACAGGGATGAGCGTAACAATACGCTTCTTCAGATCACCACATAAAGAATAACAACCATATTTATACATATCTGATTATCTTAAATGGTCCAATTAATTCAAACCCTCCAATGAACAACTAAGAAGAGATTATTCACAGGAGGTTAACCCTCTGTGAACCAAATCACAGTATTGTAACCACTTCAAACTTTCAAGTCAGATTATCTAATGCAGTTATATATGTATGTATATATATTCAAGTAAAAATATTCAAGTAAAAATATATTCAAATAAAAATATGTATATATAAAATGTACATATAAAATAAGTGCAATTAATAGCTCAATAGCTTGAAGATATAAACATAAATAAATATATATATAAATATGAATATATAAAAACTTCATGTTAATTTGACCTAGACAGGCATAATCGTCCAAAAGCAGGAAAACTAATATACAGTATATACATTTAATATAGACTAACTTATCGATAAAATATATATATATATATGAATGTAGTAATAATAAAAAGTAGAAATCAAGTAAAAATAGAGATGAAACATATATAACAGAATATGACATAGAACATAAAAGTAGACCATAATTCATAGTATAAAAATGAATAAATGCCAAATACATAATATAAATATCTTATTATCTACGGGCCTTTAATATGGAACGTAATGAAATATACGTATTTAGGCCCGGTGGATAATGAGCTCTTAGTCTAAATATCCACTCCAGTTCTTTTTGTTCCAAGTAACTCAGATAATCACCTTTCCTCTGCCCAGGTGGTACAATCTGGAGTACTCTGAACTCAAAGCCATGATCATTATAACTAGAAACATGCTTAGCCAAAGCGTTCAGCATATTCTTTTTCCTTATGTCGTAGACATGGTCATAAATACGTTGTTTAAAACTCCTTTTAGTCATGCCTACGTAAAATGCTGAACATGTATGGCATTTAGCTAGATAAACTAGCCCCGAGGTATTACAGTCAGCATAGAACCTAGGGCTAAAGGAGAAATCTAACACTGGATGTATAAAATCTTGTTCCCTAGATATATATCCACAATAATTGCACCTTCTACAAGGATATGTTCCCCTTTCTCCTGACATGGCCTCTGTCGATGAAAAATTAATCTTGCTTGTATCATGATCTATGCATAGGATCCTTTTTAAGTTTTTATTATTCCTATACATAAAACCAGGGCTGGAGCCTACTATATCTGATGTTCTATCATCCAATGTTAGGACCCCCCAGTGTCTAGAGATAATTCTCCTAATTGTCGCACTGTCATTCGTATAGGTAGTAACAAACATAGTTCTATCATGGGTCGTTGTCACTGTAGGAGCTGATTTTTTAACAGCCATGATACCAGAAGGCATATGATGATCAGCATCGTATATCTCTCCCATTATTTCCATCTTAACCTGATTAATTAACTTAATATCATAACCTCTTTCCACAAAAATTGACTCCATCTCTTTTACTTGGAGCTTTAGGTCCATAGGGTCTCTACAAAGCCTTTTAAGCCTATGAAACTGGCATTTTACTATCCCCTTGAAAACATGCCGAGGATGCATGCTGTCAAACTGTAGGATAGTATTTTTCCAACAGGCCTTCCGGTAGAGGGTGGATGATAGTCTACCACCCTTAATGCTAAGGCTGATATCCAAAAAATTAATACTATCATACGAAGTTTCCACAGTAAATCTTAAATAACCTGTAGTGGTTTCTAGATACTCTACAAATGTACAGAGGTCATGTTCACTACCATCCCAAACCATAAAAATATCGTCCACAAAACGTTGGTACACTACACATTTCTTAAAGGAGGGGTGAGTAAATAAAAATTCCCTTTCC
This sequence comes from Protopterus annectens, assembly GCF_019279795.1. Classification (NCBI taxonomy): domain Eukaryota; kingdom Metazoa; phylum Chordata; order Ceratodontiformes; family Protopteridae; genus Protopterus; species Protopterus annectens. The sequence goes on along the minus strand of NC_056734.1, from coordinate 239,025,294 downwards.
CAGTAATGTACCACTAAGTTAGCGTATGTATTGGCGCAGGGGGTGCCCATGGCAACCCCTGCTACCTGTAAATACATACGCTGCTTAAAACAAAAGACATTATTATCCAAAACCAGCTCTAACAGCTGACATACTAAAATTTCTGTATTACGATCTATCAGAGGAAAAACCTGCAATATCATTCTAATGGCTTCAACCCCCTCATCGTTAGGAATAGAGGTAAACAAGTTCCTAACGTCCATAGTCACCAAAAGGTGTCTATCTTTATTAAATATTGCCCCTAGAGTATCTAGTATATCCAAGAGCTGGTAGGTATCCTTCAAGATGGTTGGGATATTATTAACTAGTGGCTTCAACGTTTTTTCAAGAAAGACTGAAATATTTTCTGTGCTCCATCCATCACCTGAGACAATAGGTCTCAGCGGGGGCGGGTGAAGCCCTTTATGCATCTTGGGCAAGCCCTTTATCACAGGAAGATGTGGAAAAGGGGTAGAAGAAGTCATAAAGATCCTTGTTGATCTGACGACCCATTAGTAGGTCGTACAAGGTATCATTAATGCTGCTAACTATCTTATTTAGAACTTCCTGATCAACATGTTTATAAGTAGAACAATCATCAAGCATATTTCTCATATATGTATCGTAATCTTTCGTGTTCAGTAAAACTATACCCCCTCCCTTATCTGCCGGTTTAATAGTCACAGATTGATTACGTGTAAGTTCCCTGAGGGAAATACTTTCATCTTTGGACATATTAAAATATAAACATTTTCTATTGTCCTTCAGGAAATATTCATATAAATCTCTCTCACAGAGTTTAACAAAACTTTCCACATGACTCGGCAGTATAGGGGAGAAAGTACTTCTCTTTTTAAACACTTGATAGTCCGGTAAACAGTTACTGACATTCTCAGCATGTACATCTCTAAAAAACAGTAGCTTAATGGCTACGTTCCTAGCGAACAGCCGTAAGTCAGTTAAGATGTGATGTAAAGAACTACCTTGGGAGGGAATGAAAGATAATCCTTTATCTAAGACCTTGGCATCATTCACGTTGAGTGGCAGGTCCGAGAGATTAAAAAATAGATGTTCTTTTATCTCGCTCGTCTTCTTTGCTGTTGGTAATCCTCGCCCGAAAGCTTCCGTTTCCTTCTGTCCCAGCTGTTCGACCTGTCTCTGGGGAATGGAGGCTTTTTTATGGGTAAGGGTAAAAAATCACGAGAGCTGGAGGGAAGGGTTCCATGCTTCCTTATAGCTCCCAGGTCTTTCTTGGTAGTGGTGGTGGCATGATCCGCTTCTTGGTTCGGTTGTGGTGTAGAGACAGCGTTAGCCATCTCAATGTGGGAAGGAAGTTCAGGAGGCGTGGCAAAACTGGAACCTGAAGTCCGACGAGATCTCGCAACGTCTGCTTCCTGAGGTAGAGGGCTAACCAGATCAGCCTCAGTTAAGGTGGTATCCATGGCAACCATGGCTGCTACAGAGGTAGAAACCGGAGCAGTATTCACAGTCCTTCTGGGCCAAACAAAGACATTGCCCTCACAGAAATCCCGATAATCACGCTGCAGTTTTTTCTGTTTAACCTGTTGGAGTTTACATGCATAAGAGTCTACCTGCATATAGACATATTCCAATCTTCTTATGCATGAGTCCTGGTTAAAGTTGTCACAAAGTTCAGTGTTTAATTTCTCTACTTTCTGTGACAACTCCGTCTCCAATGGAGTAAAATAGTCAATAATCAGCTGCATGTACTTGTAGCTCGTCTCGAGGTTAATTTGCTGCCATAATTTGAGTAAATTAGGATGTTGCTCACCATAAGAGGGCATACAGAGGACGCGCATTCCTCTAGGTATTAATTTGAAATGCAAGCATGCCTCTAGGTGTTTACGTTGCCATGTTAGCCTCTGTAGCTTATATAGATCATTCTCTAACAGTCTTAATTTATGGGTAAACTGTTCAATGTTACTCACATCATTATTATCGGCAACTGGAAAGTTGGTTTTCAGGTCCAGACCCAATAAAGGGTTAGTAGTGATATTCATTATACTATTCCATTTACTAGGAATGGAACTCGCCCTCGGGTTCGGAACATAATCCAACTCTAACTCTTGATTAGCCATAGCGTATGGATAGGTGACCAAAAAATAGAAGAAATCTCAAAACAAAGATCACCACTCCAAATAGGAACTGTCCGTTACAAACCAGGAAGCAAGTAGTAAAAAACACGTTCAGTTCCAACGCAAAGGCAGAAGACAATGATGAAATCCAGAGTACTAAAACACGATGATATTTATTAAATGAAACACAGGGATGAGCGCTTTCGCGTAACAATACGCTTCTTCAGATCACCACATAAAGAATAACAACCATATTTATACATATCTGATTATCTTAAATGGTCCAATTAATTCAAACCCTCCAATGAACAACTAAGAAGAGATTATTCACAGGAGGTTAACCCTCTGTGAACCAAATCACAGTATTGTAACCACTTCAAACTTTCAAGTCAGATTATCTAATGCAGTTATATATGTATGTATATATATTCAAGTAAAAATATTCAAGTAAAAATATATTCAAATAAAAATATGTATATATAAAATGTACATATAAAATAAGTGCAATTAATAGCTCAATAGCTTGAAGATATAAACATAATTTATTTATGTTTATATCTTCAAGCTATTGAGTTATTAATTGCACTTATTTTATATGTACATTTTATATACACATATTTTTACTTGAATATATTTTTACCTGAATATTTTTACTTGAATATATATACATATATATATAACTGCACTAGATAATCTGACTTGAAAGTTTGAAGTGGTTACAATACTGTGTCTTGGTTCACAGAGGGTTAACCTCCTGTGAATAATCTCTCCTTAGTTGTTCATTGGAGGGTTTGAATTAATTGGACCATTTAAGATAATCAGATATGTATAAATATGGTTGTTATTCTTTATGTGGTGATCTGAAGAAGCGTATTGTTATAAAGCGCCATCCCTGTGTTTCATTTAACAAATATCATCGTGTTTTAGTACTCTGGATTTCATCATTGTCTTCTGCCTTTGCTGAACTGAACGTGTTTTTACTACTTGCTTCCTGGTTTGTAACGACAGTTCCTATTTGGAGTGGTGATCTTTGTTTTGAGATTTCTTCTTTTTGGTCACCTATCCATACGCTTATGGCTAATCAAGAGTTAGAGTTGGATTATGTTCCGAACCCGAGGGCGAGTTCCGTTCCTAGTAAATGGAATAGTATAATGAATATCACTACTAACCCTTTATTGGGTCTGGACCTGAAAACCAACTTTCCAGTTGCCGATAATAATGATGTGAGTAACATTGAACAGTTTACCCATAAATTAAGACTGTTAGAGAATGATCTATATAAGCTACAGAGGCTAACATGGCAACGTAAACACCTAGAGGCATGCTTGCATTTCAAATTAATACCTAGAGGAATGCGCGTCCTCTGTATGCCCTCTTATGGTGAGCAACATCCTAATTTACTCAAATTATGGCAGCAAATTAACCTCGAGACGAGCTACAAGTACATGCAGCTGATTATTGACTATTTTACTCCATTGGAGACGGAGTTGTCACAGAAAGTAGAGAAATTAAACACTGAACTTTGTGACAGCTTTAACCAGGACTCATGCATAAGAAGATTGGAATATGTCTATATGCAGGTAGACTCTTATGCATGTAAACTCCAACAGGTTAAACAGAAAAAACTGCAGCGTGATTATCGGGATTTCTGTGAGGGCAATGTCTTTGTTTGGCCCAGAAGGACTGTGAATACTGCCCGGTTTCTACCTCTGTAGCAGCCATGGTTGCCATGGATACCACCTTAACTGAGGCTGATCTGGTTAGCCCTCTACCTCAGGAAGCAGACGCTATGAGATCTCGCGGACTTCAGGTTCCAGTTTTGCCACCTCCTGAACTTCCTTCCCACATTGAGACGGCTAACGCTGTCTCTACACCACAACCGAACCAAGAAGCGGATCATGCCACCACCACTACCAAGAAAGACCTGGGAGCTATAAGGAAGCATGGAACCCTTCCCTCCAGCTCTCGTGATTTTTTACCCTTACCCATAAAAAAGCCTCCATTCCCCAGAGACAGGTCGAACAGCTGGGACAGAAGGAAACGGAAGCTTTCGGGCGAGGATTACCAACAGCAAAGAAGACGAGCGAGATAAAAGAACATCTATTTTTTAATCTCTCGGACCTGCCACTCAACGTGAATGATGCCAAGGTCTTAGATAAAGGATTATCTTTCATTCCCTCCCAAGGTAGTTCTTTACATCACATCTTAACTGACTTACGGCTGTTCGCTAGGAACGTAGCCATTAAGCTACTGTTTTTTAGAGATGTACATGCTGAGAATGTCAGTAACTGTTTACCGGACTATCAAGTGTTTAAAAAGAGAAGTACTTTCTCCCCTATACTGCCGAGTCATGTGGAAAGTTTTGTTAAACTCTGTGAGAGAGATTTATATGAATATTTCCTGAAGGACAATAGAAAATGTTTATATTTTAATATGTCCAAAGATGAAAGTATTTCCCTCAGGGAACTTACACGTAATCAATCTGTGACTATTAAACCGGCAGATAAGGGAGGGGGTATAGTTTTACTGAACACGAAAGATTACGATACATATATGAGAAATATGCTTGATGATTGTTCTACTTATAAACATGTTGATCAGGAAGTTCTAAATAAGATAGTTAGCAGCATTAATGATACCTTGTACGACCTACTAATGGGTCGTCAGATCAACAAGGATCTTTATGACTTCTTCTCTACCCCTTTTCCACATCTTCCTGTGATAAAGGGCTTGCCCAAGATGCATAAAGGGCTTCACCCGCCCCCGCTGAGACCTATTGTCTCAGGTGATGGATGGAGCACAGAAAATATTTCAGTCTTTCTTGAAAAAACGTTGAAGCCACTAGTTAATAATATCCCAACCATCTTGAAGGATACCTACCAGCTCTTGGATATACTAGATACTCTAGGGGCAATATTTAATAAAGATAGACACCTTTTGGTGACTATGGACGTTAGGAACTTGTTTACCTCTATTCCTAACGATGAGGGGGTTGAAGCCATTAGAATGATATTGCAGGTTTTTCCTCTGATAGATCGTAATACAGAAATTTTAGTATGTCAGCTGTTAGAGCTGGTTTTGGATAATAATGTCTTTTGTTTTAAGCAGCGTATGTATTTAGGTAGCAGGGGTTGCCATGGGCACCCCTGCCAATACATACGCCAACTTAGTGGTACATTACTGGGAAAGGAATTTTATTTACTCACCCTCCTTTAAGAAATGTGTAGTGTACCAACGCTTTGTGGACGATATTTTTATGGTTTGGGATGGTAGTGAACATGACCTCTGTACATTTGTAGAGTATCTAGAAACCACTGCAGGTTATTTAAGATTTACTGTGGAAACTTCAGATGATAGTATTAATTTTTGGATATCAGCCTTAGCATTAAGGGTGGTAGACTATCATCCACCCTCTACCGGAAGGCCTGTTGGAAAAATACTATCCTACAGTTTGACAGCATGCATCCTCGCATGTTTTCAAGGGATAGTAAAATGCCAGTTTCATAGGCTTAAAAGGCTTTGTAGAGACCCTATGGACCTAAAGCTCCAAGTAAAAGAGATGGAGTCAATTTTGTGGAAAGAGGTTATGATATTAAGTTAATTAATCAGGTTAAGATGGAAATAATGGGAGAGATATACGATGCTGATCATCATATGCCTTCTGGTATCATGGCTGTTAAAAAATCAGCTCCTACAGTGACAACGACCCATGATAGAACTATGTTTGTTACTACCTATACGAATGACAGTGCGACAATTAGGAGAATTATCTCTAGACACTGGGGGGTCCTAACATTGGATGATAGAACATCAGATATAGTAGGCTCCAGCCCTGGTTTTATGTATAGGAATAATAAAAACTTAAAAAGGATCCTATGCATAGATCATGATACAGGCAAGATTAATTTTTCATCGACAGAGGCCATGTCAGGAGAAAGGGGAACATATCCTTGTAGAAGGTGCAATTATTGTGGATATATATCTAGGAACAAGATTTTATACATCCAGTGTTAGATTTCTCCTTTAGCCCTAGGTTCTATGCTGACTGTAATACCTCGGGGCTAGTTTATCTAGCTAAATGCCATACATGTTCAGCATTTTACGTAGGCATGACTAAAAGGAGTTTTAAACAACGTATTTATGATCATGTCTACATAAGGAAAAGAATATGCTGAACGCTTTGGCTAAGCATGTTTCTAGTTATAATGATCATGGCTTTGAGTTCAGAGTACTCCAGATTGTACCACCTGGGCAGAGGAAAGGTGATTATCTGAGTTACTTGGAACAAAAAGAACTGGAGTGGATATTTAGACTAAGAGCTCATTATCCACCGGGCCTAAATACGTATATTTCATTACGTTCCATATTAAAGGCCCGTAGATAATAAGATATTTATATTATGTATTTGGTATTTATTCATTTTTATACTATGAATTATGGTCTACTTTTATGTTCCATGTCATATTCTGTTATATATGTTTCATCTCTATTTTTACTTGATTTCTACTTTTTATTATTACTACATTCATATATATATATATATATTTTATCGATAAGTTAGTCTATATTAAATGTATATACTGTATATTAGTTTTCCTGCTTTTGGACGATTATGCCTGTCTAGGTCAAATTAACATGAAGTTTTTATATATTCATATTTATATATATATTTATTTATGTTTATATCTTCAAGCTATTGAGCTATTAATTGCACTTATTTTATATGTACATTTTATATATACATATTTTTATTTGAATATATTTTTACTTGAATATTTTTACTTGAATATATATACATACATATATAACTGCATTAGATAATCTGACTTGAAAGTTTGAAGTGGTTGCAATACTGTGATTTGGTTCACAGAGGGTTAACCTCCTGTGAATAATCTCTTCTTAGTTGTTCATTGGAGGGTTTGAATTAATTGGACCATTTAAGATAATCAGATATGTATAAATATGGTTGTTATTCTTTATGTGGTGATCTGAAGAAGCGTATTGTTACGCGAAAGCGCTCATCCCTGTGTTTCATTTAATAAATATCATCGTGTTTTAGTACTCTGGATTTCATCATTGTCTTCTGCCTTTGCGTTGGAACTGAACGTGTTTTTTACTACTTGCTTCCTGGTTTGTAACGGACAGTTCCTATTTGGAGTGGTGATCTTTGTTTTGAGAGTCGTAACAGTATCTGTTGTTGAGAGACTTGAGTGTGTGTGATATGGCAGATTCTGGCACCTAGCAGACGACTAACCGTGACTTTCTCCTTATCCAGCCTGGTGAGAGACACATCTGTGTGTCTCACAATGGCGTCTCCTATGACTAATATGTTGGGTTTATGGTGGATCATTAGTGGTTGTGAGGCACAGGTGTGTGGACTATGCATGTTATGTGGTGTTGAGGGCTGTGAGATCACGTGTGTTTTTGCCTCTGAGGTCTCCTTTGTTTGGGTATGTTTATGTGGAGGACCTTCGCGTATGTAAGTATGTTGTGTAGGTGTGGGTGGTTTTTGAGGTATAGTGATTGTGTTGCTAACCTTTTCAGTGCCAGATATACTGGCTTGAGGGGGAGAGAGCTTGGACTCTAGGTTGCTAATGTAATTGCATCTCTCACAGATTGCATTTCTAGGTGGTAGTAGTAGATGATTGTCCATGTACATGAGGCAGCTGCTATACTGTCTCATGATGCCTGTATCAGCCAGACTGGCAGGAGAAAATGTAGGAAACTGTCCATCCATATTTGTCGGAATCTGAGTGAGAAAGGCCAGGGAGAGCTACGGGGTGGGCCTAAAGTCCAAGTGCTTAAAAACAAAACTAAAAGCTTAGAATAACACTTAAGAATAACACTTAACAAAAAATGTAGACAGGCTATAAACAAGCAGTAATAAATGCAACAGAAAAGATGCAGTTGAACACTTTATAGAACAGGCAGCAAGTAACAGGAAAAAGCAAAGCAAGATGAAGTAACAGAGTAGTAGGAAGAAACACAAATTAGAAAAAAATATAAGCAGCTGAATAAAGTGTCTTTTTTTTTTTAAAGTAAAAAGGAAGAGAACAGGAACAGAAGATACTTCAAGATTAAGAGACTAAGGGGGTTGGCCCTCCCAAATGATCTCTGTATTAGGTAGAATGAGCTGAAGAGATGGGACTGGGAGGAGTGTCCCAGGTCAAATTTACAACAGGGGCAGGCAGTACAAAAGCTACAAACTTCCAGCACAGATCAAAAACAATGCTAGCAAATATGTAAATAATTCAGTCAAGCAAAAATTAAGACAGTGCAGAACTCTGTATTCTAAAGTGCTAAAAATATACTTAACAGCTCTATATTTCCAGATTGTTTGAGAAGCACTCTCAGTCAGAACACAAGGAGATTCTAGCAATGATATGCAGGGATTTACTAACGGAATATTTTATACCAGCAAGCCTTGAGACAATCAGATAGCGCAAAAGCTGTTAGACCAGTTTTACCAACTTTAAGAACAGAACAGGAATGGGGGGTAGGGGGGCAGTTTCTGCACAGATCAAAAACAATGCCAGCAAATACATAAATAATTCAGTCAATCAAAAATTAAGACAGTGCAGAACTCTGCTGTTATGAAAGCTCTGAACAGCTTGGCACCCAAACTTGACTTTTACTCAGCTGAACACATAACAGTTTGGGTGAATGGAAGGTGCACTGTAGCTTTGTAAAATGACCAGTTGATGTTCTTCATCTCACATTGCTGCAGTCCTTACATATGGGTAGTCCGCTGTCCTCGGTCGGCCCGAATACCAAAGTATAAGGCTGACGTCGGTCAAGGCGCTTAGAACTGACATCAGAACGTCAGGGTACAAAAGCGCATGACCGACGTCATATCCTCAGTCTTTTTTGCCGCATGGTCCGATGCAGAAGCAGTGTTGCAAGTGCCGTTCGGCGTTCTGAAATTTTTCGAGTTCGGAGTTTCAGACCGAATCAAAGTTGGCTAAGTACCCCGTTGGGGAATATTTTGTTTTTTTCTTGCCTCAGTGTTTTACCGGATGTCAGAAAAAGTGAATAACTGTATTTCTTGTGGGAAACAGATACCACATAGGGATTATCATTCTTTGTGTATTCCTTGTTTGGGGCCTGAGCACGACGTTGTTGGGTGTCGCTTTTGTGCTAGATTCAATAAGCGCACTATTAAGCGAAGGTTAGATTGTGCTAGGCTGGTCTTCGGGAAGCGGTGCAATTATAATATGCCGTCGGATTCTCCGGCACCCGCTTCTTCGAAGAAGCGCAAAGACAAAGCAGTTAAACCCAGGCAAGAAGAGTCGTCCGTTCCGGACGTCGGTTCTTTAGAGGCGTCAGTGGAACCGGTGGTTCCGACGGAGGCTTCTCTGGAGTCCCAGGGGGAGACTTTGATTTTGCAGGATGTGGCCTCTCAGGAGGCAGGTCAGGCTGAAGGGGCTTCCCAGGTTTCTGTTCTCCCCTCCCTTCCTAGGGTGGTTAGGCCCTCTCCTTCTGTTTCCAAGGCTTCTCCCAGAGGCAGGCCAGGTTTAGCTTCTGTTGGGGTCACTCCTAGTGCAGCAGGGTCTGTGCCCAAGAAGCACATGCTTAAAATGGCAGAAGATTTGATTACTCTGATTAGAGGTTCTTTGCCCCCTCCTGATAAGAGGCCTAGGGTGGAGCCAGAGTTGGGGAGTTTTGAGCAGGCTTCGGATGTTTCTGAGTCTTCGGCTGAAGACTTGCAGGAGTACACTCCTTATTCTGATTCTGATGCAGACGATTCGACTCCTTCTGCTTCTCCTCCAGAGGATTTTTCTTTTTCAGAGACTCTTCATTCCATGAGGGAACATTTTAAGTGGGAAGGTCAGGACTTCTCTGATTCCAGGAAAAGGCTTAGGGAATTTTTGCTTTTACCCCAGCATAGGCCCTTGGCTATACCTCCTGTTCTGGATGTTGTGGAAGATGTGTTTGCAGAGGCTTCACTTAATCCTGATTCTCTGCCTCCTGCTCCTGTTAAACCGGATAGGTATTACAGGGTACCTGAGGCTCATAAATATCTTTATAAGAGTCCTAGGGCGGACCCAGAAACTGTTAGTCAGGGACCTAAGGGTGTCAAGGCCTCTGTTGTAAAAAATCCGGTTCCTCCAGATAAAGAGGCCAGAGCTTTGGATAGATGGGGAAAGAAAGTCTATACATCTTCTACCCTAGCTATGAGGGCTTTGAATTGCCAGTTTCATATGTTGAAATATCAAAACTATCTTCTTTCTCAATTAAAGTCTAAGGTGGATGCTCTGGCGGAAGGCATTGAGTGTAAAGAATTACAAGATTTGGTGCATGTTTCAGAGCAGGTGGGTAAGCATTCTTTACAATGTGGTTTTGATGCTGTACAGGCCTCGTCTAGAGTGGCTGCCACTGGTTCAGTTCTTCGCAGGCACGCATGGCTGAGGGATCAGAATTTATCTGACCATGTTAAGACAAGGATTTTGGATGCTCCTTTACAGTCTGATGTGTTGTTTGGTTCACCTGTGGAGTCAGTCTTGAAGAAAATGGAAGACAAGGCTAAGTCCATGCAGGCTGTTAAAGATTTTTTTGCAAGTACAGCCTCCAAAGTTTAGTAGGAATTGGCCTGCTAAGGGGTGGACGTATCCTTCTTATGATTCTCAGTCTAGGGGTAGATCTAGACGTGGTAGGGGCAGAGCTCAGAGTTCTTTCAGACCTAGAACAGGGAGTTCACCTGCACAATCTTCGGGTGAGGGCAGGGGCCAGTCCTTTCGTAAACAGGCCCAATGACCTACCTTTTCAGCTGCCAGATCCTTCTTGCCTGGCAGCTCCTTTGGGAGGAAGGTTGGCACTCTTCAAGGAAAATTGGAATTTGATTACCCAAGACAAATGGGTGTTGGATATCATACACCGAGGTTACAAGTTTTATTTCCATACCTTGCCTCCTTTCAAAGGCATGCCAGACGTTCCTCCTCAGCAAAGACTAGAGGCTCACAAACAAATTTCTCTGCTACTTCAAATAAGGGCCATACAACCGGTCCCTCTGCCAGAAGTGGGCCTAGGATTTTATTCTCGCCTGTTCCTAGTACCAAAGAAAGGGAACACGTGGAGACCAATCTTGGATTTATCTATCCTCAACACATATCTGGACATTCCCAAGTTCAAAATGTTGACGTTACAACAGCTTTTACCTCTGCTGGGCAAAGATCACTGGATGGTGACTCTGGATCTCAAGGAGGCTTACCTTCATGTTCCTATCAGGCTCAGTTGCAGAAAGTATCTGCGTTTTCGGGCTGGGACTTCTCATTATCAGTTCTCTGCATTGCCCTTTGGCTTATCTAATGCGCCCAGAGTGTTCACGAAGGTTCTGGCTCCAGTGATAGCTTTCTTCAGGCTAAGAGGAATACAGATCTATCCTTATTTGGACGATTGCCTGATTCTGGCCCAAGGAAAGGACGAACTTCTTCATCATTTACAGTATGTGATAGCAGTGCTAAGATGCCTGGGGTATTCTGTGAACGAAATAAAGTCCAGTCTAGTACCCTCTCAGGACATGTGCTTTCTGGGTGTGAGACTGAATACAGCATCCCAGATGGCCTTTTGACCCCGGACAAACAAAAGAATCTTTCTCTTTACTTCCATCAATTGTCTCATCAGTCCAGGCTGACTGCAAGGACAGTCCTTCAAGCCTTGGGGTTCATGGCATCTTGTATTCTGGTACTTCCCAATGCCAAACTGCATATGAGGAAGCTACAATGGTATCTCAAAATGTATGGACACAGCACTGCCAAGATATGGACACTGTCATTCAGATAATACCTTGCATTCAAAAGGAATTTTTGTGGTGGGCTCAGGAATGTCACCTAAACAAGGGACTCTCTGTGACCCGGCCAGAGGCGAGTCAGATTCTAACGACAGATGCCTCAGACAAAGCTTGGGGAGCTCATCTAAATGGAAAGTGGGTACAAGACACGTGGCCTGCCAGACTTCAACATCTGCATATCAACTTGAAGGAGATGTTAGCAGTCCAATTTGCATTAATAGCTTTCAAGGATTTACTTCTTCCAGGGCAGGTGTTGGTTCTAACAGACAACACAACTGTCATGTGGTACATCAACAAGCAAGGGGAACATTCTTATCCTCTATGCAGACAAGCAATGATTTTGTGGGAGACTGCTCTCAGTTTACAGCTAAATCTTCAGGCAAGGTTTCTGCCGGAGCACAGAACTCCTTAGCAGATGTGTTGAGCAGACAAATTATGGATCCCCACGAGTGGAAATTGGATCCTCATGTATTTCAGAAATTGACAGTGTTATGGGGAACTCCAGACATAGATCTGTTCGCTTCTCCACTAAACTACCAGCTGCCAAAGTTTTGCACAAAAAGGTTTCATCCCACAGCTTGGAAAGTGGATGCTCTCTCATTCAATTGGAGCAATCTTCATGTGTATGCCTTTCCACCTCTGCCTCTCCTCCCAAAGGTACTCCTGAAGGTCAGACAGGACAAGCCAAAGATGATTTTAATAGCTCCAGATTGGCCTTGACAGCACTGGTACCCATTACTGAGAAGTCTGGTACGGGAGCCTCCATGGCCTTTGCCTCCGATTCCACACCTGCTGTCTCAGGAGAACAGTCATTTACTCAATGTCAAACTTCACTCTCTACATCTAACAGCCTGGCATATTCTGTTTTAAACCCTGGAGGGTCTCAGCTTCCACAGCAAGTTTTGAATGTTATTTTGGAGGCCAGAAGGCCTAGTACAAGGAAAGTGTACGCAGATAAATGGAGGAGATTTTTATTTTGGAGTACAGCAAAGGCATTTGATGTTTCTAAGCCTAATTTAAGTGTGGCTCTTCAATATCTTACTGAGTTACTGGACAAAGGTTTGTCCTTCTCCTCTATTAAGGTTCATGCTGCAGCAATTTCTGCTCACTATGACTGTGACCCACCATTGTTTTCTCATCCTTTGTTTAAGCAATTCCTTAGAGGGGCAAAGAATATAAGACCCCCACGTAGAGCTCCTACTCCTGCTTGGGATCTCAATTTTGTGTTGGAGAAACTCACTCTACAACCTTTTGAGCCTGCAGCTACTGCCGAGTTGAAATATTTATCATGGAAGACTGCTTTTTTGTTGGCCATTACCTCTGCGAGAAGGGTTTCTGAATTACAGGCCCTTATGGCGGTTGAGCCTTTCTTAATTTTCCATAAGGAAAGGGTATCTTTGCGTACTAATCCTTCCTTTATGCCTAAAGTGGTTTCTAGTGTGGCTTTAAACCAAACTATTCATTTGCCTACTTTTTATGCAAACCCCAGAATAAAGGGGAAAAGATTTTGCACACTTTGGATATACACAGGCAGTTGCGATATTATTTGAGCAGAACTAAAGGGTTCAGGCAGTCTCAGCAGTTATTTGTTTCATTTGCTTTGGGTTCTCAGGGCAAGCCTGTTTCAAAACAAACTATTTCTAAGTGGATTGGGTTTTGTATTGCTTTCTGTTATTCCCATCATGGTAAGGAGATTCCAGCTGGGATTAGGCCTCATTCCACTAGGGCTACTGCCACTTCTACAGCTTTTTAAGGGGTGGCAACTAAAGATATTTTGGAGGCAGCTACTTGGAGTTCAGTGCATACTTTCTCTAAGCATTACCACCTTCCACTTTACTCTAAATCTAGGGCTGGTTTTGCCACTGCAATTTTACAGGGCATTTTGGCAGCTCCTAATGCTTTATAGTTTTGCCATCCTCCCTTACCTCTGCTTTGGGATTCTACCCATATGTAAGGACTGCAGCAATGTGAGATGAAGAACATAGTACAGTTTTGTACCTACCATAAATGTAGATGTTCGAAGATCCACATTGCTGCAGTCCAATTTACCCTCCCTCCTTCCCCTCTGTAGTTAGAGGCGGTTGTGTGGTTTGGGTTGTGAATAGTGTAAATATTGTAAATAGGATTAGTGCAGGGGTGGTTGGTTGGTTTTTTGCTGTCTTTTGGTTTTGGCCTTTCTTTTTAGGGCCTTCTGACATCTGGGGCAAGAAAAGACTGAGGATATGACGTCGGTCATGCGCTTTTGTACTCTGACGTTCTGATGTCAGTTCTAAGCGCCTTGACCGACGTCAGCCTTATACTTTGGTATTCGGGCCGACCGAGGACAGCGGACTACCCATATGTAAGGACTGCAGCAATGTGGATCTTCGAACATCTACATTTATGGTAGGTACAAAACTGTACTTTATATCTTATACATGATGTGTGATCTGATACATGTAGATTAGGCTGCAGTGATCATTTAAACATCTACTGTTATGGTAAGTTTCCTTATGCAGCTATACTATTTTTCCTCTTCTGGATCAAAGTTTACTTAGCTGCATTTTTCTCCAGTTCTGGATATCTGAGGGAGTCATTGAACCGATGCCTGCAGACCAGAGGGACAAATGATTTATTGAAGGATTTTAATTTTGCCAAAGAGAGAAGAGACTTGGAGACCAGTGTTAGACCTCTTCTTTCTCAGTATTTTTGTAAAGGTCCCAAACTTCAAAATGTTGTTCTTTCATACCTTATTACTTCTGATTTCTCTAAAAGCTTAATGGTAAAGCTAGATTTATAAGATGCTTAGTGTAACATATACCTACTGACAAGTATTTCAGAAATCTTTTCTTTATGATTTTCTTTACCAGGCTCACATTGTTAGTTCTGTCTTTTCCTTTGAACTAACAAGGGTGTTTACGAAATGTCTGACTCTTGTTGTGGACTCCAAGGTATTTACATTTTTCCATAATTGGATGATTGGCTTATATTTGCTGACTCTTTTTCCAGTTGTTAAAAGAGTCCTTTAAGAGTGTGCAGAATTTGCTACTCATTCCATAGTTTCAAGTCAACTTACAGAGATCGTCTCTCATCCCATCTCACGGAATTCTTTTCCATGGATGTCTGTTAGATTCTGCCGTAATAAGAATTTTTCTTCCTGTAAACAAATTAGGACTGTTCCAAAAATTCTTCATGAGTTTTTCCTTAAAAAAACAAGTAGCCATTAGAGAAATTCTGAAGACTGTGGGATACGTGGCTTCTGTGATTCTTATGATCCCTGTGGACAGGCTTCACGTGAGAAAAATTCATTGCTACCTCTGGTCATTCTGTACTCGGCATCTCCATCATTTATACTTTTGGATCCCTGTCTTGATGTTTGTAAAGAGGGAAGTTCTTGAGTAAACTTCTCTCTGAATCCAGGTATTCCTTTCTCCCTTCTACCTGCTCTTCATTCTGCAGTAGCTGATGCTGCAGACCTGGCTTGGGCAGCAGTTTCGAAAGGGGTAAAAGTGCAAGGTACATGGAACAAACAGAACACACAAGACAAACAAAAGCACATAAATGTCAAAAAATGTTGGCTGTCATAAATGCTTGGACAGCCTTAAATCGTGTATAGTTTCCTGGACATATTCAGGTTTTTACAGACAACACCACAGTGATATGGTACATAAACAGTTGGCGGGGGGGGGGGGGTACTAGATCTTACCCCTTTTGCAGACTTACTATAACAGCCTGGTAGTTATCAATTCAGCTCATTTTGACTCTTCACTAATAAATTATACCAGAGCAATACTTTGTTGCAGACAGTGTAAGCAGAACCAAGAGAGGCCCTCATCAATGAAACTTCACCCTGGGGTCTTCCAAAAAATTAAGCCAACTATGAGGCGTGCCTCAGGTAGATGTTTCTCCTTCCTCAGAATAGAAAACTATAGAATTCTGCTCCAGGATTTCTTGCAAACAGGCCTGGAAGACATTTGTCTTCTAATTCCATTGCAGGAGAATGTTCCTCCATGTTTTTCTACCCTTCCCAGTGTTACCTAGGATTCTTCTAAAGGTTGAGTGACTTTCCAAATTTTGGGGTAGTGATCCCCTTTTGGCCTGTGCAACAGTGGTTCACCGTCCTTTTGAAACTGGCCAAGAGCAATTACTTCAGGCTTCCTCACAGACTGGATTTAATCATACAAGATGGACTGTTTGATACATACTAACCTGAAAACATTTCAGCTGACATCCTGGATGATATAATTTAATTCCCTTTAATCACTTTTTATGTGGATGTGTATCAGGTACTGGAGGAGGCGAAAAAATGCTATTAGGAAATGAAATATGTGCAAGTGGAAAATATTTTCTAGTTACTGCCATTCAAAGAACTTGGACTTTTTAAGGTCTAGCTGCCTCTGGTTCTTGATTATTAGGGTGTTACTGTTCTCTGGTGTTTCTTTCACCTCCGTCAATGCTAATTTGTTGGCCATCTCTGCTTATCTGCCCCGGATCCCCCTTTATCCATCCTCAATTTCAGTAGCCTTTATTTGTTATTTATTTATTATATATTGACATTTGTTGACCGGGCAAGTCCACTGGGCCCAGTTTTCAGTGAAGGCCCAGGGAGAAAAGCTCCATGCAATCACAGAAATATTTACATAACATCAGCTTAACTCTGAAAGTCAAGAAAGTTTTTACATACAAATTGTAGTAGGTATACAAGACAAATACATATTAGAGGTATACAATACAATAAAATAAACCTGGTGTGTTAAATTTTTAGTAATTCTGTTTGTATATTCTCATAAGTAAGAATACTATTTAATCCATTCTGCTTATTCAGCCACAAAAATAAAGAAAGCAAGAGAGATTGGATATGAAGACAGATGGTGTAAATTGCAACTATATTAAATCAGTAAAAGTATTTGTAGTGTGTAGTGGCCAAAACATTTAAAGTGGTTTGATCATATGACTACAAGAACAGACAATGTTATAGAGATAGTGTTCTTTTAGTGCAAATTTAAACGTTTTTAAAGAGTCTAGTTTGGGATCTTAATTTTATGCTTGAAAAGCTTATGTTTTTTCCTGATTTGAGGTTCTTAACTAATTACATCTGAGTGACGCCTTCAGGTGCATCTACAGTTAATGCCTGCTGACACCTCTAGGTGTCAAATATTGCTTGTTCATATTTGCATCAATACTTCCAACACCACACTATGTGCAAGGTTTTAAAATATTTCATCTTAAAGCTTACACAATAGCAAACTCAACTGCATTCATATCTGACCTCTGTCTAGTGCAGGTGAATAGATATTAACTGTTGTTTTTATGACATTAATTTATGTAACTATAATTTTCACATTTTTCTAAATATCTCAACAACCAAGCAACATAGGCAGTACTCCTTAGCCTCATGTGAAAGTTCTCAGCCAGATGAATAACATGCTGCTGACAGTTTGTGTGTAGCTTGAGTGGTTGCTGAGATATTGTAAGTTGTTTACAAAGTACTACAAATGTAGTAGTTAACTGTGTTTACTCTGACTTATAAATTTTGGTTTAAGACTTAGAACCTAAACAGTACTACCTCTGTAAAAATAGTTTGTGCTGAAGAGTTTGCCATTTATACTTCTTTCATAATCCCTATGGTTCCAGAGATATGAACATTTGATCTGATGTTGTTAATCTTCTTTCCATTCATCACTGATGGTTTCAGTTCTGACCCCTCTGAACTGAGTCGTCTTATTACCAAGTTCGTGCCAGCCAAAAAAAAGCTCTTGAGCTAAGTCTTTACCCAGAATGCCCTTCTCCCTGTTACCCCAGATCTCGTTTGCCACGTAGATGTAAAGCCGCGTTTCAGCCAAGCTCTCAGCTAAGTGAAATCTTTTTGATATTTGTGTAAAAATTTTAGGTATCTTTGTATTTTATTAAGCGATTAGTATTTTTAGTGGTGTTTCTTCTGTCTAACCTTATTCTTTCCTCTCTATCCGTTGTTACCGTTGGTAAACTCTCAAGTACCATTGTTGGTACGGCCTTTCTTCCCTTACCCTTTTGGTATTTCTTCAATACCATAGTTGGTTTTGTTTCTCCTGTTTAACCTGTTAGCTTTAAACTTTATTCAGGTGTTTCCCTTTTCTTTTGCATATATCAGTGTATTGTTATATTTGTGATTTTTTAAACTGAGTTGATTTCATTGTAGCTGGATTATACAGTTGACCTGTGGTGTTTTTCTACCAAGATGTCGGATAAGAAGAGTACTTCAGGTTTTAAGCATTGCACTTCGTGTAAGGGCAAGTTACCTAGCAGTGATTCTCATGATGACTATGTATACTGTTTGGGAGTGGCACACCTTTCGGTGCAGCATCCGTGTGACATTTGTCAGAGTTTCAATCAATGCACTCTTAATGAGCACAAAAATAAACTCATTCTGAAAGGGTTACTCAAGTTTCCATTCTCAGAGGCCATTTCTGCAATGGAAGTCTCAACCCCTCCTTCTAAGGACAAAAAGAAATCCCACTCTGTTCCTTCTTCACCATTGGATGATCAGAGCAAGCCTGGGAAATCAAAGGTCCCTAAGTTATCGTCGGAGCATAAATCTGTCTCTTCGGCTCTGACCATCTCAAAACCTTTGATACAGATGCCTGTTTTGGCACTGGTCCTACCTTCGTCACTGATCCTAGACTTTACAACATGTATTTCGACTTTGGCACCTGCAGCCACTTCAGCTCAGGGCACACCTTCGACTACGCCATTAGTTTCCATTTTGGAACCGACCGTTTTGGCTCCGAGTGCCACTTCGGCCCCAAGCGTTGTACCGACCTCACTGGATTTGACCCCTTTATGTCCAGTCTCAAAACTAGAGACTTCAGTGCCAGGAGACTTTGCACCACGGACCCAATACTTCCCCTCCGTACATCCATTTCTGGGCCAAGCATATAGCCCATTCTTCGAACTCTCCATCTGGAGTATCCACTAGATCCACCAGGAGCCTTTTGGAACACGACATGGTGCATCTTGTAGACCAGCTGTTAGCCAGGAGGATCCCTCACTTTCTAAAGACCCATCCATCTGCAGGACTTGGGTTATCTTATCCATGAACTCCATCTTATACTCCTCCTTCAACCATCTCCATTCTGAAGCCTTCAGCTCCGACATCCTTCTTGGAACCCATCACCTTGGCGCCTACGGTGCATCTCACTAAAGCTCCGAGTTTGTCCCTGTTCCCTTTGAACCGGTCCTTCCTCAATCTGAGGATTGGGGGATGGGTGCATCGGCCCGAGGTATGGAGCTGCCCCTCTCCTCGGTTCCGTCCTCGGCGCCAATGGCTGTGTCCATGCTGATCCTGCTTGAGGCTCCATCCGAGGGGGCAGGTTCGTCAGAGTGGGATGTAACCCCAATCCCGAGGTTGTCTTTCTCTGTTCCGGGCTCCCTCCCATCCCTCTTTTGGCGGACCTGCCTTCCGTGTGATGGAGACGGCTCTTGCTTCTGGCAGTACTCCTTTGATGTCGGAACCCCAGTTTTCACCCCCTGAGGTACAGCTGCCACAGACCCCCCTAGGACACCAGGCAGAGAAGCTGCAGGACTCCCCTGTTCAGGGTACCCACTCTTCCGAGTCCTCCCCAGAGACCCCCACTGAGGAGCCCTCTCGAAAGAAGACATGCAAGAGGAAGCACGTGTACTCACCCGAGGAGTCCTTAATGGAAGACACGGATTACGGTGATGGTAAAGGGTCCCCATGGTCACCTCCTGATGATGTCTCCTTCGGAGACCTCCTAGAGATGTTAAAGCATAGAGGTGACTGGAAGCCCTCCAACCCTTCATCTGAGGAGTCCGTCTTCCTGCAGGCTTTTCGCACCCAGCCTTCTACCTCTTGGGTGACTCCGCCTGCCGACGAGCTCATCCAACTCATCGTGCAGCGTGAGTGGAAGAACCTTGATTCCATTGAGGCAATCCCTCGGAGATCAGACAAAATTCTTTCCCCTCCTGAGGAGAACCCGCATTGGTCCAAAGGGTTACCAGTTGATACCATGGTAGTGGAGGCGGCCACAAAAAAGGACTTGGCTGAGGAAAGTCCCACTGTCCACCCATCCAAAAGTGAGTCCCGGGCGGTGCACAGACTTGGGAAGCATGTTTTTGCATTAGGGACCTTTGCCATACGGTCCCTGAATTATTTGGCACAATTTACAAGGCTCCAGAGGGACTTGATCTCTGAACTCTCTGGGACACTCACAGGACAGTTGTCTGATGAGGTCAGGGACAGAGTGGCCTTACAGTTTGCAACCCTGGAATCAATATCCAACTCTTCCATGAAGTTGCTGTCAAACGTGACTGAAGGGGCGGCTAGAGCAGTGGGTTCAGGAATTGTTATAAGGTGTCATGCCTGGATGCACATTTGTGACCTCACGGATCTCTTCAAGTCTTCCTTTCTGACTGCTCCCATTGAAGCTTCATCCCTTTTTGGCTCCAAAGTGATGGACACACTAGCCAGGTGCGAGCAAGATGGAAAAATCCTGTCTGCCGTAGGCCTACAGTTTTTCAACATTCAACATACCTTCTTCAGGAATCAGAGGAGTGGGAAAATGTGGCATAAGAAATCTCAGGGCCCTTTCCATGCCACACGTGATGATGATACTCCCAGAGGCAGAGGGGGTAACAATTTGTGAAGACACCCCATCGAGGTAGAGGGGGGGTCCTCGTAATCAACACTCCTGGGACTCTGTTTCTGGACAGCTTTATCAGCGCTCCTGAGGGGTGGCCTGATTGCTTACCTCTGGAAGCAGTCGGGGTCGTTTCTCTCTGCACCAAGCTGCCTGGCAATCTATCACCACCGATCTTTAGGTGCAGAACATTATCACCAAAGGTTACACCATTCCCCTTTCTTGCCAGTCAAAATTTCCAAGAAAACTTCCCGACGTTCCACCCAGTCAAAGGAAAGAAGCATCTTCAGAGATTATAAAGCTGTCTCAAAAAAGTGTCATCCAACCAGTCCCACCAGACCAGCGCGGATCCTGATTTTACTCGAGATTCTTTTTGGTGCCAAAAAAGACAGGGGACTGTTGACCCATTTTGGATTGCAGCAGTATAAACAAGCCTGTCATCCAAATGAAATTCTGGATAGTCGCGCTTCAGTCCTTCCTTTCCTTTTTAAGAGAAGGTAATTGGATGTGCTCTATAGATCTCCGGGATGTGTATTACCACATCAAGATGGACAAACACTCCAGGGGTCTGCTTTGCTTCTGGCTAGGAGCCAGTCATTACCAATTCCATGCCCTGCCGTTCGGTCTCTCTACAGCCCCCAGAGTGTTCACGAAATGCATGGCAGTAGTAACAGCTCACTTAAGACTAAAAGGATGTCGGGTGTTTTCATATCTAGATGACTGGCTCCTTACCACTCCCTACCGAGCATTTTCTGGTAACAGCACTGCACTATACTCTCTCTTTCTGGCAAAATTGTTGGGAATAACGATACATTGGGAGAAATCAAACATTATCCCTACACAACAAATAAGAGTTCATTGGAGCAGTGTTCAGTACTCAGTCCTGTCTGGTATCATTCCCAATTCACAGACTCCATCGATTGAGGCTTCAACTCCAGGTGATATTATCTCAAACAACAGTCTCTGCAAGGGAAGTTCTTCAGGCCCTAGGTTCTATGGCTGTGTCAATTCCAGTAGTGCCCCTAGAAAAGCTACATATGCGGATTCTGCAATTGCTCCTTCTCTGTCAATGGTTCCCAAACTATCACCCACTTGATTACCAGATTCGAATAACCAACTCCTGCAGACAGGTCCTGCTTTGGTGGATGAGGCCAGACGTAAATCTTTGGACTCGCCCGTTTCAGCCTCCCTAGCCCACAGCCATTGTGAACACGGATGCTTCCCTGATTGGGTGGGGGGGGGGGCATTTCCAGGGAAAGACTGTCCAAGGCACATGTTCCATATCAGAGGCCCACCTGCATATCAATGTTCTGGAACTGAGAACCGTGCAGTTAGCGTTGCAGGCCTTCCATTCTGCTCTCCCTTACGGTACAATTGCAATTCAATCAGACAATATGTCAGTGGTCTGGTACATCAACAAGCAAGTAGGAACCAAGTCCTACCCCCTGTGTCGAGAAGCCATGAGAATTTGGCAGTGGGCAATAGCTTCCAACCACTTTCTGATAGCAACACATATCCCTGGGAGCTCCAACGTTATTGTGGACAGACTGAGCAGATGCATCCTCATGCCCCACGAGTGGCCTTACAACCCCAAGGTGGCGTCTGTAATCTTCAGCCACTGGGGCCAGCCTTGCTGCGATCTTTTCACTTTCCCATCAAACACCAAGTGCAGCAGCTATTTCGCCCTACTTCCCCCTGAGGGGGGAGTCACCGTGGGACACTGTGATCCACAATTGGCCCACGGGACTTCTCTGCGCTTATCCTCCCATCCCTCTGATCCCACAGTTTCTAAAGAAAGCTCTTCAGTTGAGGTGCAAGGTGATCCTCATAGCCCCATTCTGGCCTCGAGAAGTTTGGTCCCCCTTCCTTCGGCCTCACCTAGTATACCCTCCGTGGATTCTGGACCCTCTACCAGATCTGATTACTCACCCCAAGGGTTGACTCACCTAAATCTGTCCTGTCTCAAGCTGACAGCTTGGCTTCTCCACTTCTGTTAGTCACCAGGCAAGCTAGTCTCTCCTCGCCTGTTTGAGACATTATTCTGGCCTCTCACAAACCATCCACCAGTAGACTATATCAGAGTAATTGGAAAAGGTTCTTCATCTGGTCCAAGGATAACATGCTAGACCCATATTTTCCTCCAGTTATTGCAGTGCTTCGATACTTGGCTAAATTTTTTGATAATGGAGCCTCTGCTCCAATTTCCACAATGGTATAGATGGCACCCCTCTTATCTCTTTACACCTTTGCAAGGCTTTCTTCAAGTCGTTCTCTCATCTTACGCCTCCTGTCAGACAACCCATGGAACCTCACTCTAGTCCTTCAGTCTTTGACTCAAAAACCTTTTGAGCCTACTGCTAAGAGTGACCTAAAGTTTTTGTCTTTGAAATCTTTGTTCCTGGTAGCCATTACCTCTGCCAGAAGAGTTTCAGAGCTGCAGGCATTGTGTATCAAGAGGCGCTATCTGGTCTTTCATAAAGACAGAGTGTCACTTCGGATGAACCCATCCTTTCTTCCCAAAAGTTGTTTCTGAATTCTCCATTAAGCAGACCATTGATCTATCGGTGTTTTTTCCAAATTTTGCCAATAGAGGAGAATATTGCCTTCACTCCTTAGACGTACATAGACCATTGAGATTTTACCTAGACAAGACCAAACCTATTCGTAAATCTGAATAACTTCTCATTTCTTTTTCTGGGCCCAAAATGGGAGAGGCTGTTTCCAAGGTTACATTATCAAGATGGCTAAGGGACTGCATACGTTTCATCTATTCCCTTCATAATGAACCCATGCCAAAAGTTAAAGCTCACTCTACTAGATCTATGGCAACAACTATAGCATTCCACTCCAGGGCTTCCATGGATGACATCTGCGCAGCAGCTACTTGGGCTAAGCCTCATACCTTTATCAATCATTACAAATTGGACCTGGTCTCCAGAGGGAAATCTACCTTCGACTCAATGGTACTCAGGAATGTTCTTCCATAAGGACCACCCATGGACGTCAAGGTAGCTTGGGATTCTGTCCCATCAGTGGTGAATGGAAAGAAGATTGGAAGAATGGAAAGAAACAACATCAGATAAAGAAGTTATGTCTTACCATAATGTTCCATCTGTGTTGTTCATCTTCTTTCATTCATCACTTCCCACCCTCCTTTCCCCTCCAAAGGCTCCTGGATGATGCTTTGGGTCTAAGTGGTGCCCTAGGGTACTTTGACAGAAGTGGCCTCATCTTTATTACCCTTTCTTAGCAAACTCGATCTAAGGTAACAGGGAGAAGGGCATTCTGGGTAGAGACTTAGCTTGAGAGGTTTTTTTTTGCTGGTGCGAGCTTGGTAATAGGCCAACTCAGTTCCGAGGGCTTGGAACCGAACCCATCAGTGATGAATAAAAGAAGATGAACAACACAGATGGAACTTTATGGGAAGACATAACTTCTTTTTTGAAATGTGTGGACATAAATTGATTCTGTCAGAAGGCTTACTTCTTAATAGTAATAGGACATTGCTTGAATCATATGCTCAAATATATGCAAACATATTTGTATGGATTTTAAAAATATACATTCAAAGTGAAAGGTCAAAACTGTTCTCACACCTCTTATAAACCAAATATTGCTGTTGTTCAAAAAGTTTGCTTTCTTATCAACTAAGAATTTATTAATAATTATGTTTCCTATTGCTTACACAAATGAATGTTTGATATCTTTTGATACTCAGAAAATGATAGAATTAAGAAGGGTGACCTAGTATATTGGAATCAATTTCTCTCAGTTAATAAAATAAGTTCTGCACTCTATTTGATCAGCAGATATAGTTTGCAACATTGCAATTAGCTGGACATCCAAACTTGTAAGGGCTTTGTACATACTAACTTGTACCCTCATTAGAGGGATACAATAAGAGTAACTTAAAAATCTTGGATTTTATCTCAGCAATTATTAATAGCTCACCCAAGAACACTTCATACATATCTGTTATTTATAAAATTCTCAGAAATGATTTTAACAAAACAAATGTTTCTTTTTGGAATTATTCAAATGAAGTTAATAGACAAGTTTTCTGAGAAAAAGATAAAAAACGTTTACAGTCAGTGAAGGAGTCCACATCTTCCCTGTTCTGGCGTGTATACACATGGAAAATTTTACATAGATGTTTTTTCACCCCCACATATACTAGCAATAATGTTCAAGAAAGATGAAATGAAATGCTGAAGATGTAGACACCCTGATGCTGACTGGATACATAAGGTTGTTAATTGCAAAATAATTTCCCCATTATGGTTTTGACTTTAAAAATATCTTTGTAAAGCTCTGTGGAATGACAACTGTATAATTTCTTACTCGTTTATCTATTTCAATGTTCCTGAAGTCATTTCTAAAAAACAAACATTTTTACAATGGTCTACCCTCTCTATAGTGAGGAAAAGTGTTACTAAAAATTGGAGATCACAATCTACTCCTGTCTTTAAAGCGGAGTTTATTCATTTTGTGAAATACATTTGTAAGAATGAGATTGCTATTATAAAAGCAAGGACTAACAACACAGCTCATCATTTAATTGCTTGGACAAAATTGTCTAATCTGTTAGATAAATATTATGTGTTCTTCTATGTATATAGCTTTTTTAGTTGTTACAGACATTGTATAAAATGTATTTGCTTTTTCTTGTTACTGTACTGTTATAAAATGAATAAAAACATTTTGGGAAAAAGAAAAGAAAAAAAGGCTTATGCTCTGCCCATTGGAAGTTACAGTGCAAACTTCCTGAGCTCCATTGGAGTGAATGAGTTAACATCGAAAACTGTTTCACTAGTTGCTCAGATTTGCTAGGAGAGTATCTGAATTACAAACCCGCATTTTCCAAAAAGACAGTGTTTCCTTGAGTCCCTGTTTTTGGCCCAAAATGATCTCAAAGTTCACAAGTCTGTTCATCTCACTGCCTTTTTTCCTGAGCCCAAAAACTAAGGAGAAAAAAATCTTCATACTATAGATGTCCACAGGCAGCCCAGATATTACATAGACAAAACTAGATCATTCAGGAAAATCAGCTGTTTGCCTGCTATCAAGGTAAGAGGAACGTATAACCAGTGTCAAAGCAGCCTATTTCTTGGTGGTTGTTTCATGCCATTTATTTTTGTTATTTTCACCATCATAAGCCACTTCCATGAATGGTTAGGGCCCATTACACTAGGTATTTGGCTTCTTCAGTGGATTTCTGGAAAGGGGGTGGTCTCTAGAAGTATTCCATAGGCAGCAGTTCTGTCCTGTTTATAGGTTATTACAAAGTGCTACAAACTGGATTTCATTTTTCCAGGTTTAGAACAGGCTTTGCTAGGATCATCCTTCTGGGCACCTGGGTTCTTAATTTTTTCCTCCTCCCTTGTTACATTTCCAGCTGTGGTAGTCTACCCATATACAGTACCTTAGGCTTCTACAACAGTCATCTTATGCTGAACATATTACAGCTTTCTAAAATAACTTGGCATAACAGTAGATGTTCTAATAGTTCACTGCTGCAGCAGCCACCCCTTCTGTCCAGCCCCCCTGTATTTTTTCTGTTTAGCTGTTTTGTCATGGTGTGGATGTGCATACTCTTTTGTATACAGTTTTATTTTTATTCAGAGCTTTTACTCTCTTTCTGGGGTAAGAAAGCTCTGAGCTTTTCCTGCTGTAACTGTCTTTTTATATGGATCTCATTGAGACCCAGACAAAGTGCATGGAGGCCCCTTTAGCTTTGAAAAGCTGGGTGGTAACAGTGGGATAGCACCCATGTAACGTAAGATACCACAACACTGATCTATTAGAACATCTACTGTTATGATATCAGATCACACGACTGTACTTTCTTCTACATTTGGAAGATTTGTTTATGAACCATGTAGGGCTCAGATATGTGTATAGTTCAAAATACAAGCATTTTGCATATGTTTACCATTCCTACATAACTCTCACTAGCAGTGAATATACTCATAATAGTGAAGTAGATGTTAATGGAATGCTGCTTACTGGAAAAAGAGATTGAACACGACATAATTGCTCGAGCTTTAGTGACCGAGTGAGAAACTGCTTATGTATTGTATGTAGTTTCTTCCTTATAGGAGCTATGTATTAAAGCTTGAAATATGTTATTTTTAAGCTTGCAGCCTAAAAGAGGAAGAGTTTCTTGTGCATGTTTCTTTGCATCTTGTTGATTGCTCTGTTTCTGAGGTGTAGTGACATCGTAGTGAAAATAATAGTGTTGTAAGCCCCCATCATGAGGGTGAATAGTGACTTGTCCCCCTAAAACTTTTTTTTTTTTTTTTTTTTTTTTTTTTTGGTGCTTTGTTGTGTGATGTGTTTGCTGATAAAATGTACAGGCTCAGGTACATATGTCTGTGTACTCAAGCTGTCTGTTAGCACTATCAGGGCTTGCTGAAGAAGTTTGATTTGAGCAGAATACTTCTATAACTCTATAGACTCATAGTGGATACATGGTTGTGTGGATGGAGGTCAGTGTGTGTGTGTGTGTGTGTGTGTGTGTGTGTGTGTGTTTGTGTGTCTGTATCTATATAAATATATGTATATGTGTGCATGTATGTATGTATATATATATATATATATATATATATATATATATATGTGTGTGTGTATGTATGTATATATATATATATATATATATATATATATATATATACATACATACACACACACACACACACACACACACACACACACATACACACCTTGTAATACATCCAGACTTTTATGTCTTATTCTTTTCATAACTCCCTAAGCTTTTCTGGTGGGAGTAGGTGTTTATGTCAGTACTTATTACAGATTCTGCCCCCTGTGGTTTACTTTGCATAATGATGATGCCAAGAAGAATAGAGTATAGAATGATCTTACATACCTTTTTAAAATTTTACAGATTCTGTAAAATTTGTGAGCTCAGTATTATCTATGAAGTAAAATGGGTAATGTTTTATTCTTTAATGAAGATTATAACAATGAAACATAGGTAGATGTGTACAGAAAAATGAATACATTAAAATTCGATCTACTGAATGTTGTCTACCAGTGAAATGATATTATAATCATACAAAGTCATCATCTTGATTTTCTTTACATATACAGCAACAGGAGTTGTGAATCCTGCCTTTACAATGCCTGATAACTCATTTGTACAATCTCAGTATCCTGCTGGTCCACAATATGGTAAGTTCTAGCAAGTTTTAAGAAAAGAAATATGTATCACACATTAATTAATTTATTAGATAGCTTTGATAACTTTCACTAGTTCCTCTAATGAATGAAATTATAGTAAAAAATGCCGTTTGACAAAGATGATAGTACTACTCATTTCAGAAACTACTTATTTCAGAAACATAAATGTAATGTTTACTGGTAAGAATACAAAACCCACACAGTGAACTGCATCAACCTGCTTTATTACTGAACCACACAAAAAATAAAATAAAAAGTACTTAGCGCTTTAACCCAAACATCAGGGCATCATCAACTTTTATTTGTTCTGCTTAAATATTTTAAGTTGCCCTTGTAGTGCTGTGTGGTGATACTTTTTTGTACTTTTTTTTTTTTTTCCCCCCATGTTTTAGCCAAAAAAAAAGTTATCTGTTTGCATTTCTTTAGTTTGTTCTGGGACCTGTGTCTTGTAGCTTCATTTGCAATTGTGGGGAAGTTGTGAATTAACACAAGATCTTATTGTTTATGCATTATACTGCACTTGAATCTCCATCTGTAGAATTACTTTTAAAAGTTAGCTGTTTGTATTTTGAACCCTGATTGGCACCTTATCCTTGTAGTTTCATCTGCATTTGTGGCTTACCTGTGAACTACTGCCAGATTTGAGGCTCATTTAGTCATTTCTCAATGCATTTTTCCATAAACAATGTTACTCTTAAATTTCTGCATAGTCTGGCGCCTTAGAATGTAGAGAATTGCAGTAATAGGTGTACTGTATATTCCACTCCAGGACTGGTGCTTCATTTCTTCTACAACAGTTTATATTCCAGTTTTGCTGAAATTCTTATAGTCTGCTTATTATTTACATGCTTACAATTGAATTCCAGTGCCTTTCTGTTCCCCTGTTTGTGTCTGCCCCACACCCTACTGAGACGTTAAGCTAAGTTTCTGAAATTCTAATCTACCTTAGGTAGAGCTCTAATGTTGGGTTTATTTGATTAAATCTTTCTCTAGCTAGCATGCTTCTTCCAGCTTGAATTTTTCCTAACCCTCCTTCCGTTTTTTGTTGTGGTTTTAAAAGGCTGTATCTCTGGCTTCCACCCATGTAGTACTCCCATAGTCCCCCTGTCCCATCTTTCACTGTTATTTTATTGTGTAAACTAAGTACTTTTCCCACCCAGTGTTTTCAATAGAGCCATAACGAGTGTTCATTCAGCAAACCAATATTACTGTTGAGTAAATCAAATTTACTACAAAGTGTCTTCTGTGCTCATTTTCCCAGAGCTTCCATCTGTTTGGCACCATCACCACACTCTGAGAGGGACCTGAATTAATCCTGCTTACAAGGGCTCTTTAGATCCCACTCTGGTAGATCTTTTGCATATCCACAAAATGAACAGCATCAGAGCTACCAGGACTTAAACTGTGCTTGCAACTTAAAAAGTACACGTTGGAGGGACAGGCATGTATCTCAGAGAATCCCCATTCTCTGGCATAGACTTCCTGTCCATGTGAAACAGAGCCATTCCTTAACCCTATTCAAGCACAGCCTGAACCAGTGGATTGGAAATTGAAAATTCCCCACAATCTGACACCTATGTCTCTGATGGACAGAGGTAGCTGTTAAGTCATGCCCTAACATACACTCACTTAGAATAGCCTAAAATGCACAGTAAGTCGAGGGATGCATTTCAGTTGCCTGGCTGGGTTTATGCTAGTCCCAGTAGTCATTAGCGTAGTGTACATCTATGAACCAATTAACCTATTTTATCAACTTTCAGCAGACTGTCATATTTCATAAGAACAAACCACAACCCCTCCCTTGCAGAAGGGGCTACATCCCTGATCCCCTGTTTGAGGGTTAGTGCTTTTCGATGGTAAGGATATAATCCCCTATTGTAGTGGCCCTTTGTGATCAAAGTTTATTTTGCTAAGTGGGCTTACAGCTCTGAATTCTAGAAGCATGTATTTCCTCCCCACTGTTGAGCATCCTCCCCAGCTTCTCTACTTGATCTGTGGGTTTACCAAACCCACCTTAGGTTCCCCAGGCTCAATGCAACCTACAGCTGAGGCTGGTGAGGAGATAAATGATGCTGATGCAGCATCACAGTGCAATTCAGAAGTGTGGTATAACTCCTACCTCCTTGCAGTAGCCACGGCAGTCATGCTGACACTGCCCTTGAGACGTGCATTCATGAATCTATGTGCAATCTCCCAACTAAGCAACACACCACTTATGCAGCAAGAAGCTTGCCAGGCTCATTCTCTTTTTATTGTAGTGAGCCTAGGCTGCCTCCCTCAACCCAGGGTGGAAGAGCCAACATCCGTGTCTCACTCTTGTCTTCCTCTTGCAGCCCCTCCAGCACCCATGCTGCTAATTGAACATTGGTCATTTGAAGCACAGTTAAGGACTTTATTCGTCTGAACCATAAGGTCACTTATAGAAACATTTTTTTTTGCTTTGTTGACTACTACAATGAGCGCAGCACAGACGTATAGCTTTTAAGAGAAAATTTAAGAGAATATTATTTCAAAGAAAGATAGGCCACAGTGGTGCAGCAGTTAGCATTGTCACCTCACAGCAAGAGGTTCTCTGATTCGATTCTTGACTGGAGCACCTTCTGTGTGGAGTCTGCATGTCCTCCCAGTGGTCGAGTGAATTTAAAGACTTGCAGGTAGGTGTGTGGGTATGCCTTCATTGAAGGCTGGATGCTCGGCTGGCAAATAGACACATTAAAAATTCACTGCCAGTCATTAGTGGACCAGAGTTCCTCTGTGGCGACCCTTAAGGGGGAAAGCCAATAGACAATTTATTATTTCAAAGAAAGGGTTAGGTGCCCTGAGGCACATTGTCTAAAAGATTGTAGGGTTATGTACATCAGGGAAGGAGACCAGAAATGCATAGATTATGGACAATTATCAGTGAACAGTAAGGATTATAGTGCAGCGACTTCAACACTCAAATTTATTTAAATTAATAATTCACAGTTCCCAAATCTTCTTCTATTCAGTGGCTTCATACTGTTGCAGAAGGACAGCATACTGCTCACTTCCTTTAGGTTCATAGGTTCATAGGTTCATAGGTTCATACTAGGCTATCTGCCCGAGAGCATTTATAAGCCTAGCCCATAGTTTTGTGGCTTACACCACCCCTTTAGTTTGGAGAAACTATGCCCATTATTTTACTGTGCCTCTGTCGAGCAGTGACACTGAGGTAACCCCTGGGGTGTATCTGCGGTCTCCCATCCATTGGTCAAGATTCCTCTTGAACAAGGCCAGCGAGGTGCTCTGCCTCACATAAACCGGGATTTTGTTCCATAGCATAGGGAGTCTTTGGGTGATGAATCTATCCCTCCAGCACGTCCTATTAATAACCGTGTCGAGGTTTAAGTCTCCCACCCTTGTGGCTCTGAGGGATCTAGATTTTTTGAGATGAAGCATGTTCATCAACTCTGGGTTTGACATGGCCTTGTATGTCAGGCATAGGTCACCTCTGAGCAAGCGGTAAGCAACTGAATATAGCTGGAGTTCTTTCAGTCGGGCAGCATAAGACAGATTTTTGAGACCCTTTATCCTTTTGGTGAGAAACTTTTGTGGCCTCTCCAGCTGCTGCAAGTGTCGGGTCAGATACATTCCGAATGGGGCATTGTACTCGATCATTGGTCTGATGAGTGATGAGTATAGGGAGAGTATGACTTCCCTTGATCTAGATGTGAATCCCTTCATGATAAGGTGGGCAATGTAGAAGGTCTTCCTAACTACTTTAGCAATATGAGTGTCGAATGAAAGGCTACTGTCACTTCCCAGGTCCCTGATAACTTCTTCTGTGATCAGGGGATTGCCACCTATATGGTAGCTAGGGGTAACCTTATTTTTCCCGAAGGGTATGACTATGCATTTCTTGGCATTTAACTTTAGGCCATGGCTCTGGCACCAGTTATCCGTTTCTGTGAGACCCTTCTGAAGGATATCTGTGTCGGATGTGTTTTCAACTACGGCGTCCAGTTTGCAGTCATCTGCAAACTTTGTCAGCCATAACCCTCCTGTGGTTGCTTGTACTTCAGAAAAGTAGATGCCAAACAAGAGTGGGCCCAGGGCTGAGCCCTGTGGGACACCACTTGTGACAGGCTTTGAGTCTGACATGGCGCCAGCAACTCTGACCCTGTGGGTTCTGTCACTCAGCCAGTTTGCAACCCATCTTGTAATGTATGGGTTTACATTTAAGTTGATGAGTTTTTCAATGATACCCGAGTGGGGTATTGTATCGAAGGCCTTCGCCAGGTCTAGGTAGGCTGTATGGACTGCCTTACCCTCGTCAATGGCCTTGGTGACTGTTTCGAAAAAGTCAACCAAGTTTAAAAGGCATGATCTGCCTTTGACAAAGCCAAACTGGGTTGGATCCAAGGTCTGCAAATTCCCTATGTCTTTATTTATGAGATCCATTATGATCCTCTCCATGGCTTTGCATATAAGGCTTGTCAAGCTAATGGGACGGTAATTTCCAGGGTCGGTGGAGGCACCGCCATTGTGGAGTGGGACCACAGTCGCTGTGCGCCACTCCCTGGGTACGTATCCGGAGGTGAGACTAAGATTAAACAGCTGTCCTAACTGTGGGTTTAATTCCTCGTTGAGTTCATGGAGCACACAGCCGGGGACACCATCAGGTCCCATGGATGCTGTGTTCTTTGCCTTGGACAGAGCAGTTCTCACCTGGGCGTTAGAGATGTTTGGGGGGCTACAATCATTTGGTATAGATATCTCTCCTTTAGGGGAGAAGTTTGCACTGAACCTGTCAGCCAGTATGTTGGCAATGTCTGTAGGATCAGTAATCTTCACATCATTTTGAACTAATTCTGAGCATATCTGGGAGTTTCCTCCTAGGTTTCTGACATAGCTAAAGAATGCCTTATGGTTGTCTTTAGAGTCCTTAGCTATTTTTTTCTCAAAATTAGCTTTGGATGTTTTTATGAGAGCTCTTAGCTTTTTACTTATAGTGATCAGCGGTGTTTTACCTTTTAAGGATTTTGCTCTATCTTGTAGTAGCTTTCTCCTTTTGTTGTAGAGTTTGTTTATGGCTGGGGTCCACCAGACTGGACGCTTGCCTTTGGTACAAAGAGTCTTTGTTTTGCTTGGGATTGCCTGATCCATGCAGCCCTGCAGGTGCTGGTAGAAGGCATTTGTAAGTGATTCAGCGGTTTGAGTAATGTTTACTGCCGGCTCAGGGGCCTTAAAGGAGACCACACTAGTCTTTAGAAGTGTGAAGTCGGCTTTCAAGAAGTTCTTTACTGTGGTCTTTTTCATTTCGGGTGGGGGCGGGATGAGGACCTCCAGCGAGATTAGTTTGTGATCTGATCTCACCAGTGAGGGGTATACTTCTGGCATTGAACATTGTGCTCCCATGTTCGTGATGATGAGATCAAGTATGTTTTCTCCTCTTGTGGGGATGGTGACTAGTTGTTCCATGGTATTTGAGTTTATGAATTCCAGGAACTTTTGGGCTAGGGTGTTTGGGCTTGAGTAGTGTTCCCAGTCTATATTAGGGTAGTTGACGTCACCTAGTATGATGGTGTTCGGAGATACATTTATCCCCTCCAGTGTTTTCAGGAAGGCCATATGAGGTTCCTGAGTTTGCGAGGGTGGCCTGTAACATGCTACAAATTGCAGAGCAGTCTTGCCTATGGTTAATTGCACCTGGATGGTTTCTGATGCATCGTGCGTTGCCACCAATCTTGAGGTGTGGGTGTCCTTGATGAATATGGATACCCCTCCTCCTTTCTTGGTATTGTCCGGGTTTTGGGGCCGGAAAGCATGATATGAGGTAAAACCTGATAGTGCTGGGGTGCTCTCAGGAGCTTTGAACCAGGTTTCTGTCACAGCACAGACATCGATGTTCTCCATACTGAGAAGGGCCTCGAGTGCGTGCATCTTGAGGTTGAGACTTCTGGCATTGAGCAGCATTACCCTTAGTTTTTTCTTTGTTGTGTTCTAGGGTGGTAGGTTTAGAATTTGAGCCTTGCCTAAAAAAGGCACTATGGGGGTGGCAAGAGCCTTTGCCAAAATCCGGAATCCCAGGGGTGACAAGTGCAAGCCGTCCCTTGCGAAGCAGCGTGGCTTGTCCAGCATGTCATCCCAGGCAGACAGACATTGGATCCCCTTTGAATGACACCAGAGTTTAAGCCAATTGTTAAAGCTGATCATCTTGTCTCTGTATTGTGGCATCATTCTTGGTGAAGGTAGGATACTGCTCAAGGTCAGGGTCATGCCTGCTTGGGCTACATAATCAGAGAGCTCCTCTATGTCCCTTTTCATGTAGTCCAAGGAGGTACGTCTCAGGTCATTAACACCAGCGTGGACAATGATTGAGTCGTACTTGTACCTGCTGTTGAGAGACCTGAGTGCATGCGTTATGTGGTGGATTCTAGCACCCGACAGGCAGCTTACTGTGACCTTCTCCTTACTCAGTCTGGTGAGCGGGACGTCAGTGTGTCTGACTATGGAGTCACCAATGACTAGTGTGTCTGGCATTGTGTTTGGCCTTAAGGGCTGTGACTGCTTGACACTCTGACTGTGTGGTCTATGTGTTGCAGGTGTTGTGTTCTGAGGTGGTAGTTGTTTGGGTGTCTGCTTTGGTGGCCTCTGCTGTTTTGGTAGATTTTTGATCAGAGCCTCCGAGTATGTCTTTGTGTGTTTATGTGTATGATTTGAGGTTGTGATGGTATTATGTGAGACTGGGTCTATAGTGTGTGTGGTTACCTTCTCCTCCTGTCTGGTCTTGCCAGTCCTATGTTGAGAGAGCTCAGCCTCCAGTTTGGCCGTATAGTTGCATCTCTCGCATGTATTTGTATTTTCTGGGAGGAGGAGAGGATTGTCTGTGTACATGAGGCAATTGTAACATTGCCTCAATATTCCCAGGTTCACCAGCTGAGCAGGAGAGGACATTAGCAACTGATCCCACGACATGCTAGAGGGAATAGACAGAAAAACTTAAAGAAAAGGTTTTGGGGGATGTGGGTGACTGAGAAACGGGGTTTGCTTTTTTGGGGTACTTTCTATAACAAGAGTGCTGTATCAAGGTGATAAGTACTGTAGGAGCAAGTGCTTGGCTATACAGATAGAGAATAGTCTACTTGGGAGTCAAGTAGAGATAATTTATAGCTGTAGGATACACTAAATAGAACAGTAGTATACTTTGAGGAAGGTAGTTTTAAGGGAAAATTTGAAGAGTGGACTTTAGGTAGCCCTAATAGTTTAAATCTGATTAACCGGCGCTGCCCTAGTGTGCAACGGTAGCAGCTCCGCGCTAAATCAGCTAAAGCGCTAACGCATGCTTTATAGCAGGGGCTGGAAAAACAGGAAATGACCCAAAATGGCCAACAAATTACTAGTTGCTGCTTCTAACCACTCCTCTGAGGACAAACAAGCAGCTCAGTACTCCCCACTCCCACTGGTGAGTAAAGAAACTACCTCTGGCCACACAAGAAAATGGAGGAACACAGAAACCAAATACAAAGCCCAGGGATCAGCAAAATCTGATCACTGGAACAACTAGCTAGGAAAGTTTAGGAAAGGAGAAGTATTTTTTGTTTTTTTTTTTTGCAAACAGACAGAAAAAATGCAGTAAATGCTTTGTTTTCGACTAAATTGCTATCAAAGGCTGGTACACTTGAGTGTATTAGCCTGTTTGTTACTTTTAAGCAATACTTTAGCCCACAAGTGCAATCAACAATTTAAGCTCACAAAAACAGGAAAATAAGGTAATAAAACAGTAATATAGGCACAAACAGTAGTCGAAAAGCTCAAAAGATCGAAAAATGCAAACTAAAAGTTTAAAAAATACTTATGATCAAGAAAGTTGCTTTTTCTGCTCTCTGCTGGCTTAGGAACTCTGCAGGGGACCACGAGGAGCTATGCCAAGTTCTCTAATGCCAGAAAAGCCCGCCAAAGCGTGCTTTATAGCAGGGGCTGGAAAAAACAGGAAATGACCCAAAATGGCCAACGAATTACTAGTTGCTGCTTCTAACCACTCCTCTGAGGACAAACAAGCAGCTCAGTACTCCCCACTCCCACTGGTGAGTAAAGAAACTACCTCTGGCCACACAAGAAAATGGAGGAACACAGAAACCAAATACAAAGCCCAGGGATCAGCAAAATCTGATCACTGGAACAACTAGCTGGGCCATATTCATTGATACATGTGTGTCCGCGTGTGTTTGTGTGTGTGTGTGCGTGTGCGTGTGTGTGTGTGTGTGTGTGTGTGTGTGTGTGTGTGTGCGTGCGTGCGTGCGTGCGTGCGTGCGTGTGTGTGTGTGTGTGTGTAATGTTCATCATTCCCATCGCTGAAGTAGCCCTTAGGCTATATGATTAGTTTCTCGCGTAGCAAAAAAGACCAGCTTCAAAAAGCTGTAGACCCCTTCTTCTGCCACACCTTTTTTCTCACTGCTGTTTGGCTAATCCCAAGGAGAGAGATCAGCAGTCATACTGAAACTTTTTTCAATATCTTCTTGCTGTCTGGAAAGTAAGTATCTTTCAGGCTTCCTGCTAAGAGCTTCATTTCTGGAAGATAAGTCCTTGTTGCGAACCCCTCCACCAGAAGTCATTGCACTTTTTAGACATTTTATTTATTTTTGACTAAAAGCAATATTTCCCCCTTAGGATACCTGATATTTTTTCACTTTATCAGAAGTTTCCTGTTAGAGACTGCTGTTTTAGCTTACAGTGTTTATTAAGGTATTTGGGGCTAATTTTGTGAAAAATTATATACTGCTTGTGCAATCTTTTAATTTTTTTGGGACAGAAACATTTATAGATTAAGAAGCAGGAACTTATGCTCCCTTCATGACAATGTACCTGCCATTTTGATTCTGTCAGTGTATGTGTGTGTATTTCAAAAATACTGTCAGGAAAATTCGGTTCTATTTTTAATTTTTATAACTGAAGGACTTTGGAAAGTATTATAAGTATGCTGCTTGTGAACACTCAATGACAGCTTACCTTCTGACTGACTCACTTCAGCTTGCTTTTGGTACTTCTTTCTAATTGCATCATGAATACTTACCGCAATCTGGTTGGCTCATCTCCCCCAGTACCTAGAAAGAAACATCACTTAACAAAGAGTCCTTTTCATTGTTGTGAACTCATTATATGACTCAGCCAGTAGTGGGTGAATCTGCAGTGGCCATTGCTTGTTCCACACATTACTCACTTACCTTTCATGGCTTCCTCTGTTGTAGTAATTTTGGCCAGCATGAATGGGGTGGTCAGCCATGTTTTCTTCGGCTGTCCAAGTGATTGATGCTAGCATGGGAGAATTATCTTCTATGAGTCTGGGAGACACTTTAAGAGATTCTTTGCTGAGTAACTAGGGCAAGAAAACATTAGTCTGGGCAGACTTCCCTCCTTCAACTCAGTCTACCTCTGCTGGAACTCCATTTAAGAAAAACAAAAAGTAAAAACATTGTTCTCCTGATGAAGCTATTGCTATAAACAAGATTATTTCCTTACCTTGTCTAGACAGGCAGTACAGGCAGTAAATCCTGGGATGCGGAAGTATTTACAGATAGGTATTTGCTGTAAAGTTATTCCTGAGGAAACAAGGTCTGATGACTCCAGTTTTGACAGAGATAGGGCTTCTTCTCCTGCAGATTTCCAAGACCAACTCTCAAATTGTGAGGAAAACTTTTAAATCTGATGTTGTTAATCTTCATTCATTCATCACTGATGGGATGTCGGTTCCGTCCTCGGAACTGAGTCAGCCTTGTACCAAGCTTGTGCCAGCCAAAAACTCTCGAGCTAAGCTTTTACCCATTATACCCTTCTCCCTGTTATCTCAGATCTCATTTGCCGCATAGCCTTAAAGCCGCGTTCAAGCCAGCTCTCAGCTAAGTCGAACATTTTTTGATATTTTATACAGTTTGTTAGGAGTTTTCTTGTAATTTTCTTGATTTTTGCTTATCTTTGTCTGTTGCTAACCTTTACCCTTCCTGTTGACTCCTTTTTTCTTAATTAACTTTTGGTAACCTTAGTACTGTTGGTGGTATGGCCTTTCTCCCTACCCTTGTGGTTGTTCTTATATACCATTGCTACTATTTCTTTCTCCTTTCTTTAAAAAAAAAAAACTGTATCTACACACACACATATATATATAATATATATATATATATATATATATATATATATATATATATATATATATATAAATCTCAGTTCTAGTCTCCTCTTGGTTGCGTGCGTCGAGATGTCTGCCTGAAGTGTAGTAGGAAAATGCCAAACAGTGATGCTTATGAGGACTGTGTCTATTGTGTGGGGGTGCACCATCTTTCAGTGCAACCTCCATGTTCTGTTTGTAAAGGATTTAGTACCCGGACTATGAATGAACGAAAAAGCATGCTGATTCTGAAGGGCCTCCTTAAGACACCCTTTTCAGGGGATCTTTCTGAGTCAGAGGGTTATCCCCTCCTAAGAAAGAAAAGACCACATTCTGTACCTTCTTCACCTTCTGCTGATTTGGACAAGCCACCTAAACAGAAAATGCCTAAACTGTCATCGGAGCCAAAGCCAGTCTTCACGACACCGACCTCGGTTCCGTCAACTGTCTTTATGTTGTCGGCGCCTGTTTCAGCACCAATAATGTCTACGGCACCATCTGTAACAAAATTACAAATTGGCTCACCCTCTTTGGTATCGAGTGCCACTGCACCGAGCTTGCTTTCGTTACCCATGACCACAGCCCCACTTTTGGCTGAGCCTTCAGTAATTACCTCCACACCCATTTCGGTATCGAGTACCATTTCGGCTACAGTACCCATGGCTGCAATAGATGCCCCATAACTCCCCGTCTACAAACTCGAGACAGCAGTGCCATTGGACACCACAGTATGAACCCGATACTCCCTGTCAGTGGACCCCTTTCTGGGACAGATACATGTCTGCAGTTCCGTCCACAGTGCCAGGAGTTCTGTCGGCACTGATCCTTCTTGAGGCTCCTCTCTTGGGAGAGGACTCGACGGAGCAGGGTATGACCCTGGTTCCGAGGTTACCGTTCTCAGTTCCGGGCTCTCATCCCTCTTCGGGCGGGCCTGTTTCCAGGCGATGGTAAGGGCTGTTGCTTCTGAAAGCAAACTACTGGCGTCGGAACCACAGACGGTTCCATCCCCTTTGCTGCAGCTGACACAAGCCACCGGTTTGGGACATCGGACACAAGAACAGCAGGAAACCCCACTGCAGGGTATTCTTTCTTCCGTGTCCTCCTCAGAAGTTCCCACTGAAGAGGTGCCATGGACGAAGTCGTGCAAGAGGAAGGAGTCTCTTTCAGAGGATACGGCTTATGATGAAGGGGAAGGGTCCCCACGGTCACCCTCTGAAGATGTCTCCTTTGGAGACATCCTTGAAATGTTGAAACAGAGGGGTGACTGAAGTCCAACAACCCTTCCTCTGAGGACTCTGTCTTCCTGCAGGCCTTTCGTGCCTGTCCATCTACCTCTTGGGTGACCCCGCCTGCAGACGAGCTAGTCCAGCTTGCAGACGAACTAGTCCAGCTTGTTGTGGAGTGCGTCTGGAAGAATCCTGACTTGGTTGAGCCAATCCCGTGGTGACCAGATAAAATCCTATGCCCCCTGAGGAGGGAGCACATTGGTCTAAAGATTTGCCAGTAGATGCTAGGGTGGTGGCGGTGGCCACCAAGAAAGAGTTCGCTGAAGAGAGCCAGATTGTTCAGCTGCCTAACAGGGAGTCCCGAGTGGTGGACAGATTAGGGAAGCGATTCTTTTGCTTCATCAACCTTTGCCATATAATCCTTGAACTATTTGGCACATTTTGCGAGACTCCAAAGAGACTTAATCTCTGAAATCTCTGGAACTCTATCAGGACAGGTGTCTGACGAGGTGAGCGACAAAGTTGCCTCGCAGCTCGCAACCCTAGAATCCATTTTGAACTCGTCCATGATGTTAATATCCCATGCAACCAAATGGGCAGCAAGAGCTGTGGGTTCAGGTGTAGTTATGAGACGTCATGCCTGGATGCGCCTTTGTGATTTTGCGGACCACTTTAAGTTTTCCTTCCTGAACGCTGCAGTTGAAGTGTCTTTCCTGTTCAGTCCAAATGTGACGGACACTCTAGCCAGGTGTGAGAAGGACGGTAAGACTCTGTCTGCTGTAGGTGTACACTTTTCCACCCCCCCCCCCCCCCAGCATTACTTCTCCAGGAATCAGAGGAGTGGAAAGTTGTGGCACAAGAAGTCTCAGGGTCGTTTTCGTGACACACGTGGCAAGTTCACCCCCAGGGGCAGAGGAGGGAACTCTTCTGGAAGACACCCCTACCGAGGCAGAGGGGGCCAGCGTAACCAGGGACCCAGAGATTCCTTTTCTGGACAGCCCTACCAGCGCTCCTGAAGAGTGGCCCAATTGCTTTCCTGTGGAAGCAGTTGGGGGACATTTCGCTCTGCACCACGCTGCCTGGAAATCGATAACCACAGACTATTGGGTGCAGAAGATAATATCCAGAGGCTATCACATCCCCTTCGATTCTTACCCAAAGCCACCAAGACAAATTCCTGATGTCCCACCCAGTCAAAGGGAAGAATCACAGTCACGCACATCCACATACATAAAAGTGAAGCAGCTCTAGAGATAGTAAAGCTGTGTCAAAAAAGAATTATGCAAGCAGTCCCACCAGACCAATGTAGATCAGGATTCTACTCAAGATTCTTTTTGGTGCCAAAAAAGACAGGGGACTGGAGACCCATTTTGGATCTCAGCAATTTAAACAAGTTTGTTACCCAAACAAAATTCCAGATAGTCATGGTTCATTCCATTCTCCCCTTTTTGGGAAAAGATGATTGGATGTGCTCCATGAACCTTCAGGATGCGTATTACCACATCAAAATGGACAAATGCTCCAGTAGGTTGCTTAGCTTCTGGCTAGGAGACAATCACTACCAATTCCGTGTTCTGCCTTTTGGACCGTCTACAGCCCCCATAATGTTCACCAAGTGCATGGCAGTTGTAACAGCTCACTTGAGACTGCAAGGATTCCGGGTGTTTCCATATTTAGACGATTGGCTCCTTACCGCCACCACCAAGCATCTACTGCTAACGGCCCTGAATTACACTCTTTCCCTGGCAACATTTTTGAGAATTTCAATAAAAGTGGGAAAAATCCAATCTGATGCCGACCCAGTCTGTAGAGTTCATAGGAGCAGTATTCAACACCGACTCCTGTCTAGTGTCTCTCCCGGACCACAGACTACAAAGATTGAGACTTCAACTCTGGGTGATACTCTGTTAAAGCAAAGTTTCAGCATGGGAGATCCTCCAACTTCAATGTTCCTTGGCAGCTTCTATACCAATGGTGCCTCTTGAAAAACTTCACGAGACTCCTTCAATGGCTTCTATTATCTCAGTGGTACCCAAATCATCACCCTCTGTCTTTTCAGATTCGGATAACCAGTCATTGCAAACAGGACCTTCTTTGGTGGATGAGGACAGAAACAGAGCTTTGGAGCCACCCCTTCCATCCTCTTCAGCCCAAAGTTACAGTGACCACGGATGCTTCCCTGATAGGGTGGGGGGGGCATTTTTAGGGAATAGCAGTCCAAGGCACGTGGTCCAAAATAGAGACCAATCTGCATATCAGTGTCCTAGAACTGAGGGCAGTGCTTTTAGCGTTACAAGCATTCCAGTCTGTCCTTCCTTCGGGGACAATTGCCATCCAGTCAGACAACACGTCCGTAGTCTGGTATATCAACAAACAAGGAGGAACCAAGTCCTACCCCTTATGTGGAGAGGCCATGAGAATTTGGCAATGGGTGATAGCTTCCAACCGCTTTTTGATAGCAACGCATATTCCCGGGAACTCCAACGTGATTGCAGACAAGCTGAGCAGATGTATTCTCCTGCCTCACGAGTGGTCCCTCAATCCGTTCATAGCGACGAAAATTTTCAACCGTTGGGACCAGCCTCGCTGTGACCTATTTCCCTTCCCGTCAGACTACAATTGCAGCAAATACTTTGCCTAATTCTCTCTTAGGGGGATTCCCCAAGGGACGCTCTTATCCACGATTGGCCCATGGGACTTCTATATGCTTTCCCTCCCATCCCTCTGATTCCCCAATTTTTGAAGAAAGCTCTTCAGTTGAAAAGCAAAGTGATCCTCATAGCCCCTTACTGGCCTCGATAAGTATGGTTCCCCTTTCACAGGCTTCACCCACTATGCCAACCGTGGATTCCTGATCCAAATCCAGATCTGATTTCTCAACCCCAAAGGTTGAGCCACCTGAACTTAACAAGTCTCAAGCTGACAGCTTGGTTTCTCCACTTCCGCTAATCACCAGGCAGAACAACCTTTCTTCCCCTGTGCATGACATTATTCTGGCTTCTCACAAACCAGCCACCAGGAAACTTTATATTGACAAATTGGAGAGATTTTCAATGTGGTCTAAGCAGAGGAATCTAGACCCATACTCAGCCCCAGTTACTGCAGAGCTAGATTACTTGTTAAATTTCTTTTAAGACAGTGCTGCAGCCTCAAGTATACGGGTTCATCTAGCTGCCATTTCGAATTTTCATAATGGTTTTGGGAATTCCTCTTTGATCTCTCATTGTCTTTGTAAAACTTTTCTAAAAGGAGTCTCTCACATTAGACCTCCAATCAAAGAACCTATAGAACCATGGAACCTCACACTAGTCCTACAATCTTTGACTCAACCCCCTTTGAACCTGCAGCAGCTTGTGATATTAAGTTCTTATTTGTGGAAATCTCTTTTTCTGGTGGCCATCACATCAGCTAGGCGTATATCTAAGCTCCACGCTCTATGCATAAAACGTCCCTATTTCATTTTCCACAAAAGACAGACTATCACTCAGGATGAATCCTTCCTTTCTCCACAAAGTAATTTCTGATTTCTCTATAAACCAGACTGTTGACCTACCAGTCTTTCCCCCCAATTTTTCTAATAAAGGAGAATACTGTCTGCATTTATTAGACGTACACAGACAGTTGAGATTCTACCTAGATAGGACAAAAACAATGCACAAATCGGGCCAGCTATTTATATCTTTCTCTGGTCCTAAAATGGGAAACTCCGTATTTGAAGTTGTTCTGTCTCGCTGTTCATACTTACAGATGGGTTCGGAGTTGATCCTCTGCTCCGAGTTGACCTACTACAAAGCTCGAGGTCTTCAGATAGCTCGAGTCCAAGTCCCTATCCCACTATGCACCTAAAGTTACCTCAGATCTTGTTTGCTGCATGTAATAATACCATATGTCATTTAGTGTGTAGTTTCCCTTCCCTTAGTGTGCCTTTTTTCTCTGTTAATAATTAGCTCTATTGGCCTATTTGTATTTAGGCCTTGTTATCTTTCCTAGTTCTTAGATAGTATTGTGTGCTTCAAAAAGTGACCTTTCTGTCGCAAGTTTGGTATTTAGCCTTTAGAATTTTGAATTATGTGCTTATCATAGTGACCTTTCTGTCACAGTTTGAAATATATTTACTGTTAGAAATTTGATTGCTGACTTTCCGTCAGTTTCATATATTACTATGTAGAGTTTTGAATTTAGATAAATAGCTTAGCTTAGTGTGTGTGTGTGTGTGTGTGTGTGTGTGTGTGTGTGTGTGTGTGTGTGTGTGTGTGTGTGTGTGTGTGTGTCTGTGTGTGTGTGCGCTGTTTACTAGTTTAGCCCATAGTTTTTAAAGGGCTTATTGATATTTCTTCATTGATATTTCTTGTTTGGGTGTGTCCAGTTTTGATATTGTGTATTACAGGTTGAAAAGCAAAGCGATCCTCATAGCCCCATATTGGCCTCGACAAGTATGGTTCCCCTTTC
This sequence comes from Protopterus annectens, assembly GCF_019279795.1. Lineage (NCBI taxonomy): Eukaryota > Metazoa > Chordata > Ceratodontiformes > Protopteridae > Protopterus > Protopterus annectens. Next base: position 238,981,777 of record NC_056734.1, on the reverse strand, counting down.
TCAGCCTTCATCTGCTATGCCAACCGTGGATTCTTGATCCAAATCCATATCTGATTTCTCAACCCCAAAGGTTGAGCCACCTGAACTTAACAAGTCTCAAACTGACAGCTTGGTTTCTCCACTTCCGCTGATCACCAGGTAGAACAACCTTTCTTCCCCTGTGCATGACATTGTTCTGGCTTCTCACAAACCATCCACCAGGAAACTTTATATTGACAAATGGAAGAGATTTTCAATTTGGTCTAAGTAGAGGAATCTAGACCCATACTCAGCCCCAGTTACTGCAGTGCTAGATTACTTGTTAAATTTCTTTTAAGACAGTGCTGCAGCCTCAAGTATACGGGTTCATCTAGTTGCCATTTTGAATTTTCATAATGGTTTTGGGAATTCCTCTTTGATCTCTCATTGTCTGTGTAAAACTTTTCTAAAAGGAGTCTCTCACATTAGACCTCCAATCAAAGAACCTATAGAACCATGGAACCTCACACTAGTCCTAAAATCTTTGACTCAACCCCCTTTGAACCTGCAGCAGCGTGTGAAATTAAGTTCTTATTTTGGAAATCTCTTTTTTCTGATGGCCATCAAATCAGCTAGGCGTATATCTGAGCTCCACGCTCTATGCATAAAACATCCCTATTTCATTTTCCACAAAAGACAGACTATCACTGAGAATGAATCCTTCCTTTCTCCACAAAGTAATTTCTGATTTCTCTATAAACCAGACTGTTGACCTACCAGTCTTTCCCCCCAATTTTTCTAATAAAGAATACTGTCTGCATTTATTAGACGTACACAGACAGTTGAGATTCTACCTAGATAGGACAAAAACAATGCACCAATCGGGCCAGCTATTTATATCTTTCTCACTTTGGTCCTAAAATGGGAAACTCAGTATTTGAAGTTGTTCTATCTCGCCGTTCATTCTTACAGACGGGTTCGGAGTTGATCCTCTGCTCCGAGCTGACCTACTACAAAGCTCGAGGTCTTCAGATAGCTTGAGGCCAAGTCCCTATCCCATGATGCACCTAAAGTTACCTCAGATCTTGTTTGCTGCATATAATAATACCATGTGTCATTTAGTGTGTAGTTTCCCTTCCCTTCGTGTGCCTTTTTTCTCTGTTAATAATTAGCTCTATTGGCCTATTTGTATTTAGGCCTTGTTATCTTTCCTAGTTCTTAGATAGTATTGTGTGCTTTAAAAAGTGACCTTTCTGTCACAAGTTTGGTATTTAGCCTTTAGAATTCTGAATTGTGTGCTTATCATAGTGACCTTTCTGTTACAGTTTGAAATATATTTACTGTTAGAAATTTGATTGCTGACTTTCCGTCACAGTTTCATATATTACTATGTAGAGTTTTGAATTTAGATAAATAGCTTAGTGTGTGTGTGTGTGTGTGTGTGTGTGTGTGTGTGTGTGTGTGTGTGTGTGTGTGTGTGTGTGTGTGTGTGTGTGTGTGTGTGCTGTTTACTAGTTTAGCCCATAGTTTTTAAAGGGCTTATTGATATTTCTTCATTGATATTTCTTGTTTGGATGTGCCCAGTTTTGATACTGTGTGTTATAGGATGGCTGACCAAGACAAAGACAAACACCATAAATCAGGGTTTAAAAAATGTCCCAAATGTGGGCAGAAAATGTCTGTCACTGACAGTCATGTAAATTGGGTTCATTGTTTGGGAGCATTTCATCTCCAGGAAAGCTGCTCCATCTGTCATTCTTTCTCTTCTAGGGTTCTCCTGGAGAGAAAGAGAAAGTTGATCGACAGAGGTTTACTTAAACCTTCATTCCAAGAAGCTTTGAGTGACCAACATGGATCCAGTAAGTCCTCAAAGTCTTCCAAGACTTCGACTTCTGAGATTAAGAAATCTAAAAAGTCTTTGACGTCGGTTCCACAGACTTCTGAGCCAACCATCTTATCCTTTCGAAGCCGGTCCCCAATTTTGGAACCAGTATCCGAACAGTCTGTACTTCTTTCTATCCACTCATCTTGGTCTTCGATTAGCCTTTCCGATTTGGATGTGGATTATGTGGTGCAGAAGCTTTTACAGGCACCGGCCTTTGCTAAATTCTTATCGGCTCCAACCCAAGCGGCTTTGGAACCGAAGACCCTTTTACCAGCTACTACTCTTCCTCCTCCGAGCCATACCAGTCCTTCTGAGCCGGAGGAGTCGGACTTGTTGATCGTGGAGCCTTCAGAGCTGATGCCTGCTCCAGTGTCTTCGGCTATGTTTACTCTGATGTCCTCGGTGCCGATTGAGGAATCTAGGAGCTAACGCTCTCTGGTCAGGTCCAGGGAGGATAGTCAGATCGACTTGTCTGTTCCGACTTTGCTTCTCGGGGCTTCGGCTCGGATGAGCTCAGCTCCTACCTCTGGCTCGGAGCCCACTGTACCGGTGCCGGGGTATTGACGGTTTCCTTGGATCCATCGGTCCCTTCTCATCAGAGCTGAGGTGTCTTCAAAGCCATGAGGAGAGCTATGTCTCCTAAGACATCTTTGACTTCAGGTCCAGCTACCTCCTCCCCTAAAGCGCCTGTGGCTGCTTCTGCTTCACAGATTCTTGCCAAGCGTAGAGACACAGAGCCTCAGTAAGCCCCATTGAGTGGCCCCTGATCTTCCAAGGCCTCACCAGAAGCCCCCACTGATGAGGTTCCCATGAAGATAATCTGTAAGAGGAAGCATTTAGACTCCCCACAGGAGTCTCTGACATCTGATACCGACTTGGATGAATCAGAAGGGTCCCCAGCATCCCCCTATGAGGATATCTCATTTGGTGAGATATTAGAAATCCTTAGGTAGAGGGGTGACTGGCAGTCCACCAACCCTACTTAAGATGAGCTGGTTCTCCTGAAGGCTTTTGGGTCTCAGCCCTCCACCTTTTGGGTGTCTCCGCCCTTCGATGAACTTATGCAGCTGGTCTCAAGAAGGGCATGCCAGTCTCCAGACACCATGGAGCCTGTCCCCAGGAGGCCTAATAAATTTATTTCTGCTCCCCAGGACAAATCTTTTCTTATTAAGGGTGTGCCAGTTGATGCCATGTTGGCCGTGATAGCCACCAAAAAGGAAATTGCAGAAACTTCCTCTTCTATCTATCCTCCTAACAGAGATTCTAGGATCATGGATAAATATGGGAAGCGCACTTACAGTTCAGCGACTTTTGCACTGCATTTTCTCAACTATCTAGCCCATTTTACTAGACTGCAAAGAGATCTCCTTAAAGAGCTGGGAAATACTCTTCAGGGTAAAATAGCTGCAGGAGCTTCAGATAAAGTTACCTGCCAGCTTGCTACCCTCAACTCCATAGTGAACTTGTTCATGCGCCTCATTTCGAATGCAGCTGATGGAACGAGCAGGGCAGCGGGTACAGGAATTGCCCTTAGGAGACACTCCTGGATGCGCTTGTGTTCCTTTGCGGAGCCCTTCAGGTCATCCTTTGTAAATACCCCTTTTGATGGCTCATCCCTTTTCGGGCCCAAAGTTAAGGAAACTTTGATCAGGTGTGAGCAGGAAGGAAAAACTCTCTCTGCCATCGGAGTCCATTTTTCCACCCCTACCAGACCCTACCCCAAGGGTCAAAGGGGAGGAAAGATGTGGTTCCAAAAAGCTCAAGGAGCCTTTCAGGACACACGTGGTAAACTGCCCTCTAGGGGGCAGAGGAGGGGGCCAATAATGGAAGATGCCACCCTCGCTGCAGAGGGGGGGGGGGGTCCGCAAAACCAGGGTGACAGAGATCACTTCTTTGGGAAGCCCTACCAGTGCTCCTGAAAGGAGGCCCGACTGTCCTACTCTGGAGGCAGTCGGGGTTGCTTATCTTTGTATCCAGATGCCTGGCTCAAAATAACAAATGACAACTGGGTACAAAGTATAATTTCCAGAGGATATTTCATTCCTTTCGCCACACCCCCTTCACTGACAAGAAAAATCCCAGACATTCCACCCAGTTACAGCGAACAGGCACCAATAGAGGTCTGATTGTTGCTAACAAAAAGAGTCATCCAACCAGTCCTAGCAGACCAGATAGGATCCGGAACTTACTCAAGATTCTTTTTAGTTCCAAAAAAGACAGGGGACTGGAGACCTATATTGGACCTCAGCAGACTAAACAGATCTGCCAAGAAAGAAGTTTCAGATGGTCACGCTTCAGTCGATACTCCCCTTTTTAGTGAAAGACAATTGGATGTGCTCAATAGATCTCCAGGATGCGTACTACCACATTAAAATGGCCAGGCCATCCAGGGATCATCTGTGCTTCCGGCTGGGATCCAATCATTACCAGTTTCGAGCCTTGCCCTTTGGTCTCACTACAGCCCCCAGAGTGTTCACCAAATGCATGGCAGTGGTCACAGCTCACCTGAGATGTTTAGGATTCCAGGTGTTTCCATACCTAGACGATTGGCTCCTCACTGCCACCACCAGGTATCAACTTATTCAAGCCAGGGACACCACTTTTTCACTCTGCAGTCAGCTGGGCATTACAATAAACTCAAGAAAATCTGCCTTGTCGCCATCGCAACATATGATTTTTATCGGAGCAGAATTGGACACCACCACGCTGAGACTTCCAGCAGAAAGAATCTTACTACTCCGTCAGCAGGTCTGCAATATGATATCCAAAATCAAGGCTCCAACATCAGAAGTACTAAAATTGTTAGGCATGATGGCAGCTATAATATTAGCCATACCGCTGGGTTGCATGCACATACGGATTCTGCAATGGCTGTTGTTCACTCAATGGTCTTACCAAGAGCTACCAATGTCTCATCTTATAATGATCAAGAACACATGCAGAAAGGATCTTCAGTGGTGGTTGACCTCTCTTCATGTCACGATAGGTCGTCCCTTTGTTCTACCCCCACTAGCAGCCACAGTGACCACGGACGCTTCCCTGATAGGGTGAGGGGGGCATTTTCAGGGAAGAACAGCCCAAGGCACATGGACCGATCAAGAGACACATCTGCATAGCAATGTCCTAGAGATGAGAGCAGTACTTTTAGCATTGTAGTACTACCAGGACTCTCTTCCGCTGGGTACAACTGCGATTCAGACAGACAACATGTCTGTGGTCTGTTACTTGAAAAAACAAGGAGGAACCAGGTCCTACCCACTTTGTCTCGAGGCCCTAAGAGTATTGCAGTTGGTTATATCCACCCATCGCTTTCTGTTAGCAGTGTACATTCTGGGGAAATCCAGTGTGATAGCAGACAAGCTGAGCAGAGCAATTTTTTTGCCTTATGAGTGGTCCCTCAAGAAAGAAATAGCGGACAGGATATTCCGCAGGTGGGGCCAACCTTGCTGTGACCTTTTTGCCAGCCACATGAACACAAAATGCAGAAGCTACTTTGCCCTGATTTCCCCTCCGGGAGAAGCCCCAAGGGATGCACTTGTACATGATTGGCCTCCGGATCTCTTCTATGCATTCCCACCAATCCCATTGATACCCAAGGTACTACAGAAAGCAAAAGCCCTGGGAAGGACTATCATTCTAATAGCCCCTCATTGGCCTCGTCAGATCTGGTTCCCCTTCCTTCGACTTCATCTTTTGGGGGATCCCTGGATTCTGGACCCAGTTCCAGATCTTCTGATGCACTTATCAGGGAATTTCATCCCTCTCTTCACTCCCTGAAGCTGACAGCTTGGCCGCTCCAATTCCCATCATAGCCAGGTTCCATAACCTTTCTTATGAGACAAAGCAAATTCTCATATCTTCTCATAAATCCTCTACGAGGACACTATACCTTAGCAAATGGAAAAAAATTTCTATATGAGCCTCTCAAAACAACATTGATCCCTACATAGCCCCTATGGCCTCCATACTGGAGTTCTTGACCATGATCTTCAACAAATGAGCTGCGGCAGCAACAGTTCATGTTCAACTTGCTGCGGTCTCTAATTTTCACCTTGGATTTGAAGGGTTGAACATTATGTCACACAAACTATCTAAAGCCTTTCTTAAAGGGACCTTTCATCTCAGACCAACTGTGAAGTCTTCCTATACCCCATGGAATCTAAATTTTATGCTTTCTCGCATTATTCTCCCATAATTCGAAATAGCTTCCTCATGTGACCAAATATTTATCATGGAAGACTATCTTTTTAGTAGCTATCACTTCTGCCTGCAGAGTGTCAAACTTCAAGCCTTGTCAATTAAGTCTCCTTATTTGATTTTCCATGCTGACAGAGTCTCACTTCGAACTAATCTTAATCAAATTATTGATTTGCCAGTATTCTTCCCCAATCACTCTAACAATTTCAAATATATGCTGCACAAACTTGATGTTCATAGACAGCTCAGATTTTACTTGGCTAGAACAAAAGAATTTAGGAAATCTGAACAGCTTTTCATTTATTTTTCCGACTCCAAAAAAGGTATGCCAGTGGCCAAAACAACTCTGTCTAAGTGGTTATCTGATTGTATCACATTTGCTTATTCAGCTGCTAATAAGCCCTTACAACATAAAATTAAGGCTCATTCTACCAGGGCAAGTGTCTACATCCTCTGCCTTTTCTGCCAGACTTCCTATAGATAACATTTGCGCAGCAGCCACTTGGTCAAGACCTCATACCTTTATCACTCATTGCAAAGTTGACAGGGCCTCCAGGGACAGGGTCTTCTTTGGGTCTACTGTCCTGAAAAACATACTCCCATGAGCCACATGAGATAGATGCTGCTTGGGATGCTACCCATCTGTAAGAATGAACAGCGAGATAGAACACCTTCACATAAAGAAGTTATGTACTTACCATAACATTCCATGTGAGTTCATCTCACCTTCATTCTTACTTCCCACCCTCCTACCCTCTCCAGGGTTTTTTCGAAGACTGAGATGCTGGATTCTTCCTGGTTGCACAAACCTTCAATAGCTTTCTGTTATAGAGTGATAGAATGACATAAGGTATTATTATACGCAGCAAACAAGATCTGAGGTAACTCTAGGTGCAACATGGGATAGGGATTTGGCCTTGAGCTATCTGAAGACCTCGAGCTTTGTAATAGGCTGACTCAGAGCTAAGGATCGGCTCCGAAACCATCTGTAAGAATGAAGTCGAGAAGAACAACTCACATGGGACGTTATGGTAAGTACATAACTTATTTTTCTAAGGGAACCTTATCTAAATGGCTCAGAGACTGTATACTCTTCATTTATCATCATGAAAAACAACCTATATCACAGAAAATCAAAGCTCACTCCACCAGATCAGTGGCAACTTCCATGGCGTTCCACTCAAGAGCTTCTATGGATGATATTTTTGCAGTAGCAACATGGCAACATGGGCTACTCCTCATACCTTTATCACTCATTACAAAGTGGACAGGGCCTCCTTTGGGTCTGCTGCCCTGAAAAACATACTCTCGTGAGCCACATGAGATAGATGTTGCTTGGGATGCTACCCATCTGTAAGAATGAACGGCGAGATAGAACAACTTCACATAATGAAGTTATGCACATACCATAACGTTCCATGTGAGGCGTTCATCTCACCTTCATTCTTACTTCCCACCGTCCTACCCTCTCCAGGGTTTTTCAAAGACTGAGATGCTGGATTCTTCCTGGTTGCTCAACCCTTCAATAGCTTTCTCTTATAGAGTGATAGAATGACACAAGGTATTATTATACGCAGCAAACAAGATCTGAGGTAACTCTAGGTGCATCATGGGATAGGGACTTGGCCTTGAGCTATCTGAAGACCTCGAGCTTTGTAGTAGGCTGACTCAGAGCCAAGGATCGGCTCTGAAACCATCTGTAAGAATGAAGGTGAGATGAACAACTCACATGGAACGTTATGGTAAGTGCATAACTTCTTTTTCTAAGGTAACCTTATCTAAATGGCTCAGAGACTGTATACTCTTCATTTATCATCATGAAAAACAACCTATATCACAGAAAATCAAAGCTCACTCCACCAGATCAATGGCAACTTCTGTGGCGTTCCACTCAAGAGCTTCTATGGATGATATCTTTGCAGCAGCAACATGGGCTACTTCTCATACCTTTATAACTCATTACAAATTGGATTTGGTCTCCAGGGGATGAGCTTCATTTGGGTCAGTGGTGCTCAGGAATATTCTTCGATAAGGGCCTTGACACAAGGTAGCTGGGGACTCTGTCCCATCAGTGATGAATGAATGAAGATTAGCAACATCTGATAAAGAAGTTATGTCTTACCATAATGTTCCATCTGTGTTGTTGATTTTTCATTCATTCATCACGTCCCACCCTCCTTCCCCCTCCTAAGACTCCTGGAGAATACTTTTGGTCCAAGTACTGTATTAGGATACTTGCGTAGAAACTGCCTCTGCTTTACTAGTAATGGGCAAACTTGATCTGAGGTAACAGGGAGAAGGGTAAAACAATAGCCTGAGAGTTTTTGGCTGGCGCGAGCTTAGTGTAAGGCCGACTCACATCCGAGGACGGAACTGACATCCCATCAGTGGTGAATGAATGAACATTAACAACACAGATGGAACGTTATGGTAAGACATAACTTCTTTTTCTTTTCATCCTGTAGAAGAATTTTTTTTTAATCAGACCATTGCCAGGATGAATGAGGTATTTTTTTGGCAACAAATAGATGTTCCCCATGAACTGAAGAGATAATATGATATAATATTGTACAAGTGGTATACCTCATTCCTATCTTATCCCTCCTATACTGCCAACCCTGGATGATGCATTGAATTCTGCCGATACAGATCCTGAAACCCAGCCATCACTCAATTCAAAGCAGATAAGCTGTATAAAGTACCTCAGACTTAATACATTTCTTTTCCCCTCACCTTGTGTCAGACCCAACTGTCATTTTAACTGCTGATGCTCAGTACCAACCCTCCAGCTGGTGATAAGGAAGGTAAAATATTTCACCCTATAGTTAAGAGAATATTTTATTCTTCTGCTGTAGCCTTCAGAATTTTGAATTACCAGGCATACATGTGGATAATTATGTTTCATCATATGGAAAGTCTGTGGGAACTGGCTTCCACTCTTCCTACAGAAAAAAATCTGTTTTTGAACCAAACCGTTTCTACACTTTCTCAGTTATCAAAACATGCTTTGAAGTGTGTGTATGATTGTGCAGATAGTCCACTGCTTCTGTAACTTCTACAGTGTTCAGAAGATATGCTTGGGTATCTAACAGAAAGTTTGCTAATGAGGTAAAGTCTGAAATTTTGGATTCAGCTTTAGATAAGGTGGTATTGTTTGCATCTTCTGCTGTTCAAGTACTCAGACAATATAATGTAATAGGGAAATTAATTCAGGGAGTTTCAAAGATATTTCATATACCCTAATACAAATATTGTAGCTCTTCCTCTTACACAAAAAGCTATATAAACAAAATTATTTTTTTCTTGCAAGCACAATTCAATAAAGACATTATCGGAGGGTAACAACAATAAAAAAACAGGAGTCTTTTGAGGGTAGTGACAACTAATAGGAGTCTTTAAAAAAGGGGGCATAACAACAGTACAAAAATGACTATGCTAGCATTCCTTACCTTTTCCCTCTCCCTGACTAATGTCTTTACAAATATGCTCCCAAAACTGTCCCTCAACATTCCCCTTTAGCAAAAGATTATTTTAGCCTTCTGAGTGTTAAAAGTGGTACAGGAGGGTTACAGATGGCAGTTGATACAAAAACACCTTTCAGGGGAATACCGCCCCACCCCCAAACCCAAAAGATTTTTTTCCTCAGGTTCTTCAGTCTTTACACACCCATAGAATCAGTGCCTTTAAATCAATGGGAAAGATGCTTCTATTCTATAATGTTTCTGGTACCAAAGAAAGGGGGGGCTCTTGGAGACCAATACTTGATCTTTCATTTCTAATTCTGTATTTGAAAGTTCCAAAGTTCAAAATGTTGACCTTATGGAACCTGATGTTAAGTTGTCATTCTCGCCTTCATTCTTGCTTGATGGGTTCGGAGCCGATCCTCGGCTCCGACTTGGCTTATACTATAGCTCGAGAGCTATTTTACTGGCTCGAGGCAGCCCTATAACCCACAATACTATGCGCTAACTCCCCAGATCTCATTTGCCACTTCGCTGCGAGGTTGTCTTTTTTTACTGGCTCAGGTCAGTAAGAGATTTATTCTATTTAACTAAAATTTCAGGTAGTTTCTCCAGTTAGTTACCCTTGTTTAGGTCCCTACTAATTGTACAACCCTTTTTGTAGCCCTGTTTCCCTTCTCTACTTAATTTTTATCTTTGGGCCTACGGGCTTTACCTTAGTTTTCCCCATCCCTTATAGTGTCTGTGTGTGTGGGTTTTAGTCAGTTCCCTTAACTTTCCTAATTTTAAGTTGAGTGTGTGTGTGGACTGACTGTGTTTACTGTGGATAGGACTATGTCCAAAGACACTAAGGTCTCGGGATTCAAGAAGTGTGACTCGTGCTGTCAGAAAATGTCTCTGACAGACGGTCACACTTCTTGTGTCTGTTGCTTGGGGCCTTTACACCTGCAGGACTCTTGTTCCGTCTGTCATGGGTTTAGTTCAAGAGTCCTGCAGGAGAGGCATAATAAGCTCATCTTAAGGGGCTTGTTAAAGCCTGATGACTCCCCGTCCAAGTCTGGCTCGGGGAAGTCTTCAAAAACCGCCAAACCCTCGGCTCCAGCTTCTGAGTCGAGGGCTGGCGTTATCGAGATGGCTCCGACATCGGTGCCAACCGGATCCGAGGTGGGTAAACTGGTATCCGCTCCGAAACCAGCATTGGAGCCGACCCCAGCGCGCAATCGCTCTAGATCCCCCTCGATAGACTCCGTCCAATCGGCTCCGAGATCCCCTCTCCTATCGGAGCGGAGTCATAGGACTCACTCATCTAGGTCATCCAGGCTCTCCGATCACGACATCGAGAGGGTGGTCATTAGGCTCATAAAATCTCAGGCACTAGCCCAAATACTCCAGAGCCCATCTCACCAGACTGTGGCTCCTTCGGTACCACCATCGATTCCTCCTCCGACTCACCTCTCGAGTTCGGAGCCAAAGTTTGCCGTAACCGTAACTTTACCAACGTCAGAGCCGATACTCCCACCTTCGGCTCCGGTGTCGTTGGCTCCGACCTCTTCATTGGTTCCGTCCGTGGAGAGGTCCGGGCGCCGGGACTCCATTGTCGGCTCCGAGGGGGCGAGTGGCTTCGGACCCTTGTCCGACCCCGCTCTCCCTCTCGGAGCTTCGGCTCTGGTTAGTTCGGCCCCGACATCATTCTCGGAGCCTTCTCTGTCGGTGCCGGGGGCGGTTCCGGTCTCTTCGGAGCCGGGACTAACTTTGGTAACTGATAGGGGAGACTTCGAGGTGATGAGGAGCGTGCTGGACCCAGTGTCCACTCCAAGGTTAAGTTCTGCAGCTCCTCCCTCTACAGTGCCTGTTACGGTCTCTGGCCACCCTCCTATATCTGACAGCAGAGGTCCGAAGCGTAGGGTACCCACCTTGGGTGTCTCCTCCTCTTCCAAGGGCTCCCCTGAAGTTTCAGGGGAACCCCCTAGGAAAAGAAAGTGCAAGAGGAAGCACATAGACTCCCCCGAGTCTGTCACGTCAGACACCGACTTGGATGAGTCGGAGGGTTCCCCCAGATCCCCCTCCGAGGATGTCTCTTTCTCAGACATCCTAGAGATCCTAAAACAGAGGGGAAATTGGTCCACTCTCAAACCTTCCGAGGACGAGTCGGTTTACCTTGACGCTTTTGGATCTCGCCCTTCCACCTCCTGGGTGTCTCCCCCTTTCGACCCACTAATGGAGGTAGTGGCTAGAAAGGTGTGGACAGCTCCTGACTCAATGGAACCTACCCCTAGGAGGCCTTCTAAATTTATTTCTGCACCAGAGGACAAGTCCTTTCTCACCAAAGGCGTTTCAGTTGATGCTATGGTGTTAGCAGCAGCCAGTAAGAAGGAATTGGCTGATCCTTCTGTACCTGTTCATCCTCCTTACAAAGAGTCCAGGACCATGGACAGGTACGGCAAGCGGACATTTGCTTCAGCGACCTTTACTATGTGATCGCTGAACTATTTATGTCATTTCACCCGCCTTCAGAGAGACCTGCTCAAAGAGCTGGGTGAAACGGTACAGGATCCTTCTGCTGCGGGGTATCAGGACAAGATAAACTCCCAGCTGGCCACCTTGAACTCCATTGTTAACTCCTCCATGCGGCTTATCTCTTACGCAGCCGATGGAGTGAGTAGATCCACTGGCACAGGTGTTGCGTTGAGACTTCACGCTTGGATGCGACTCTGTAACTTTGCTGATCCATTCAAGGTGTCCTTCACCAACACCCCCTTTGATGGTTCAGAATTGTTTGGACCTCAGGTGAAGAATACCCTCACCAGATGCGAGCAAGATGGTAAGACTCTCTCTGCCGTGGGAGTCCATTTTTCCACACCTTCTAGACCTTATCCTAAGGGACAGAGAGGTGGAAAGATGTGGTTCCGCAAACCACAGGGAGTCGCGCCTGCTGCACGTGGTGAATTTCCCCCAAGAGGCAGAGGGGGGAATAATAACAGACGCTGCCCTAGGGGCAGAGGGGGTCCACAGAACCAGGGTTCCAGGGACTCTTTCCCTGACCAGCCCTTTCAGCATCCCTGAGAAGCTGCCCGACTGTCCGCCTTCTGAGGCAGTCGGGGAAAGATTATCTCTGTACCCGGAAGCCTGGCAATCCCTCTCCCAAGACACATGGGTACAGAAGATCATATCTGAGGGTTACAAAATTCCCTTCACTTCCCCTCCAGTACATCCGCCAAGACCCCTACCAGACATACCACCCGCACAAAGGGGTCAGGCTCAGCTAGAAATAAAAAAGCTGTTAACAAAAAAGAGTCATCCAGGCAGTCCCAGTAGATCAGCTAGGATCCGGAATCTACTCCAGATTCTTTTTGGTACCAAAAAAGACTGGAGACTGGAGACCCATTTTGGACCTCAGCAGATTGAACAACTCTGTACAAAAGACAAAATTTCGGATGGTAACACTGCAGTCCATTCTACCCCTTTTGGGCAGAGACAATTGGATGTGCTCCTTAGACCTCCAGGACGCGTACTATCATATAAAGATACACAGGCGCTCCAGGAGGTTTCTCCGCTTCCGGCTGGGAGCCAGTCATTATCATTTCAGAACCCTGCCCTTTGGTCTCACCACAGCCCCCCGGGTGCTCACCAAATGCTTGGCAGTGGTCATGGCTCACCTGAGACAAAAAGGATTCCCGGTGTTTCCATATCTAGACGACTAGCTCATTTCCCCTACCACCAAGCAGCATCTTACAATGGCCAGGGATTACACTATTCAACTTTGCAAAGTCTAGGTATTTCTATAAATTTTGCAAAGTCCTCCTTGTCACCTTGTTAACGTATAAACTTTATAGGCGCCGTATTAAACACCACAGAAATGTCTGCAACATTACCACCTCAGAGAGTGTCAGACATAAGGCGGAATGTTCAGTCCCTGTTTCAGCCCAACAGAGTTGAAGTCAAGCTAGTATTGAAAGCGTTAGGCCTCATGGCAGCGGCGATTCTTCTACTCCCATTAGCCCACTTCCACATGAGGCTCCTTCAGTGGATGCTGTTTTCTCAGTGGTCCTTTCAACAGCTACCAATGACTCACAATACTTTCATAACCCCTTCTTGCAAGAATCATCTCTCCTGGTGGATGGTTTCCCCTCAGCTTTTTCAGGGCAGACCCTTTGTCCCCCCCCCCCAGTTGCCACGGGGACAACGGATGCCTCCCTGATCGGGTGGGGGGGGCATTATCAGGGCAGGGCGGTCCAGGGCACATGGCAACAATCAGAACGCCACCTGCACATAAATGTCCTGGAGATGAGGGCGGTGCTTTTGACATTGCAAGCCCTTCAGAGCTCTCTTCCCACAGGGACTATAACAATTCAAACGGACAATATGTCTGTAGTGTGGTACATAAACAAGCAGGACGTCCTACCCCCTATGTCGAGAAGCACTCAGACTTTGGCAACGGGTGATTTCCTCTCAACAGTTTCTGATAGCAACGCACATCCCCGGGAAGTCCAACGTCATAGCGGATAGATTGAGCAGAACTATCCTCATGCCTCATGAGTGGTCTCTAAATCAAGCGGTAGCAGACAAAATATTTCAGAAGTGGGGCCAACCTTGCTGCGATCTTTTCCCAACTCCTCAGAACAGCAAGTGCCTCGACTTCTTCACACTCTTTCCTCTACCAGGCCACCCCCCCCCCCAGAGATGCTCTTGTTCACGTTTGGCCCCAGGGTCTTCTATATGCCTTTCCTCCCTTGCCATTGATCCCGCAATTAATTCAGAAAGCAACCGTATTGAGATCCAAAATGATCCTCATTGCCCCGTTTTGGTCTCGACAAGTATGGTTTCCGTTTCTGCACAGTTACCTACTGGAACAACCTTGGCATCTGGAACCCCTTCTGGATCTCTTGACCCATCTCACGGGCAAGCTGCATCAGTCTCTTCATTCCCTCAACCTCACAGCTTGTTTGCTCCACTTCCAGCCTTAGCCAGGCTTCCCCTTATTTCTCCTCCTGTTCATGATATCATTCTAGCTCCCCATAAGTTCAGTACTAGGAAGACGTATGCGAGTAAATGGAAGCGTTTTTTGCTTTGGGCACAAACTAAGTCCTTAGATCCTTTCCATGCACCCATTCATAAGGTTCTAGATTTCCTGGCGGAGCTTTTTCATTCAGGGTCATCTTCGGCCACTATCAGGGTACAATTAGCGGCCATTGCTAATTTGCATGTTGGGCTCTCAGAAGCAAATATTATGTCCCACAAACTTTGTAAAGCCTTCCTCAAGGGCATCTTTTTGCTTAGACCTCCAGTTAAAGATCCACCTCCACAATGGGATTTGAATTTAGTTCTAACCTCATTGATTCTGCCTCCCCTTGAACCTGCAGCTTCTTGCTCCCTCAAGCTTCTTTCTTGGAAAACTCTGTTTTTAGTAGCCATAACATCTGCCAGAGGAGTATCGGATCTTCAAGCTTTGTTGGTCCGTCCCCCTTATTTGGTCTTTCACAAAGACAGGGTAACTCTCAGAACAAACCGTTCCTTCCTACCGAAAGTGTCCTCGGAAACAAATCCAAACCACTCCATTGACTTGCCTGTCTTCTTCCCAGACTATGCCAACAGGGCTGAACAGAAATTACATTCATTAGCTGTTCATCGCCAATTACGGTATTATCTAGACAGGACAAAACAACTCAGAAAGTCAGACCAGCTCTTTCTCTTTTATGCTGCAGGAAAGAAAGGGCTTCCAGTATCGAAGGTTACTCTTTCCAGATGGTTGACATCTATTATTACCTTTGTCTATGAGGTGAGACACAGGCAACTTCCGTCTAGGCCTAAGACTCATTCAACCAGGGCACTGTCAACATCAACGGCATTTCAAGCAAGGTTACCACTAGATGCCATATGTGCAGCAGCTACATGGGCTTCCAAACATACCTTTATTGCCCATTACAAACTTGATATAGCCTCCAGAAATAGAGCTGACTTTGGTTCCACCATACTCAGGAGTCTGTTCCATTGAGCCACCCAGAACTAAGATGTTAGGGACACTGTCCCATCCAGCAAGAATGAAGGTGAGAATGACAACTTAACATTAAGAAGTTATGTTCTTACCATAACGTTCCATGTTAGTTGTCTTCTTCTCACCTTCTTTCTTGCGTCCCTCCCTCCTGCCCCCTAGCCTGGATAGACTTCAGGTCTCTGAGTCCTTCCATTTCTGGAGATATAGCATGTTACGGTTTCCCATTATCCTTAATGTTACTAGCAGGGAGCCCGTACTTGCAAATGAGGATTATGATATTATGATATTATATTTATACTATGGCTTAGCTTCCAAACGAGATCTGGGGAGTAAGCGCATGGTATTTTGGGTTATAGGGCTGCCTCGAGCCGGTAAAAATAGCTCTCGAGCTATAGTATAGGCTGAGTCAGAGCCAAGGATCGGCTCCGAACCCATCCAGCAAGAAAGAAGGCGAGAAGAAGACAACTAACATGGAACATTATGGTAAGAACATAACTTCTTATTATCTCTCATTCCTCATGAGTTACTTTCTGACCCTAGACCTGCAAGATCCTTACTACTATGTTCCCATTGCCATAACCATAGCTTTCCAGAACATTCTAGGGTTCTGTGTTTCTGTGTCACATTATCAATTTTCTGCATTAAACTTTAAATGTTAAGTTGTCAATCTCGCCTTCATTCTTGCTGGATGGGTTCGGGGCCGACCCTCGGCTCTGACTCGGCCTGTACTAAAGCTCGA
Source organism: Protopterus annectens (assembly GCF_019279795.1). Taxonomy (NCBI): domain Eukaryota; kingdom Metazoa; phylum Chordata; order Ceratodontiformes; family Protopteridae; genus Protopterus; species Protopterus annectens. The sequence continues at coordinate 238,965,545 of NC_056734.1, read as the reverse complement.
GAGCTATTTATACCGGCTCGAGGCTACCTTATATCCCACAATGCTAGGCGCTAACTACCCAGATCTCATTTGCCGCTTACAGCTGCTAGGTGCGTTTATTACCGGCTCTTCAGGTTAGAAGTTATAATTCAAAAATTTTCTATCTTTTAGTCAGGTTTATACTTAGTTTTTAGTTAGCGACCATCCCATTAGCTTCCCTTCATAGCTAATCCCCCTTCCGGTCCCTTTTTAATCCCTTTCTAGCCCCCTTTAGTTATAAGGTTAGGCCTTTGGGCCTATTCTGCTTAACTTGTCAGTTTAATTTTTGTGTGACTGACTTTACTGTTTAAAAGGGTGTCTGTGTGTGTGTGTTTGTGTGTGTGTGTGTATTTTTTGTACTTTAGGATGTCAAAAGACACCAGGGTCTCAGGCTTCAAGAAGTGTGACTCGTGCTGTCAGAAAATGTCGCTGACAGACGGTCACACTTCTTGTGTTTATTGCCTGGGCCCTCTGCACCTGCAGGACTCTTGTTCGGTCTGTCATGCGTTCAGCTCAAGAGTCCTGCAGGAACAAAGAAACAAGTTAATTTTGAGGGGCTTGTTAAAGCCTGAAGGTTCCCCAACCAAGTCATCGTCGGGGAAGCCTTCGAAGCCATCTAAGCCATCGGCTCCGAGCTCAGAGCCTTCGACTAGTGGTGCTCTAACTGCTGAAACATCGGCTCCGGCTGGAGCCGATGTTTCCAAGACACAGTCTTCATCATCAGCTCCGGCTGGAGTCGACATTCCTCAAATTCAGGCTTCTACATCGGCTCGAACCAGTGTTGATGATACCAGGATTCAGTTGGCGCTGATAGTGATGTCGGCGCCATCTGCTAGCCGTAAAAGGTCCAGATCTCCATCCTTGGAGTCTGTTCACTCGGCTCCGAGGTCTCCCTTACTCTCAGAGGGGAGTCATCGAACCCATTCCTCCAGGTCTTCCAGGCTCTCGGACCACGACCTCGAGAGGGTGGTTAGTAGACTTCTTAAGTTTCAGGCACTAGCCCAAATGCTTCATAGCCCTTCTCAACAGACAGTGGCTATCCCCACCCCATCTTCGATTCCTCCTCGGACTCTTCCTCTGAGTTCGGAGCCGGAGCTTGTGGGAGCCGTAGCCGTCGACACGTCGGAGCCGATACCTCACCTTTCGGCTCCGTTGTCAGCTCCTTCCATGGTCCCATTCTGGAGGGATCCGGGCGCATGAACTTCCTCGTCAGCTCCGAGGGGGTGAGTGGCATTGGACGCTTGTCCGACCCCGTTCTCCCTCTAGGAGCTTCGGCGCTGGTAAGTTCGACCCCGACATCGGCTTCGGAGCCGTCCCTCTCGGTGCCGGGAGGGGTCCTTATCTCTTCGGAGCGGGGACCTTCTACCCTGCCTGATAGGGGTGCCTTCGAAGTTATGAGGAGCATGCTGGCCCCTGTGCCTGCTCCACGGTCGGCTCCATCAGCTCCTCCCTCTGTAGTGCCTGCTGCGGTCTCTACCCACCCTCTCATTCCTGACCGTAGAGATCCAACGCCTCAGGTTTCCCCATTGGGAATATCCTCCTCTTCCGAGGTTTCCCCTGATCCGTCAGGGGAATCCCCTCAGAAGAGGAAATGTAAGAGGAAGCATGTGGACTCCCCTGAGTCCATTACATCGGATACTGACTTGGATGAGTCGGAAGGGTCCCCACGGTCCCCCTCTGAGGATGTCTCCTTTTCAGACATCCTTGAAATCCTGAAGCAGAGGGGGAACTGGTCTACCCTTAATCCTTCCAAGGACGAGTTGGTTTACCTAGAGGCTTTTGGCTCTCGCCCTTCCACCTCCTGGGTGTCTCCGCCCTTTGACCCCCTCATGGAAGTGGTGGCACGGAAGGTGTGGATGGCCACTGATACGATGGAACCTACCCCACGGAGGCCTTCCAAATTTATAACAGCCCCTTCGGACAAACAGTTTTTAGCCAAGGGTGTCCCGGTTGACCCCATGGTGGTGGCTGCAGCCACTAAGAAGGAACTGGCTGATCCTTCAGTACCTGTCCATCCTCCTAACAAGGAGTCTAGGACTATGGCTAGGTATGGCAAGCGGATGTTTTCTTCAGTGACCTTTGTCATGCGATCGCTGAATTATCTGTGCCACTTCACCCGCCTTCAAAGAGACATGTTCAAAGAAGTGGGTGAGGTCTTACAGGATCCAACAGCTGCGGGGTCTCATGAAAAAATAAATTCCCAGCTGGCAACCCTGAATTCCATTGTCAACTCCTCCATGCGGCTTATTTCCTATGCGGCCGATGGGGCGAGTAGGGCTGCAGGCACAGGCGTTGCCTTAAGGCGTCACACCTGGATGTGGCTTTGTAACTTTGCAGACCCCTTTAAGGCATCCTTCACTACCTCCCCCTTTGATGGTTCAGCTTTGTTTGGACCTCAGGTGAAGGATACTTAGACCCGATGCGAGCAAGAAGGCAAGACTTTCTCTGCCGTGGGAGTCCGTTTTTCCACCCAGTCTAGACCATACCCTAAGGGTCAGAAGGTTGGGAAGATGTGGTTCCGTACACCACAAGAGGTCGCGCCTGATGCAAGAGGTCAGTTCCCCTCTAGAGGCAGGGGGGGGGGTAACAATAACAGATGCCGCCCTAGGGGCAGAGGAGGTCCGCAAAATCAGGGTAGCAGAGAGTCTCTTTCTGACAAACCCTTCCAGCATCCCTGAGAAGCTGTCCGACTGTCCGCCTTCGGAGGCAGTTGGGGTAAGGTTATCACTGTACCCAGAAGCCTGGCTTTCACTCACCCAAGACAAATGGGTACAGTCGATCATATCCGAGGGTTACAAAATTCCCTTTATCCACACCCCAACTCAGCCAAAAGGACCCCTTCCAGACGTTCCACCCAGTCTAAGGGAACAAGCAGTACTAGAAATATCAAAACTGCTAACAAAAAGAGCCATCCAGCCAGTCCCAGCAGACCAACAAGGATCCGGAATCTACTCCAAGTTCTTTTTGGTACCAAAAAAGACAAGGGACTGGAGACCCATATTGGATCTCAGCAGACTAAACAGGTCTGTAAGAAGAATGAAGTTCTGGATGGTCACGCTACAGTCTATTCTACCCTTTCTGGGACAGGACGATTGGATGTGCTCAGTAGACCTTCACGATGCGTACTACCACATCAAGATGCACAGGCACTCCAGGAGTTTTCTCCGCTTCCGGCTGGGAACCAGTCATTATCAGTTCAGAGCCCTGCCCTTTGTTCTCACTACAGCCCCCTGAGTGTTCACCAAATGCATGGCAGCGGTTACGGCTCATCTGAGGTGTCAAGAATTCCAGGTGTTTCCATATCTGTACGACTGGCTCCTCACTGCCACCACCAGGTGTCAACTTCTCCTCTCCAGAGATTACACCATTCATACTTACAAAGGGCTAGGTATCTCCATAAATTTCGAAAAGTCTGCCTTGTCGCCTTGTCAGTCTATTACCTTCATAGGTGCCACCTTGGACACAGTCCGGCTTTCTGCAAAACTAACCGAACAAAGAGTTCTAGATATTCGCAGGCATGTTCACATCCTTCTTCAGAACAACAAAATGCAAGCCAGGTTTGTCCTGAAGGCATTAGGTCTCATGGCGGCAGCCATTACTCTACTTCCCCTAGCTCGCTTTCATATGCGGATCCTTCAACGGATGCTTTTTTGCCAGTGGTCCTTTCAACAACTCCCAATGTCACACAACATTTTAATAACCCTGTCTTGCAAGAAACAGCTTTCTTGGTGGATGGTCTCCCCTCAAGTCCTTCAGGGCAGACCATTTGTTCCTTCTCCCCCGTTCGCCACTGTGACAACGGATGCCTCCTTGATCAGGTGGGGGGGGGGCATTTTCAGGGCAGGACAGTCCAGGGCACATGGCAACCTTTCGAGTGCCACCTGCACATAAATGTCTTGGAGATGAGAGCAGTACTTTTAGCGTTACAAGCCCTTCAGGACTCTCTTCCTATCGGGACTATTGCAGTTCAAACGGACAATATGTCCGTAGTGTGGTACATCAACAAGTAGGGCGGAACCAAGTCCTATCCCTTGTGTCGAGAGGCTCTCAGACTTTGACAGTAGGTGATCTCCTCTTAGCGGTTTCTGATAGCAACGCACATCCCCGCGAAGTCCAACATCATAGCGGACAGGTTGAGCAGAGCCATTCTCATGCCACACGAGTGGTCTCTCAAACAAACAGTAGTGGAAGAAATTTTTCAAAGATGTGGTCGACCTTGCTGCGACCTTTTCACAGCACCTCAAAACCTCAAGTGCCACGACTTCTTTACTCTCTTCCCTCTTCCCGGCCACCCCCCCAGAGACGCTCTAGTCCACGATTGGCCCCAGGGACTTCTGTATGCCTTTCCTCCCTTTCCATTAATCACTCAATTGATTCAGAGAGCTACCGCCGTGAGAGCCACCATGATCCTCATTGCTCCTTACTGGCCTCATCAGATATGGTTTCCGTTCCTGCATCGTTACCTCTTGGGGCAGCCCTGGCATCTGGACCCAGTGCCAGATCTCTTGACCCATCAGTCAGACAGCTGCACCACTCCCTCCAATCTCTCATCCTCACAGCTTGGTTGCTCCAATTCCAACCCTTGCCAGGCTTCCCCTTATTTCCCATTCTGTGCGTGACATACTTATAGCTTCCCTAAAGTCATCCACCAGGAGGATTTACACCAGCAAGTGGAAGCGTTTATCCTTCTGGGCAGGAGCTAGAAATATAGATCCTTTTACTGCCCCTATCCAATCAGTCCTAGACTTCCTAGTCGAATTGTTTCACTCAGGGTCTTCTTCCTCCACCATCAGAGTGCAGTTAGCGGCTATTTCGAACTTTCATGCAGGCTTTTCGGACTCCAGTATCATGTCCCATAAGCTTTGTAAAACCTATGTTAAGTTGTCAATCTCGCCTTCATTCTTGCTGGATGGGTTCGGCTCCGACTCGGCACTTGCTTTAGCTCGAGAACTCCTTTTACCAGCTCGAGGCAACCCTATATCCCATAATGCAAGGCGGAACTACCTCAGATCTCGTTTGCCGCTTAGCGAAAGAGGTCTCCTTTGCCAGCTGAGGTAAGTTTTTTCTTGGTAAAAGAAGAAAAAGTTTAGTTAGGGGTTTATTTTTTCCCTTTAGTGTTAGATTAGCCTGTACTTAGTTACAGCCCACCCTATTCCCTTCCTTTTAAACTTTTATAAATAGTTTCAGTTTAAAGTTTTAGTCAGGCCTAGTTCCCCAAGTTATTCCCTTCCTGTGTGTCTGTGTAAGGGATTAATTGGTGTGTTTGTTGGGACTGTTTGTGTTTCTCCCTTCTAGGATGTCAAAAGAAGGCAAGGTCTCAGGCTTTAAGAAGTGTGACCAGTGCTGTCAGAAAATGTCTCTGACAGACGGTCACACTTCTTGTGTTTGCCTGGGGCCTTTGCACCTGCAGGACTCCTGTGCGTTGTGTCATGCTTTTAGCCAGAGAGTCCTGCAGGAAAGGAGGAACAAATTAATCCTCCGAGGTTTACTTAAACCTGAAGGTTCTCCTCCTAAGTCAGGGGCAGGAAAACCTCTTAAGCCACCGAAGGTTCAGGCTACAGTGTCCAAGCCTCCTCCGGTGGCTCGGCTCACGGAGCCGATATAAACTCGGCTGGAGTCGATACTTCTTCTGTTCGAGTAGTGGGTTCGGTGCCGGCCGGCTCCGATACCCTGACTACTGTGGCCTTGTCGGCTCCGGCTGGAGCCGACACTTTATCAACATCGGGCGAGATATCCTCGGCTCCATCTGGGGTTCAAGGGACTTCGGCTCCGATGGCTTCGACCCGTAAGAGATCCCAGTCCCCTTCTATACTGAGTATTCACTCAGCTCCGGGGTCTCCTCTTTTGTCGGAGCGGAGCCATCGGAGCCGATCTTCGAGATCTTCCAGGCTGTCTGACCACGATTTGGAGAGGGTGGTAAGCAGGCTGTTGAAGTCTCAGGCACTGGCCCAAATGCTCCATAGCCCGTCTCAACAGACTTCGGCTATAGCCCCGATTCTTGAGATTCCTCCTCCGACTCCACACCAGAGTTCGGAGCCGGAGCTTGGGACAGCGACTGTTTCGATGCGGAGCCGATACATCCTTCGGCTCTGTCGTCTTCGGCTCCGATCTCCTCCTTGAGACCTTCCTTGGAGGGATCCGGTCGTCGGGTTTCCACTGTCAGCTCCGAGGGGGCTAGTGGCATCGGACCCTTGTCCGACCCCGCTCTCCCTCTCGGGGCTTCCCCTTTGGTATGCTCGGCGCCGACATCGACCTCGAGCCTTCTCTCTCCTTGGAGCCGACCATTCCTGTTTCTTCGAGCGGGTGTGCTCCGGTCTCCCGGGGAGAGGAGCCTTTGAGGTGATGAGGAGTGTCCTGGCCTCTGAGCCTGGTCAACGGTCTATCCCTCTAGCTCCTCCCTCATCAGTGCCTGCAGATGCCTCTTGCCAGCCTCTTGCTCTCAGGCCCAGGGATCCATCGCCCCAGGTTTCCCCACTGGGAATTTCCTCCTCTTCGAGGTTTCTCCTGATCCTGCAGGGGAACCCCTCGGAAGAGGACGTAGAGGAAACACACAGACTCCCTGAGTCTACTACATCTGATACCGACTTAGATGAGTCGGAGGGTTCCCCCCGGTCCCCCTCTGAGGATGTCTCCTTTTCAGACATCCTTGAGCTCCTCAAACAGAGGGGAATTGGCCTCCATTGACCCCTCCGAGGATGAGTCGGTATACCTGGAGGCTTTGGATCCCGACCCTCCACCTCCTGGGTGTCTCCGCCTTCGACCCACTCATGCAGGTAGTGGCTCGGAAGGCGTGGGCGGCTCCAGATTCTGTGGAACCTGTCCCCAGGAGACCATCCAAGTTCATCACGGCCCCTTCGGATAAGCAGTTCCTGTCCAAAGGTGTCTCTGTGGATGCTATGGTGGTGGCGGCCACTAAGAAGGAACTGGCGGATCCTTCAGTGCCTGTCCATCCTCCTAATAAGGATTCTAGGACCATGGACAGGTATGGAAAGCGGATGTTTTCTTCAGCGACCTTTGCCATGCGTTCGCTGAATTACCTTTGTCACTTCACCAGGCTTCAACGAGATATTCTCAAGGAACTGGGAGAAGTAGTCCAGGATCCTTCTGCTGCTGGGGCTCAGGAAAAGATTGCCTCACAGCTTGCTATCCTGAATTCCATATCTAACTCCTCCATGCGGCTCATATCTTATGCGGCCGATGGAGCGAGCAGGGCTGCAGGCACAGGGGTTGCTCTTAGACGCCAAGCCTGGATGTGGCTGTGTAATTTTGCGGACCCCTTTAAGGCGTCCTTCACCAACACCCCCTTTGACGGTTCGGCTTTGTTCGGACCTCAGGTGAAGGATACTTTGACCAGATGTGAGCAGGACGGTAAAACTCTTTCTGCCGTTGGAGTCCAGTTTTCCACTCCTTCTAGACCATACCCCAAGGGTCAGAAGGGGGGGAAGATGTGGTTCCGTAAAGCCCAAGGAGCTACACCGGACACACTTGGTCAGTTTACCCCCACAGGCAGACCGGGTAACAATAATACCCCCCACCCTAGAGGCAGGGGGTCCTCAGAACCAGGGCAACAGGAGTCTCTTCCTGAGAAGCCCTTTCAGCATCCCTGAGGTGTTGCCCGACTGTCCAGGCTTGGAGGCAGTGGGGGGAACAATTTCACTCTACCCAGTAGCCTGGCAACCCCTATCCCAAGACAAGTGGGTACAGTCGATCATATCCGAGGGTTACAAAATCCCTTGAAAGGTTTCCGTACCTCTACAATCCCTTCCAGACATCTCACCCGGTCAAAGGGATTTGGCAAGACAGGAAGTTTCAAAACTCCTGGAAAAAAGAGCCATCCAGACAGTGCCGGCAGACCAAGTAGGATCCGGCTTCTACTCAAGATTCTTTTTGGTCCCCAAAAGGACGGGAGATTGGAGACCGATACTAGACCTAAGCAGACTAAACAAGTCTGTCAAAAAGGCAAGATTCCGGATGGTCACGCTGCAATCCATTCTGCCCTTTCTGGGCAAGGACAACTGGATGTGCTCATTAGACCTTCAGGATGCGTACTATCACATAAAGATTCACAGACGCTCCAGAAGGTTTCTCCGCTTTCGGCTGGGAGCCAGTCATTACCAATTCAGAGCACTGCCCTTTGGCCTCACTTCAGCCCCCAGAGTGTTCACCAAATGCATGGCAGTGGTCACAGCTCACCTGAGACGTCGAGGATTCCAGGTGTTTCCTTATTTGGACGACTGGCTCCTCTCCGCCACCACCAAGCATCAGCTTCTTCGGTCCAGAGACTACACCCTACAGCTTTGCAAGAATCTAGGAATTTCGGTAAATTTCGAAAAATCCTCTCTGCTGCCTTGCCAATCTATCACCTTTATAGGCGCAGAGTTAAATACCGTCAAAATGTTAGCCAGGCTAACAGATCAAAGGATTCTGGACATCCAGAAATTTGTTCAGCTTCTGTTACTAAGCAACAAGATCAAAGCCAGGTTTGTCTTGAAAGTTCTAGGCCTAATGGCTGCGGCCATTGTTCTTCTTCCACTGGCTCGCTTCCACATGCGTCTCCTGCAGTGGATGTTATTCACGCAGTGGTCGTACCACGATCTGCCCATGAGACACGAAATCTTGGTAACACAGTCGTGCAGGGCTCATCTACGATGGTGGATATCTTCCCCTCTTCTTCATCAGGGCCGACCCTTTGTTCCCCTCCTCCAGTTGCCACAGTCACCACGGATGCCTCCTGATCGGGTGGGGGCATTATCAGGGCAGGATGGTCCACGGGACGTGGCAACCCATAGAATACCACCTGCACATAAATGTCCTGGAGATGAAAGCAGTGCTTTTAACGTTGCAAGCCCTCGACGACTTTCTTCCCACGGGGACTATTGCAGTACAGACGGACAACATGTCCGTGGTCTGGTACATCAACAAACAGGGCGGAACCAAGTCCTATCCCTTATGTCGAGAAGCTCTCAGACTTTGGCAATGGGCGATCTCTTCTCAGCGGTTTCTGATAGCAACGCACATCCCCGGCAGGTCCAACCTATTGGCGGACAGGCTAAGCAGATCTATTCTGATGCCTCACGAGTGGTCTCTCAATCAATCTGTAGTAGATCAGATTTTTCTGAAGTGGGGCACCCCTTGTTGCGATCTTTTCGCTACCCCTCAAAACAGCAAGTGCCCAGATTACTTCACACTATTTCCCCTTCCAGGCCAACCCTTGAGAGACTCTCTAACCCAGGATTGGTCTCTGGGACTTCTTTATGCTTTTCCTCCCTTTCCATTGATTCCACAAGTCATTCAGAAAGCCACCGTTTTGAGAGCCAAATTGATCCTCATTGCTCCATATTGGCCTCGACAAATTTGGTTTCCGTCTCTACATCATCATCTTCTGGTGCAGCCCTGGCATCTGGACCCAGTTCCGGATCTTTTGATCCACCAGTCGGGTCAGCAGCACCGGGCCATTCATTCTCTCAACCTCACTGCTTGGTTGCTCCACTTCCTTCCCTAGCCAGGCTACCAATGATTTCTGACTCAGTCAGAGACATTTTAGTGTCTTCTTTAAAGTCGTCCACTAGAACTATTTATGCTAGCAAGTGGCGACGTTTTTCAATTTGGGCAAACGCCAGAAATATTGATCCTTTTACCGCTCCTGTACATTCTGTTTTGGATTTCCTGGCGGAGGTTTTTCATTCAGGATCTTCGTCATCTACAGTCAAAGTACAACTGGCTGCTATTTCCAAGTATCATGTTGGCTTGCATAACAATAATATCATGTCTCATAGGTTATGCAAGGCCTTTTTAAGAGGAGTTTTTCTCCTAAAACCGCCTGTGAAACATCCTCCTCCGCAATGGGATCTAAACTTAATGTTGGCATCCCTAATTCTACCTCCTTTCGAACCGTCTGCTACGTGTTCTTTAAAGTTATTGACGTGGAAAACTATATTTTTACTGGCTGTTACTTCTGCAAGAAGAGTTTCTGAGATTCAGGCCCTCTGTATTCGTTCACCTTATCTGGTTTTTCATAAGGATAGGGTTTCGCTTAGAACTAACCCTTCCTTTCTTCCCAAGGTTGTATCTCAAACCAATGTTAACCAATCTATTGATCTACCAGTTTTCTTTCCTAACTATTCTGACAGAGCTGAACAGAAGCTGCATTTTTTGGATGTTCATCGTCAGCTCAGGTACTACTTGCATAGGACTAAACAAATTAGAAAATCAGACCAATTGTTTGTCTCCTATGCAGAAAACAGGTTAGGTCTTCCAGTTTCTAAAGTGACCTTATCTAGATGGTTGACTTCCACCATTTCCTATGTGTACTCTCTAAGGGGCAAACAACTATCTTCTAAGCCAAAAGCACATTCGACCAGGAGTCTATCCACTTCTGTAGCCTTTCAGGATAGACTTCCCATTGACACTATTTGTGCAGCAGCTACTTGGGCCACGCCTCATACCTTTGTGTCTCATTACAAGTTGGATTTGGCCTCCAGAGATAGGGCCAGTTTTGGTTCCACAGTTCTCAAGAGTCTGTTCCATTGAGCCACCGGGATACAGGTGCTAGGGGCTGTCCCATCCAGCAAGAATGAAGGTGAGATTGACGACTTAACATTTAGAAGTTATGTACCTACCATAACGTTTCATGTTAGTTGTCTTCTCTCGCCTTCTTTCTTGCGTCCCTCCCTCCTTCCCCCTGGCCTGGACAGATCTTGGAGAGTTCCTATTAGATTGCTTCCTCTGGAGCATTGTTATGAGGACTTCTTTTAGGAACCATGATTCCTAATTATGTTAGGATAGTCTTTAGCAGGGTCAGTTAGCTGCCAAACGAGATCTGAGGTAGTTCCGCCTTGCATCATGGGATATAGGGTTGCCTCGAGCTGGTAAAAGGAGTTCTCGAGCTAAAGCAAGTGCCGAGTCGGAGCCGAGGATCGGCTCCGAACCCATCCAGCAAGAAAGAAGGCGAGAGAAGACAACTAACATGGAACGTTATGGTAGGTACATAACTTCTAATTCTTAAAGGTATCTTTTTTCTTAAGCCTCCAATCAGGGACCCCCCACCACAGTGGGACTTAAATTTGGTTCTAACCTCCTTGATTCTTCCCCCCTTTGAACCTGCGACTTCCTGCTCCCTGAAATTGCTATCTTGGAAAACTCTTTTTCTGGTCGCCATAACATCTGCGAGAAGAGTATCAGAACTTCAGGCCCTTTGCATTCGTCCACTTTATCTAGTTTTCCATAAAGGCAGAGTGTCCCTCACGACTAATCCGTCCTTTTTACCCAAGGTTTCTTCTGAAGCGAACCTACACCAGACTATCGATCTTCCAGTTTTCTTCCCCAACTACTCCAACAGAGCAGAACAAAAACTGCATTTTCTGGACGTTCATCGTCAACTCCGTTACTATTTGGATAGAACCAGGCAAGCTAGGAAATCTGAGCAGCTCTTCCTGTCTTATGCAGCAGGCAAGAAAGGCCTTCCAGTTTCCAAAGTAACCCTTTCTAGATGGCTGGCATCTGTGATCACTTTCATCTATCAGCTCAGACGCCAGAAGCTACCGTCAAGGCCCAGGGCTCACTCAACCAGAGCATTAGCCACCTCAATAGCTCTTCAGGCTAGATTACCAATAGATTCCATTTGTGCGGCAGCCACTTGGGCCTCCCCTCATACTTTTATCTCTCATTACATATTAAACGTGGCCTCCCGAAGCCAGGCTAATTTTGGTTCCACTGTTCTCAAGAGTCTGTTCCGATGAGCCACCCTGGGTGAAGGTGCTAGGGACATGGTCCCATCCAGCAAGAATGAAGGCGAGATTGACAACTTAACATTGAGAAGTTATGTACCTACCATAATGTTCCATGTTAGTTGTCTTCTTCTCGCCTTCTTTCTTGCGTCCCACCCCCCATCCCCCTAGCCTGGACAGACCTAGGATCCTTGGGGATCTGTTTCTTGCCTCAGTTTGCCCCCTAGGCTATCCCTTCTGGTAGCTATATGTCTAGGTGACATTCGAGTGAGGTTTCCTCTCCTCCTTTTGTTGGAGAGCAGAACTGCTATGGTTTCAGCTATCAAACGAGATCTGGGTAGTTAGTGCCTAGCATTGTGGGATATAGGGTAGCCTCGAGCCGGTATAAATAGCTCTCAAGCTTTAGTATAGGCCGAGTCGGAGCCGAGGTTCGGCTCCGAACCCATCCAGCAAGAAAGAAGGTGAGAAGAAGACAACTAACATGGAACGTTATGGTAGGTACATAACCTTTCATTTATCTACAGCCCCAAGGGTATTCACACAATGCTTAACTCCAGTCATAGCTTATTGCAGACTGAATGGCATTCACACCTTTCCTTATTTAAATGACTTGCTTATCTTTGAGGAGTCTTTGCCCAGGTGTCAAGAGTTATTAACATAATTATGTCTCTTTTGACCAGTCTGAGCTTTCAGATAAATATTGTAAAATCCTCCTTGATTCCATTTCACAGGATTATGTTTCTGAGCTGCCTTATAGATTATTTTGTTTCAAAGGCCTTTTTAACACAAGACAAGGTGGATTTTGTCTGGAATTGTTTATGGACTTCAATCAGTCTCAGACTTCTGCAAGAGAATTACTCAGAAGCCTAAAGTGAAGAGTGTGTATGACTATGCAGATCTCATAATACCTCTTGTCAGATTACAGAGGAAAAGGATACAATGGTTTCTAAAAAATACACATACCCAGTATTTGCATCCTCTGGAGCATCAAATTCCATATGGAGCTCCCCTTCTCTCCTCAGACTTCAAACCAATCTTTCACTACAGATGTATCAGATTTTATTTGGGGAGCAGTTTCCAGAGTGGTAAAAGGGCAAGGCCTATGGAACCATTGACACAGACTAAAGCACATCAGCTTAAAAGACTGATGTTGACTGTTATCCATACTTTGAAGTCTCTCCATCATCTTTGTTTCCCAGGACCTCTTCAAGTGCTTTCTGACAATACCAGTCATTTGGTATATAAACTTACAGAATGGTGCAAGGTCATACTCCACCCCCAAGTGGAGACTGTCAAGGATAGTTTAAGAATTAGTTGCTCAGCATTCCTTAATTCTTCCAGCATCTTATATTTCATCAGAGCAATACTTGTTGGCAGACAATCTGAACAAGACCAAGACAGACCTTCATGAATGAAAACTGAATGATAGCTTCTTCCAGGAATTGATGCAGTTGTGGGGAATACCTCAAAAGGTATGTTCATCTCCTTTCAAAACAGACAACTAAACATGTTTTATTCGGGCCTCCGTGTGAGCAAACCTGCAAGATATGTCCCTTTATGCACTTACATCCTTCCCACTGATATCCAGGGAAATTCTGAAAATTCAAAAGGATGCCCCAAAAATAATTGTGGTAATCTTCTTTTGGTCCAGACAGCATTGGATCTCTCTCTTCTTACACCACTGCCTAACCTTCAGAGAATTAAACTGGTTAGAACCTCCGTATCACATAGCTGTTTCTCAGCTAACTGCAATATACAGATTTCTCTGTAAGCCAAGAACTTGACCGGCCCTTAAAAGCTTAATACAACACTACTGTCCCAATAGAATTTTATACTCTAGAAAAAAATCCCTAATCACTATAACCAAATTGCCTAATTCTGCAGGTAACTCTCTATATTCGCATAGTGTAGCTAAACTGTGAAACCACATCCCATTACCACTGAAATCTGTTCAGAATGCAAACTCATCTAAAACACAAGTAAAACTTCACCTATCTGATCTATGGATCTGCTTGTGTGCATCTCTAGGATAAATGCCACTTTTATCTGCAGCTTGCCATATCATCAATCCATTTCAATTGATTCAGAATCCTGTGCCTCACAACCAGTCTTTAATACCTGAAGAAATTTACTAGCCTGTCTCAGCTATATACATTGATGTTAAGTTGCCCATCTCGCCTTCGTTCTTGCTGTTTGGGTTCGGAGCCAATCCTTGGCTCTGACTCGGCCATCTTCTATAGCTCGAGAGCTGTTTACTGGCTCAAGGCTAACCCTTATCCCAAAATGCCCAGCGTCAGCTACCCAGATCTCATTTGCCGCTTCAGCTGCGAGGTTGCTTCGTTACTGGCTCAGGCTTAGTATAGTTTTTTCTATTATTATATTTGTTGTTTATTCTTAAAAATGTGTCTATTTTTTTGTCAAGTTTTTGTCTAGATGTATATCTTTATCCCTTATCACTTTCTTTTGTGTTGTAGCTTTGTTGGCTGTCGCTCCATAACTCGCAGGCCTTCTTTCTCCCCTGAACTCGTTTAAATTAGAGAGTTCCCCCACCCCCTTAGGATACCCATTTAAATTAGAGGCTCTCCTTTCTGTTCCTTAACTGTTAAAAAAAAAAAAGACTGTTTGTTTCTTAGTTTTGTAGTATAGCTTTTTCTTATTGTTGTTGTGGTTGTTATTAGTAAAATGTCTAAAGATACCAAGGTATCTGGCTTCAAAAAGTGTGACTCATGCTGTCAGAAAATGTCTCTGATAGATGGGCACACTAGTTGTGTATATTGTTTGGGCACTGTTCACCTGCAGGGCTCCTGTTCTATATGTCACGCTTTTAGTCCAAGGGTCCTGCAGGAGCGCAAAAACAAATTAATCCTTCGGGGATTATTGAAGCCTCAGGATTCTTCGGCTAAAAGTACTCAGCCAGCGAAATCCCCTAAGTCTGTCAAGTCATTGGCTCCACCTTCAGAGCTGACTCTTTTACTTGACCAACCATGTATGTCGGTGCCGGCTGGCACCGGCAAGGCAACTCCTCCATCGGCTCCATTTGCTATTTCGGAGCTGTCTCGGAGCCATAAGAGACTGAGGTCTCCATCCTTGGAGTCCATCCACTTGGCACCTCAGTCATCCTTGTTACAGAGTGAACATAGCCATCATTCTTCCCACTCCTCTCGATCCTCTAGATTATCAGATCATGATGTGGAGAGAGTAGTAAGTAGGTTGCTTAAGTCACAGGCACTGGCAAAAATTCTGTCCAGCCCACCTCAACAGGTATCGGCTCCAACCACCTCTATTTCTGTTCCTCCTCCGACTGCATTTAGCTCGGAGCCGGAGACCATGGATCTGCAGGTAGTAGAACCATCGGCGCCAATCATCATCTCTCCTTCGGTTCCGACGTCGGCTCCGATTACCTCGATTGTACCTTCTATCGAGGGATCTGGGTGCCGAGGCTCTCTCGTCGGCTCTGAGGGATGGAGTGGCATCGGACCTTTGTCTGACCCCATTCTCCCCCTCGGAGCTTCGGCGCAGATGAGCTTGGCTCCAACATCGGCCTTGGAGCTGTCACCCTCGACGTGGAGAAGGACTCCTGTTTCTTCGGAGCTGGAGCTTTTTCTGCCTTGAGGTTGGGACGCCTTCGAGGTTATGCGGAGTGTGCTGTCCCCCGAAACAGCTCTACTGCCAGCTCCATCGGCTCCTCCCCCCGTGGTGTCTGTTACAACCTCTACTCCTCCTCCAGACCCCAAGCGTAGGGAACCTATGCCCCAGGATACCCCATTGGGTGATCCCTTTTCGTCCAAAGCCTCCCCTGATCACTCGGAAGAGCCTCCCTGGAAGAAGAAGTGCAAGAGGAAGCACATAGACTCCCCTGAGTTGAGTCTGTCACTTCAGATACAGACATGGATGAATCGGAAGGGGCCCCAAGGTCCCCCTCTGAAGATGTTTCCTTTTTGGACATCCTTGAAATGCTTATACAGAGGAGAGACTGGACTTCCCTAGCCCCTACCGAGGATGAGTCTGTATACCTGGATGCATTCGGTTCCTGACCTTCCACCTCCTGGGTATCTCCTCCTTTCGATCCACTCATGTCTGTAGTGACTTGAAAGGCTTGGTCAGCTCCAGATTCTGTGGAACCTACTCTGAGGAGACCAAACAAATTTATTACAGCCCCCCAGAACAAACAATTCCACTCCAAAGGTGTGCCCGTTGATGCCATGGTGATAGCAGCAGCCACAAAGAAAGAGTTAGCAGAAACCTCTTCATCTGTTCATCCTCCAAACAAAGAGTCTCGGACGATGGACAGATATGGAAAGCGAATGTTTGCTTCAGTGACCTTTTCAGTGAGGTCCCTGAACTATCTTTGCCATTTTACACATCTTCAAAGGGATCTCCTGAAAGAGCTTGGAGATACCCTTCAAGATCCTACAGCTAAGGGAGTACCAGCCAAAGTAAGTTCTCAGCTTGCGACTCTTAATTCTATAGTCAACTCCTCCATGAGACTGATTTCCTATGCAGCCGATGGAGCGAGCAGAGCCGCAGGGACAGGTGTGGCTCTCAGGAGACATGCTTGGATGCAGATGTGTCAGTTTGCGGAACCCTTTCAAGCGTCCTTCACCAATATTCCCTTTGATGGCTCCTTTCTCTTTGGGCCTCAGGTGAAAGACACGTTGACTGGGTGTGAGCAGGAAGGCAAGACTCTCTCTCTGCCGTGGGAGTCCATTTTTCCACCCCTTCCAGACCTTATCCCCAAGGG
Organism: Protopterus annectens; assembly: GCF_019279795.1. Classification (NCBI taxonomy): domain Eukaryota; kingdom Metazoa; phylum Chordata; order Ceratodontiformes; family Protopteridae; genus Protopterus; species Protopterus annectens. The sequence goes on along the minus strand of NC_056734.1, from coordinate 238,949,060 downwards.
TCAGAAGAGCAGAAAGATGTGGTTCCGAAAATCCCAGGGGGCCTTGCCTGACACACGTGGTGATTTTTCCCCCCAGGGGCAGAGGAGGAAACAACAATAACAGACGCCGCCCTCATCGCAGAGGGAGACTGCAAAACCAGAGTGTCAGAGAAACCTTCTCTGCCAAGCCCTTCCAGCATCCCTGAAGGGCTGCCCGACTGCTCACCTTTGGAGGCAGTCGGGGGGAAGACTTTCGCTGTACCCAAAAGCCTGGCAAAATATAACAAGAGGCAGATAGGTACTATCCATTATATCCGGAGGTTACAAAATTCCCTTCCATCAATCCCCCATAGAATCAAAAAAGCCCATCCCAGATGTCCCACCCAATCTAAGGGATCAAGCAGTCACAGAAGTTTCAAGACTGCTAGAAAGAAGAGCCATTCAAGAAGTCCCCGCAGACCAACTAGGATCCGGAACTTACTCAAGATTCTTTTTAGTACCAAAAAAGACAGGGGACTGGAGACCAATACTGGATCTCAGCAGATTGAACAAATCTGTACAAAAAGAAAAGTTCCGGATGGTGACACTGCAGTCTATTTTCCCTTTTCTGGGTCAGGACAATTGGATATGCTCAATAGATCTTCAGGACGCGTACTACCTTATCAAGATGGACAGATGCTCCAGGAGATTTCTTCGCTTCCAGGTAGGGGCCAGTCATTACCAGTTCAGAGCTCTGCCCTTTGGTCTCACCTCAGCCCCCAGGGTGTTCAAAAAGTGTATGGCAGTAGTCACGGCTCACCTCAGGCATCAAGGATTCCAATTGTTTCCCTATTTAGACGACTGGCTCCTGACTGCTACCACCAGGCATCAACTCTTAGAGGCACGGGATTATACAATCACATCATGCACTCAACTAGGCATTACAGTAAATTTAAAAAAATCTGCCTTGTTGCCCTGTCAGTCTATCACATATATAGAAGCAGAATTAAACACAAAAGAAATGTTTGCAAGATTACCACAGGAAAGTGTTTCCACTATTCGTCAGCAAGTGTTAATTCTAATGCAGAGCAAAAGGATTCAAGTCAGATATGTCTTCCAAGCTCTAGGCTACATAGCAGCTGCCATTCTTCTTGTCCTATTAGCGCGTTTCCACATGAGAATCCTTCAGTGGCTCCTCTTCATGCAGTGGTCTTTCCAGGAACTACCGATGTCTCACATGATCCTGATCACAGGAACATGCAAAAGGCACCTTTCTTGGTGGATGGTCTCCCCACTAGTAATTCAGGGCAGACCTTTCATACATCCCCCTCTGGTAGCCACAGTGACCACGGATGCCTCCCTGATAGGGTGGGGGGGTATTATCTAGGCAGGACAGTCCAAGGCACTTGGCAACCTCACGAGTACCATCTGCATATCAGTGTCCTAGAAATGAGAGCGGTGCTCCTAGCATTGCAAGCCCTTCGAGACTCTCTTCCTTCCGGGACCATTGCAATCCAAACCATGTCAGTGGTGTGGTACATCAACAAATGGCGGGACCAGGTCTTACCCCTTGTGTCGAGAAGCACTCAGACTGTGGCAGTGGGCGATTTCCTCCCAACGTTTTCTGATAGCAATGCACATCCCTGGGGAATCCAACGTCATAGCAGACAGGCTCAGCAGAGTTATCCTCATGCCTCATGAGTGGTCTCTGAATCAGGAAGTTGCGCATCTTATCTTCCGCAAATGGGGACAGCCTTGCTGCAACCTATTTGCCACTCCTCTCAACAACAAATGGAGCAGCTACTTCTCCCTACTTCCTCTTCCAGGTCATATACCCAGAGATGCTCTAGTCCACTATTGGCCTCAGGGACTCCTTTACGCTTTTTCCTCTTTTCCCCTAATACCAAGACTCATACAGAAAGCAAAATCATTGGGTTGCAAAATGATCCTCATTGCCCCATATTGGCCTCGACAGATATGGTTCCCATTCCTGCACCTCCACCTTCTGGATCAACCGTGGATTCTGGACCCGGTTCCAGATCTTCTGATTCATCAATCAGGCGGGTTGCACCAATTCCTTTAAACTCTCCAGCTCACAGCTTGGTTACTCCACTTCCAACCTTAGCCAGGCTTTCCAATATCTCCCCCGCAGTCCGTGATATTATTGTTTCCTCACATAAGTCTATTACAAGGAAAACGTATGCTAGTAAATGGAAACGGTTTTCTTACTGGGCAGAATCTAGAAATTTGGATCCTTTCCCAGCCCCAGTCCACTAAATTCTTGAATTTCTGGCACAACTCTTTCAGTCTGGTGTGGCTTCCGCTACCATTAGAGTACAACTAGCTGCCATTTCTGATTTTCATATCGGTATATTTAATTCTAGCATAATGTCTCATAAGCTCTGCAAGGCCTTTATTAGAGGAGCATCTCGTCTTAGACCCCCAGTTAGAGATCCTCCTCCTCCTTGGGACTCAATTTAGTTTTAGCTTCCTTAATTTTGCCTCCCTTTGAACCGGCAGCATCATGTTCCTTAAAATTTCTTTCTTGGAAGACACTTTTTCTGGTTGCTATCACTTCAGCTAGGCGTGTCTCAGAACTTCAAGCACTATGTGTTCGTCCTCCTTACCTGGTGTTTCACAAGGACAGAGTTTCTCTGAGGACCAAGCCATCCTTTATTCCTAAAGTCTGCTCAGAGAACAATTTAAATCAATCCATTGATCTTCAAGTTTTCTTTCCTAATCACAGCAACAAGGCAGAATACAAGCTCCACCAACTGGATGTGCACAGACAATTGTGGTTTTACCTCCATAGAACTAAGGAACTAAGAAAGTCAGACCAGTTATTTCTTTCTTATGCTTTCAACAAACAAGGCCTTCCAGTTTCTAAGATGACCTTATCCAGATGGTTATCTGATACTATTGCCTTTATTTATCAGTTACGAAATAAAGAGCTACCAGCTAAACCAAAAGGTCATTCCACTAGAGCATTAGCCACCTCTGTAGCCTTTCAGTCTAGGTTGCCCATAGACTCAATCTGTGCAGCTGCCACTTGGGCAAACCCTCACACTTTTATCTCTCATTATAAGGTGGATATGGTCTCCCGGAGCAGAGCTTCCTTTGGTTTTACCATTCTGAAGAGTCTGTTCCAATGAGCCACCCGGGATTTTAGGTGCTAGGGACACTGTCCCAAACAGCAAGAACTAAGGCGAGATGGACAACTTAACATAAAGAAGTTATGTACCTACCATAACTTTCCATGTTAGTTGTCTTCATCTCGCCTTCCTTCTTGCGTCCCTCCCTCCTTACCCCTTCCTAGAGGGTTGAGAGGAGTTCCTTTTTTGTTTTCACTGGCTGAGTATCTTTTATTACTTCACATGCCAGGTAATTTATTACTCTTTCCTTGTTTAGGTGTTTTGGACAACCAGTTTTTAGGTAACTGTTTACTCTACTTATGTCTAGTGTGCGCTGTCACAAACGGGATCTGGGTAGCTGATCCAGGGCATTCTGGGATAAGCGGTAGCCTCGAGCCAGTAAATAGCTCTTGAGCTATAGAAGATGGCCGAGTCGGAGCCAAGGATCGGTTCCGAACCCAAACAGCAAGAAGGAAGGCGAGATGGAGACAACTAACATGGAACGTTATGGTAGGTACATAACTTCTTTTTATGTGACACTGCTTATCCCCAAATCTCCACTGTTAACACTTCTGATATAAACCTTATGATAGCCATATATACAATTTTCTCTTAACCTGTTTTACACACCACCTCTTAACTATGATATTAACATTTTCTGCCCTGTTTAGTCACTTCCTATCACCTCTGTTTCTTTGAATTTCTAAGCACTGATCTCATGATCTCTTATATGTCTTGACAAACCGATGAATTACACCTCTTCAAATGGTCAGTGTCCACCATATGCTAATATATAACTATCTTTTATACTGTAATAGTTGCTTCTTTTTTCATATGAATGCAGTCTAATTAGCAAATGTATGTCGAATTGTTAAGTTGTCCATCTCGCCTTCATTCTTGCTGGATGGGTTCGGAGCCGACCTCGGCTCCGACTCGGCCACTCTAAAAGCTCGAGAGTTGGTTCTACCGGCTCGAGGCTCCCCTTATATCCCACAATGCTAGGCGGTATTACCTTAGATCTCGTTTGCCGCTACAGCTATCGAGACGTGTTGCTTCACCGGCTTCAGGTTAGTGTAGGAAATAGTTTAAAAAAGTTTATTAAAACCCTTTAAATTAGTGTCCCATACAGTATCCCCTTACCTTAAAGGATTTTTATCCCTTCCTCTTTGTTCTTCACCTTTTTTTACCACAAGAACTTATATGTTCTTCCCTTAGGCCTTCGAGCCCTCCCATCCCCTTGGAGTGCATGTGTTTTCTGTAGGGACTTTTATAAAACTAAAATATCTAATTTTGTTTAGTTTAAGTTACTGTTATTTAGTGTATAGTGTAATCGGTGTGTTTTGTGATTGTGTGTGGTTGCACTTGTTCCTTGAAATGTCCAAGGATTCGAAGGTCTCAGGCTTCAAGAAGTGTGACTCGTGCTGTCAGAAAATGTCTCTGACAGACGGTCACACTTCTTGTGTGTACTGCCTGGGACCTTTGCACCTGCAGGACTCTTGTGCTGTATGCCATGGCTTCAGCCCTAGAGTCCTGCAGGAAAGAAAGAATAAGCTCATTTTACGGGGCTTGCTAAAGCCTGAGGGTCCCCCGACTGATTCTTCGGGCAAACCTTCTAAGGCGTCTAGGTCTTCGACTCCAGCTACTGAGTCGACACCTAAGACATCGAAGTCTACTTCAACATCGGCTCCGGCTGGAGCCGATGAGACTCGAACTTCTACTTCTGTGGTTCCCTCGGCTCCGGCTGGAGCCGAGGTATTGGAAATATCTGAGTCGGCTCCAATCAGACCATCAGAACCGACATCTAGGAAGAGGTCCAGGTCACCATCCCTTGGCTCCGTTCATTCGGCTCCAGCATCTCCCTTGCTGTCTGAATGGAGCCATAGATCTCACTCCTCTAGGTCATCGAGACTTTCTGACTATGACCTTCAGAGGGTAGTGAGTCGACTTCTTAAGTCCGAGGCACTGGCCCAAATGCTTCAAAGCCCGACTCATCAGTCGATGCTTAATCCTATCTCTCAAAATGTTCCTCCTCCGACTCCTTTGAGCTCGGAGCCGGGGCGTTTCGGAACCGAGACTGTGGTAGCGTCGGAGCCGATACAATTGTCTTCGGCCCCGTCGTCGGCTCCGATTTCTTCCTTGGAAGAATCTCGGCGCCGGACTTCCCTCGTCGGCTCCGAGGGGGTGAGTGGCATCGGACCCTTGTCCGACCCCGCTCTCCCTCTCGGCGCTTCGGCGCTGGTGAGTTCGGCTCCGACATCGGCCTCGGAGCCATCGCTGTCGGTGCCGAGGGAGGTTTTCAGCTTTTCGGAGCGGGGACCTCTGGCTCTGCCTGACAGGGGTGCCTTCGAGGTCATGCGGAGTGTGTTGGAACCCGGTTCAACCCCACAGTCGGCTCCATCCGTCCCTCCCTCTGCGGTGCCTCAGGTTATGTCTGCTCACTCCCTCATCCCAGACCGCAGAGAGCCAGCTCCTCAAGAATCCCCTGTGGGGATCTCATCCTCTTCCGAGGCCTCTCCTGAATTGGCAGGGGAGCCCCCTAGGAAGAGAAAGTGCAAGAGGAAGCACATAGACTCACCTGAGTCTGTCACCTCTGACACGGATTTAGAGGATTCCGAGGGTTCCCCCCGTTCTCTTTCTGAAGATGTCTCCTTTGCAGACATTCTAGAGATCTTGAAACAGAGGGGAAATTGGCCAGCCCTTAACCCTTCGGAGGATGAATCTGTGTATCTTGAGGCGTTTGGTTCTCGACCTTCCACCTCATGGATGTCCCCCCCCCTTTGACCCCCTCATGCAGTTGGTAGCTAAAAAGGCTTGGACGGCTCCTGACTCTGTGGACCCTACCCCCAGGAGACCTTCAAAGTTTATCACAGCACCAGCAGATAAGCAATTTCTGACTAAGGGAGTTTCTGTGGATACTATGGTGGTAGCTGCCGCCACTAAGAAGGAGCTAGCTGATCCTTCGGTACCTGTCCATCCTCCTAACAAGGAATCTAGGTCTATGGACAGGTACGGGAAGCGGATGTTTTCGTCAGCGACCTTTGCTATGCATTCGCTGAACTACCTCTGTCATTTCACTCGTCTTCAAAGAGACTTGATCAAGGAAGCGAGTGAGATGTTAAAGGATCCTACAGCTGCGGGTTTTCAGGATAAGATGAACACTCAGCTGGCTACCCTAAATTCTATAGCTAACTCCTCCATGCGCCTTCTTTCATATGCGGCTGATGGAGCGAGCAGAGCCGCAGGCACAGGTGTGGCCTTACGCCGGCATGCCTGGATGCGGCTGTGCAATTTTGCGGACCCCTTTAAAACGTCTTTCACTAATTCCCTGTTTGATGGATCATCCCTTTTTGGTCCTCAAGTGAAAGAAACTTTGACAAGGTGCGAGACAGATGGCAAAACTCTTTCTGCCGTCGGAGTCCGTTTTTCTACTCCTTCTAGACCTTACCCCAAAGGCTAGAAAAGTGGAAAGATGTGGTTCCGCAAACAATCTCAAGGGACTTTGCCTGACGCACAGAGTCGGTTCCCCTCTAGAGGCAGAGGGGGGAACAATAATGGTAGACGTCGCCCTAGAGGCAGGGGGGGTCCGCAGAACCAGGGCAATCGAGAAACCTTTTCTGATAAGCCCTTCCAGCATCCCTGAGGTGTTGCCCGACTGTCCACCTTCGGAGGCAGTCGGGGGAAGATTGTCACTGTACCCAGAAGCCTGGCGATCCCTAACTCAAGACAAGTGGGTACAGTCCATCATTTCCGAAGGCTATTCCATTCCGTTCTTTCGCATTGCAAATCAATCAAAAAAATCCCTTCCAGATGTTCCACCTGCTCAAAGGGATCAAGCAGCGTTGGAAATATCAAAGTTGCTTGCAAAAAGAGCCATTCAGCCAGTGCCAACAGACCAGCAAGGATCCGGAATCTACTCCAAGCTCTTTTTGGTTCCAAAGAAAACAGGGGACTGGAGACCCATTTTGGATCTCAGTATCTTGAACAAGTCTGTCAAGAAAACAAGATTTCGGATGGTCACGCTACAATCCATCCTACCCCTATTGGGAAAGGAAAACTGGATGTGCTCGAAAGACCTCCAGGATGCGTACTATCATATAAAAATGAACAGACGCTTCAGGAGATTCCTCCACTTCAGGCTGGGAACCAGTCACTTTCAATTCAGAGCCCTGCCCTTTGGACTCACCACTGCCCCCCGGGTGTTTACCAAATGCATGGCAGTGGTAGCTTCTCACCTGAGACGTCAAGGATTCCAGGTGTTTCCATACTTAGACGACTGGCTCCTCACAGCTCCTACGAAGCATCTTCTTCTACTTGCCAGAGACTACACCTTTCGCATTTTTCAAAAGTTAGGTATCTCAATAAATTGCGAAAAGTCTGTTTTGTCACCTTGTCGTGCTATTACCTTCATAGGCGCAAATCTAGACACAGTCAACATGTCTGCGAGACTCACAGACCAGAGGATAGCAGACATACACAATCTGGTCTCCCTTCTTTTCCACAGCAACAGAGTCAAATTCAGATTAGTTCTAAAAGTACTGGGGATTATGGCGGCTGCTATCCCTCTACTTCTATTAGCCAGATTTCACATGAGAATCCTTCAATGGATGCTCTTCACACAATGGTCATACCAACAACTTCCGATGTCCCACACCATTGTGATAACGCTAGCATGCAAGAATCATCTTCTTTGGTGGATTTCTTCCCCCCAGCTCTTCCTAGGAAGACCCTTTGTCCCTCCCCCTCCGGTTGCTACTCTGACAACGGACGCCTCCCTGATCGGGTGGGGGGGGCATTATCAGGGCAGAACAGTCCAGGGCATATGGCAACCAGACGAACGCCACTTGCATATAAATGTTCTAGAGATGAGAGCAGTGCTTTTAGCATTGCAAGCCCTTCAAGACTCTCTTCCCTTGGGAACGATAGCAATTCAGACGGACAACATGTCTGTAGTGTGGTATATCAACAAACAAGGCGGAACCAGGTCCTACCCCCTATGTCGAGAAGCACTCAGACTGTGGCAATGGGCGATTTCTTCTCAGCGGTTTCTGATAGCAACGCACATCCCCGGGAAGTCCAATCTTATCACGGACAAGTTGAGCAGAGCTATCCTCATGCCTCACGAGTGGTCTCTGAAAGATTCTATCTTGGAGAAAATTTTTCTCAAGTGGGGTCAGCCTTGCTGCGACCTTTTTGCTACTCCCCAAAACAGCAAGTGCAAAGATTATTTCACCCTCTTCCCCTTACCAGGCCAACCCAGCAGAGACGCTCTAGTCCAAGTTTGGCCCCGGGGACTTCTGTATGCATTCCCTCCCTTCCCACTAATCTCTCAAGTGATACAGAAGGCTATCACTCAGAAGGCCTCATTGATCCTCATTGCTCCTTACTGGCCTCGACAGGTTTGTTTCCCCTTTCTACATCAATTTCTGTTGGAGCAACCCTGGCATCTGGACGTAGTTCCAGATCTTTTGATCCATCAGTCGGGTCAGTTACATTGCTCCCTCCCCTCTTTGAACCTCACTGCTTGGTTCCTCCAATTCCAACCTTAGCCAGGCTTCCTCAAATATCTCACTCTGTTCGAGATATTTTGATAGCTTCCCATAAATCTTCCACTCGGAAGATTTATCTTAGTAAGTGGAAACGTTTCGCCTGTTGGGCTCAAGGAAGGGACATAGATCCTTTCACTGCTCCCATCCAAATAGCCTTGATTTTCTAGCTGAACTTTTCCATGCAGGTTCATCTCCTTCTACTCTTAAAGTTCAATTGGCAGCTATATCTAACTTTCATGTGGGCATCTCAGATTCTGCCATCATGTCTCACAAGCTTTGCAAAGCTTTCTTGAAGGGAGTTTTTCTTCTTAAGCCTCCTATAAGAAATCCTCCTCCTTCTTGGGACCTTAATTTAGTTCTCACATCTTTGATGCTTCCCCCTTTTGAACCAGCAGCTTCCTGTTCAATGAAATTGCTATCCTGGAAGACTCTCTTTCTGATAGCCATTACTTCAGCTAGAACGGTCTCAGAACTTCATGCACTCAGCAGTCAACCACCGTATCTGTTGTTTCATAAGGATAGGATATCCTTGCGGACCAATCCATCCTTTTTACCTAAAGTAGCCTCTATGGCAAATCTAAATCAAAACATTGACCTCCCTGTGTTTTTTCCTAACTATTCTAACAGGTCTGAACAAAAATTGCATTGGCTAGATGTTCATCGTCAATTAAGGTATTATTTGGATAGGACCAAACAGATCAGGAGAACTGACCAATTGTTTGTCTCTTATGCAGAAGGTAGAAAGGGCCTTTCAGTTTCGAAGGTATCACTCTCCAGATGGCTAACATCCTTGATTTCCTTTGTGTATGAAATTAGACACCAAAAGTTGCCTAACAAACCTAAGGCTCATTCGACTAGAGCTTTGGCTACTTCTATAGCTTTCCAAGACAGGCTGCCTATTGATACCATTTGTGCAGCAGCTACATGGGCTACTCCTCACACTTTCATTTCTCATTATAAGTTGGATTTAGCTTCTAGACATAGAGCTAATTTTGGTTCCACTGTGCTCAAGAGTCTGTTCTGATAGGCCACCCGGGACAAGGTGCTAGGGACGCGGTCCCATCCAGCAAGAATGAAGGCGAGATGGACAACTTAACATATAGAAGTTATGTTCTTACCATAACGTTCCATGTTAGTTGTCTTCTTCTCGCCTTCTTTCTTGCGTCCCACCCTCCTTCCCCCTAGCCTGGACAGACCTAGAGGAGTTTGATTGTGACCTCTCTTTCTACCACCTCTATTGTATATATGTATATGCTATACTATGCATATACTACCTCATCAGGTTTCAGGTCACCTTCTTCCTTTCTTTTTATAGAGGTGGGTTTTCCCTTTTCCAGTAGTTCTGGATTTGTTATTGGCTGGGCCTAGCTTACAAACGAGATCTGAGGTAATACCGCCTAGCATTGTGGGATATAAGGGGAGCCTCGAGCCGGTAGAACCAACTCTCGAGCTTTTAGAGTGGCCGAGTCGGAGCCGAGGTCGGCTCCGAACCCATCCAGCAAGAAAGAAGGCGAGAAGAAGACAACTAACATGGAACGTTATGGTAAGAACATAACTTCTATTTATTTAATGCCTATTATATTTCTGAATGTCTGTTTAAAAATGTTTATAACATGTTGGGGCTTTTTTCCCTGGACCGCTGATGGAAAAGGTGTTTGACTAAACCCATTCAGACAAACCTGGTAAACAAAACAAAATAAAAATAAAATAAATAAAATAAAATTCTTATGGAAATGGCCAAGGGCAATTATCACAAGCTTCTTCACAGACTGGATCTACTCCCACAAGAATGGAGGAGTTTGATATACCCAAATATCAATAAACTTCAACTGACTGCAGGGTGATCCAACTTTAATACCTCTTAGGCATTTATTTCACAAGGAAGTGCAGTAGGTACTAACAGCGGCAAGAAAGCCTGCTGCTAGATATCCTATGTTGCCAAATGGAAATTATTTTTTTTGTTGGGCCTAACCAAAAACCAGGGGCCTATCAGGGATTTTGTACCACTGGTGCTCAAATATTTGTGTGAGTTAGTTTTCCCTGACCTCACTTACTCGTCTATATAGGTTCAGTTTGTGGCCATTTAGCATGTCTGCCCATGAATACTCCTATTTCTTTTCTGTTTGTTATGAAACTGTTTCTTAAAGGAGATTTACACCTAACACATCCCTGTAAGCAGGTTGTTCCTCTTTGCAATCTCAACAGTGTGCTAGAGAAATTGACAGTGTTACCTTTTGAACCTGCCTATCAAGATAATTTATGGTTCTTGACTTGGAAAACTCTACTCATCATTGCTTTGACTTCTGCAAGAAGAGTATCTGAATTGCAGTCTCTTATGGTGGGTGAGCCTTATTTGATTTTCCCTTTGGATAAGGCCTCTTTAAGAACAAGTTCCTAAATCATACCCAGAGTGACTTCAGAGTTTATTTTGTATAAAGCATTCAGTCTCACAGTTTTCTACCCAGAACCTTAACAACAAGGAAAACAGATTCTGCATACTCTGGACATGTATAGGCATCTCAGATACTATATTGGCAGAACTAAGCCCTTTAGAAAAGCTGATCAGCTGTTTATTTTTTATCAAGGGACAAAAAAGGGATTTCTTTTGTATAAACAGACAACTTTTGGATAGTTCCATCCATCAGTCAATCCATCCACGATCCCTTTTTCCCTTTGCATATGGAGTCAGGGTGTCACTTCATCAGTGACAATCATCTAGAGCCAAGGTTTACATTGCCAAGTGGCTAGCCCTGCCATGGTTCTGGGTATTTGTCATTAGCTGTTATTTTTTTTTATTCCTACCATGGCAAATCCATTCCAGGCAGTGTCAAGGCACATTCCACTGGAGCCTTGTCTTCTTTGATGGCGTACTGGAAAGGGGTGGACTGTTGAAGCATTCTTCTGGCAGCTACATGGTCCTCTATGCATACTTTTACAAAGCATTACAAACTGAATTCCTTTTTTGGGTCCATGTCAAACCTTGCTATGACCATTCTCAAGGGGAATCTGGGTCCATTTCCATCCACATCCCAGGATGGATAGACTTTGATATTTGACCTGTATATCTTAAGGGTTACTACAGCAGTGGGAATGACGAACATAGTTCAGTTTTGTAAGGTAAACTTACCTTTAGCAACAGATGTTTGAATTCCTCACTGCTGCATTAGCCACACACCCCATTCCCCCTTCTCTTGTATATATTTGTAGTTGGGATATAAAGCAGGGTTTTGTTTATTTCTACTTTATATGTTTTATTGTTATTATTTCACGGTTATTAGGTTCTTCTCTTGTATGAACAAGAAAGTCCTGAATAAAGCTTCACTGTAACTACTGATTTTCCTCACTGGGATTAGCCAATCAGCAGTCACAGTTAGAGTGTGGGGGTTAGGGGCAGAGCTTTTGGAAGCTGAATGGTTGTTGTGTCATGAACAGGACACAAAGCCTAGAGATATATATATATATATATATATATATATATATATATATATATATATATATATATATATATATATGTATGTGTGTGTGTGTGTGTGTGTTTGTGTGTATGTGTGTGTGTTTATTACATAGTACTGCTTTCTAAAACCTCAGTACTAACAAGAAGTACAGGAGTTCCATTAATTGCTTTTCTCAGAAAGCAATTTTATACTTAAAATAATGCTGGCATTATTGCAGTAATGTTTATACACAAAATGCATACATTTATAAACAAAAGGTGTTTGGACAGGATAAATGAAATGAATTAAGGGTTATTAAAGCACCAGGTAATTTCCCAGAAATTCAGCTTTTTCTCATAAAAGAGGGAAAAAAACTTTCCAAAACATACATTAAAACAGTTTTAAGATCAAGGAAGCAAATTCTAGAAACAACAGGTATGTAGTAGTAAAAAGATGAAACCCAATATGGATAATGGTGCAGTCTCTACACTGACAGAGTTATGGTTTGACAGTGTGCATATGGTGCAGACAGAGAAGTATACAGAATTAAAAAAATAAGGTCAGAAAGGCAATCCTGGGAATTCAGAAAGAATTGTGCCACTGGTAGTAATAGCTGTGGCTAAAATGGACTATTTCCACAATGTAGGAAATTGTGATTCAGAGACACATTAGCCTCAGTGAGGATAGACCTCATTATTGGCTAAATTATATGTCATTGAATCTCCCTTAACTGCTGTGAGTGCAAATCAGCACTTTCCTGTTGTAGTCAACACTAGCAGCCCATGCATTGTATTGGCTTAGGCACTCCCATCATTCAGTCTCCAACATACACATGCGCACATTTGCACTTGTTTCCCCCCTTTCCTGTAACTAGTTTAGTCCAGATACAGATTCTTAGTTGTAGCACTTGAATTTGCTTATTCGTGATCAGCACTTGTTCAGAACTTGTTGTAAGCACTAAATAACCTACTAATTACTACAGCACTCAACCTTCCTCATTACCTAGATGAAAACAGTTTTGGTACTTACTTTCCTCACTTGCTTAGAGAAAAACAGCTCTTGTACTCACTTTACTCACTTATCTAGAGGTGAATAGTTTTTTATTCAGGCACGTCCAAGGGTCAGCTCCCAGTGTTCTCTCCTGTCTATGTGATGAATCTGAGCATCTTGGGGCAATGTAGAAATTGCCTCATGTACACAGACAACCCTCTCCTCCTACCACCCAACACTGCAACCTGTGAGAGATGCACTTATCTAGCCAAACTGGAGGTAAAACTCTCTCCAACCAAGACTGAACTTGACAGTCAAAAGGAGAAGGTAAACACTTACACCACACCACACTCATCACATAGTCTCACTAAATCTACACCACCAAAATCCACACATAGAAACACAAAACCATTAGCGGAGGCTCTCAATAATAATCTGCTCAAGCAACAGAGACCTCCAAAGCAGAAATGCAAGCAACCTTCACCCCTCAACACAACCCAAATGACACATAGCCCGCAGACTCAGTGTGCCACTCAACCACAGCCAATAAGGCAAAACAATGTACCCAACACTCTATAGTCAGGCACACTGATGTCCCACTCACCAGGCTAAACAAGAGAAGGTTACTGTCAGCTGCCTGTCGGGTGCCAGGATCCGCCACATAACCCACACACTCATGTCACTCCACAACAAGTACAAATATGACTCTGTCATTGTCCGTGCTGGTGTGAACGACCTGAGATGTACCTCCCTGGACTACATGAAAAGAGACATGGAAGAGTTCTCCGATCTTGTAGCCCAGGCAGGTATGACCCTAGCCCTGAGTAGCATTTTGCCATCACCCAGAATGATACTGCAGTACAAGGACAAAATGATTGACTTCAACAATTAGCTAAGCTTCCGGTGTCATTCTAAAGGGATCCAGTATCTGTCTGCCTGGGATGACATGGTCGACAGACCACGATGCTTTGCCAGAGATGGCCTGCACCTGTCACCCCTGGGATTACGGATACTGGCTAAGGTTCTTGCCGCCCTTATAGTGCCTTTTTTAGGCAAGGTTCAAATGACAAATTTACCACCGTAACAGGAGCAGGCAAGCAAAAACTTAGGGTGATGCTACTCAATGCCAGAAGTCTAAATCTCAAAATGAACTCACTCGAGGCACTCCTTAAAATGGAGAACATCAATATCTGTGCAGTGACTGAAACCTGGTTCAAGGCTCCCGAGAGCACCCCTGCACTACCAGGCTATAACTCATACCACACTTTTCGGCCATGTAACCTGGACCGGAACACCAAAGGCGGAGGTGTGTCCATATTCATTACGGATATCCACACCTCCAGGCTAGTTGCTCAGCATAATGAAGCCGAGGTTATCCAAGTGCAACTAACTCTGGGCAAAACTGCAATCCAAATTGTAGCTTGCTGTAGATCCCCCACCATGCCCCAGGATTCCCACTCCTCTTTTCTTGATGTACTGGAAAATATTTGGGTTCAACCAAACACCCTAATAATGGGCGATTTCAACTACCCCAACATTAACTGGGAAAACTACTCATGTGCCAACTCCTTTGCTCAAAGCTTTCTGGAATTCATAAACTCCAATGCCCTGGATCAACTTATCCACACCTCCACCAGGGGAAACAATATCCTAGATGTAGTCATTACCAACATGGTGACCGGTGTTCCACACCTGAAGTCAACGCCTCATTGGTCCAATCCGACCATAAGCTAATTACCCTAGATATCCACATCCTGCCCCCACCCCCCATTAAGGAAACCACTGTAAAAAATTTCTCCAAAGCCAACTTCATGCTTCTTAAGACAGAAGTAGTGAACTTCATGACACCCATGCAGATGGACAATACAGTTACAACTACTGAATCCTACACAATTGCACTTTATAAGCACTTACACGAGTGCATGGATCGTGCTATCCCAAACAGAACCAAGATGGTATCCTCCAAAAAAAGGAAGCCAGTCTGGTGGATGTTATGTAGTCCAATCTCGCCTACATTCTTACCCTTGGGTTTGGAGCCGAATATTGGCTCCAACTCGTCCAAACTTTTCTAGCTCAAAGTCTTCTATTGGCTGGGCTAAGAAGGTATCCCATGTTGCACTGCTTCATATCCCCAGATCTCGTTTGCCGCTCGTGTAGCTCGGATGTGGTCTCGCTGTTGGCTGTGGCTAAGTACCCTTTTTTCTAATTCTTTTTGAGATTTTATGCTGAAAACAAAAGCTATTTTAATAGCTATTTCCTTAGTGTTTTTTGGGCTTAATTGTTGTGTGATTGTTTGTTGTGGTATCCCACTAGCTGTTCCAACGGGCTAGGCCCGTTTCAGTTGGAGGGCCTAGTCCGTCCCCTTACTTGTCTCTGTTTTCATTCTTGGCTTCTAAAACCATTTAAATTAGAGGTTTTAGTGTCTTCAGTTGGCTAAACAACCATTTAGTTAGAGGCTTGTTAGTCCGAGTCATCCTAGTGTGTGTCCCTTTCACTTTGTGTGTTCAGTAGTTTGTGGAGTTTTTTGTTCAGCTAAGTTCCCGTGCTTAGTGTGGTGTTTTTTGTGTGTCTGTAGTGGTGTTTTTCCAGTCAGGCAGTGACTTCTCATTAGTTGGGCTTGGTGATTATTTCGAGATGTCTAAGGATTCTAAGGAGCACAGACCTTCAGGTTTTAAAAAGTGCTCTAAGTGTGGTTCCAAGCTGTCTATCACCGATGGACATTCAGTATGTGTTTATTTTCTGAGAGCAATCCACCTGCAGGAGTCCTGTAGCTTCTGCCATGCTTTTAGTCCCAGGGTGCTTCAAGAAAGAAAGAATAAATTAATCCTGAAGGGACTCTTAAAACTCTCGTTAGAAGAGGCCATGGATTCTACTTCCAGCTCAAAGTCAAAATCCACTAATTCTAAAAAGATATCTCCAGCTCCGTCAGTCTCCTCGGAGCCACCGGAGAAAGTGATTATACTAGCTTCGACCTCCTCAGCTCCACTGTCCTCAGAGCCGCAGGAAGTGTCAGTGTTGATGGAACTGGTGTCGGCTCCAGTTATATTGAAACCTCTTCGCAGCCGATCGCCCGGTACTAGACCAGTGTCTCCTGAGAGGAGATCCAGATCTCCCTCCCTGTCCTCCAAATCCTCCAGGACACTTTCAGATGTGGATGTCGATATGGTGGTGCAGAGGCTCCTGCAATTACCGGTTTTGGCTAAATTGTTCTCCGCTCCATCCCAGTCGGCTCTGGAGCCTGTTCCTTTATCTTCTTCGATTCCTCCTCCGAGTGCATTTCTGTCGTTGGAGCCGGAATGCTCCGCTCCGTGTGATGTTCCTAGGGCGATGCCGATGGCTCCTCTGGGCTCATCGGTGCCGACATCAGCTCTGACCCTGTCGGCTCCATCCACGGGGTTCGGGACTCGGGATTCCTCGGTCGGGCCCGAGGGGGACACCTCGGTACACCTTTCGGTTCCGAGTCTCCCTTTCAGTGCCTCGGCTCGTGGAACCCCGGCTCCTGTCATGATCTCGGAGGCTGGCCAGTCCTCGGATTCGGGGGGGGGCAGCTTTTGAGGCCATGCGGAGTGCGCTGGCCAGATCTTCAGCCACATCATGCGAGTCGGTCATTCTGTCCCCTACCACTCCGGTGAGAGCCTCTGATCACCACCTATCAGTAGACAGCGGAGCCCCAAGGCCTAGGAATACCCCCATGAGTGGTCCCTAAGT
This sequence comes from Protopterus annectens, assembly GCF_019279795.1. Taxonomy (NCBI): domain Eukaryota; kingdom Metazoa; phylum Chordata; order Ceratodontiformes; family Protopteridae; genus Protopterus; species Protopterus annectens. The sequence goes on along the minus strand of NC_056734.1, from coordinate 238,932,293 downwards.
TTCTGAGGGCCCCTCAGAGTTCTTGCTTGAGGAGCCCCCTAGGAAGAAAACGTGCAAGAGGAAGCACATAGACTCCCAGGATGAGTCTCTCACCTCAGATACCGACCTCGAGGAATCGGAGGGGTCCCCCAAGTCATCTTCTGACGATGTTTCTTTCTCCAACATCCTGGAGATATTGAAACAAAGAGGTGACTGGCCATCCAAAGCCCCCTCCGAGGAGGAGTCGGTCTTCCTTAAGGCCTTTGGTGCTCAACCCTCCGCCTCCTGGGTGTCCCTACCCTTTGACGAGATTTAATTTGTTGGATGGTGTGGGAGAACCCTAATTCTGTGGAACCCGTACCCAGGAGACCCAACAAATTTCTGTCTGCTCCCCCGCGTAAGGAGTTTTTGTCCAAAGGGGTCCCTGTGGATGCCATGTTGGTGGTGGCGGCCACTCAAAAGGAAGTAGCTGAGCCTTCTTCCTCCGTCCATCCACCTAACAAGGAGTCTAGGACTGTGGACCGGTACGGGAAGCATACCCTCTCATCAGCAACCTTTACCTTATGGTCGCTGAACTACCTGACTCATTTTACTCGGCTCCAGAGAGATCTCATCAAGGAGTTAGGAGATACTCTCACAGGTAACGTTCCTGAGGCAGTGGCCCAGACGGTTAACGCCCAGGTCTCTACCCTCAACTCCATCGTTAACTCCTCCATGTGGCTCATTTCATACGCAGCCGAAGGAGCGAGTAGGGCAGCAAGCTCAGGAGTCGCCCTTAGGAGGCAAGCCTGGATGCACCTTTGTCATTTCGCGGAGGCCTTCAAGTCTTCTTTCACTGACGCCCCCTTTGATGGTTCTTCTTTGTTGGGAACCAAGGAGAAAGACACCCTCACCAGGTGCGAGCAAGAGGGAAAGACTCTGTCTGCTGTAGGGGTCCGTTTTTCCCTTCCCTCTAGGCCTTACCCCAAGGCCCAGGGGGGGGGATGTGGTTCAAAAGATCACAGAAATTCTTTCCCGGTGCACAGGGTGTGCCCCCCTCCAGAGGCAGAGGAGGGGGAAGTTATTCAAGGAGATGCCGCCCTAGAGGCAGAGGGGGCCCCCACAATTCAGGAGACCGCGATTCCTTTTGCGGCTCTCCCTACCGTCGTTCCTGATGGGATACCTGACTGTGCTTTTCCAGAGCCAGTCAGGGGCAGAATATTGTTATATCCAGAAGCCTGGCAAAGCATCACCCAGGACCGATGGGTTTTACGAATAATTTACGGAGGTTATGTCATCCCCTTTTTGTCAGATCCCCATCCAGTCAGAATAATCCCGGATGTTCCACCTAGTCAAAGGGATCACGCAGCTTCAGAGATTTCAAAGCTGCTAGAGAAAGGAGCCATCCAGCATGTCCCCTCAGACCAGATCGGATTAGGGACTTACGATTCTTTTTGGTGCCGAAAAGAACAGGGGACTTGAGACCCATATTAGATCTCAGTCGACTAAACAACTACGTACAACAGTCCAAGTTCCGTATGGCCACTCTACAGTCAATTCTCCCGTTGTTGGGAAAGGAAGTATGGATGTGCTCCATAGACCTCAAGGATGCTTACTACCACATCAAAATGGACAGGGCATCCAGGAGTCACCTATGATTCCGGCTGGGAGCCAGTCATTTTCAGTTTTGAGCCCTGCCCTTTGGTCTCACCACAGTCCCCAGGGTGTTCTCCAAGTGTATGGCGGTGGTGACAGCTTACTTGAGACGTCAAGGATTCCAAGTGTTTCCGTATCTGGACGACTGGCTCCTCACCACCTCCACCAGGCATCTACTAATCCAAACCAGAGATGCTACCATCACTCTCTGTCAGCACTTAGGCATAACATTGAACTGGGAAAAATCTGCCTTGTTGCCCTCTCATCGTGTCATTTTTATAGGTGCAGAGCTAGACACTGTTCAAATGCAAGCCTTTCTACTGCAGGAAAGAATCAGAGTCTTACAGCAACAAGTGCACACCCTGCTACCCCTGAGGAAAGCAAAGGCAAGATGGGTTCTGCAGCTGCTGGGGACTATGGCAGCAACAATCATGTTAATCCCTCTAGCGAGACTGCACATGAGGCTCCTTCAATGGCTCCTCTTCGCTCAGTGGTCTCTCCAGAAACTTCCCCTTTCCCACACTATTTTGCTCACGGAAAGATGCAAACAGGATCTCAGTCGGTGGCTTTGCACCAGCAATCTGGACAAGGGGAAACCCTTTGTTCCACTCCCCCCCCCCCCGGTTGCCACAGTGACCACGGACACCTCCCAGATGCGGTGGGGGGGCATTATCTCGGCAGGGCAGTCCAAGGCCCATGGCAAGATCACGAGATACATCTGCATATCAACGTCCTAGAGATGAGAGCGGTGCTGCTTGCATTGCAGGCACTTCAGAGCTTTCTGCCTCTCAGGACTATTACAATACACTCGGACAATATGTCAAGTGGTGTGGTATCTGAACAAACAGGGAGGAACTAGATCATATCCCCTGTGCAGAGCGGCCATGCGAGTGTGGCAATGGGCAGTATCTTCCCAAAGGTTTCTGGTGGCAACGCCCATTCAGGGGAAATACAACATGATAGAAGACAGGCTAAGCAGAGCTATTCTGATGCCTTACGAGTGGTCCCTGAATCGTCTAGTGGCAGAACGAATCTTAAGCAGATGGGGTCTCCCTTGCTGCAACCTTTTTGCCAGCCCCCTCAATGCCAAATGCAGCAGCTACTTCACACTGATCCCCCCACAGGGGGAGTTGCCCAGGGACGCTCTAGTCCACGATTGGCCGTCCGGTCTGCTTTATGCTTTCCCTCCATTTCCCTTGCGATCAAAAGTAATTCAGAAAGCCATAGCCTTGGGAAGCAGAATGATTCTGATTGCTCCACACTGGCCTTGTCAAGTCTGGTTCCCCTTTCTCCATCCCTACATTGTGGACACACCTTGGACTCTGGACCCTCAATCAGACTTACTGACACACATGTCGGGACAGTTCCACCCCTCTCTGTGGACCCTCCGGTTGAGAGCCTGGCTACTCCACTTCCGTCGTTAGTCAGGCTTCATCATTTTTCACCAGAGGTAGTTCATATTTTATCTTCCTCTCATAAGCCCTCTATTAGGAAGATTTATTCCAGCAAATGGAAGAGGTTTTCTGTTTGGGCTCGTACCCAAGGAACTGACCCTTACACAGCTCCAATTGCCTCTGTCTTGGAGTTTTTGTCTACGCTTTTTCAGCAGGGCTCAGCGTCTGCTACCATTAAAGTTCAATTGGCAGCAATTTCTTAACTTTCATGTTGCTAACGAGCCTAGTCTAATGGCTCACAGACTCTGTAAGGCTTTCCTGAAAGGCACCCAGTTACTCCGTCCTCCTGTTTCAGAACCTATCATGCCCTGGGATCTAAATTTTGTTCTGCAAGCCCTTACTTCTCCACCCTTTGAGCCTGCAGCTACCTGTGACTTAAAATTCTTGACCTGAAAAACTGCCTTTTTAATAGCCATCACATCAGCTAGACGTGTTTTAGAAATTCAGGCACTTTCTGTTAAACCTCCATACTTGATCTTTCATAAAGACAGGGTTTCTCTTAGACCAAACCCTTCTTTTCTTCCTAAAGTGGCGTCCATATCTAATCTTAATCAATCTATTGAGTTGCCAGTGTTCTTTCCCCATTTTTCAAACAAGGCAGAATTTATTTCATCAATTGGATGTACACAGGCAATTACGTTTATATCTGCACAGAACCAAAGATATCCGAAAATCTGATCAACTGTTTGTTTCTTTTTCGGAAAACAGAATTAGGTCCCCTGTCTCCAAGATCACCCTATCCAAATGGATATCAAATTGCATCTCTTTCACTTATTCCTCAGGGGGTAAAGACCTGCCGTTTCCAGTCAAGGCTCACTCTACTCGGGCTGTATCCACTTCTACAGCTTATCAGGTCAGATTATCTATGGATGATATTTGTGCTGCAGCTACCTGGGCTTCTCCACACACCTTTGTTACTCATTACAAGCTAGACATGGTATCTAGGGGCAGGTCTTCCTTTGGTTCCACAGTACTCAGGAGTATCTTCCTCTGAGCCACCCAGGATGTAGGTGCTGGGGACGCTGTCCCATGGGTAAGAATGTAGGCAGATTGGACTACATAACATCAAGAAGTTATGTACTCACCATAACGTTCAATGTATGTAGTCCATCTCGCCTCACATTCTTTCTTACCCTCCCACCTTCCCCCTTCCTGGAGGATCTGGAGGTTAGGGCTGGTTTTTAGAGCTCCCTTCACCTTTGGTTTATTCCTTTTCTTGGATGTTGTTATGTATGAGGTATGAGTGTGGTGTTCGCAGCAAACTAAGATCTGGGGATATGGAGCAGTGCAACATGGGATACCTTCTTAGCCCAGCCAATAGAAGACTTCGAGCTAGAAAAGTTTGGCCGAGTCGGAGCCGATATTTGCCTCCGAACCCACGGGTAAGAATGTGAGGTGAGATGGACTACATACATCGAACGTTATGGTGAGTACATAACTTCTTGTTCCCTGCCATAAACATTTCCATTAAGGAAACTGCTGTAAAAAATTTCTCCAAAGCCAACTTCATGCTTCTTAAGACAGAAGTGGTGAACTTCATGACACCCATGCAGATGGACAATACAGTTATGACTACTGAATCCTACACAATTGAACTTTATAAGCACTTACACGAGTGCATGGATCGTGCTATCCCAAACAGAACCAAGATGGTATCCTCCAAAAACAGGAAGCCAATCTGGTGGTTCCCTGCCATAAACAAACTGTACAACAGAAGGAAGAAACTGTTGCAAAAGAGAGTAAAATCCCATGAGTGGAGGAGCTCCCTGGTCAGCCTCAGTAAGAAGCTGCGATCCCTGATAAAATCCTCCAAAGCTAATTATGTAAACAAAATTGCCACTGATTCTAAAGACAACCACATAGCATTCTATAGCTATGTCAAGAATCTCAATGGCAACACTCAGATCTGCTCTGAGTTACAGCACAATGGCACTAAATATACAGACCCAAGTGATATTGCCAACATCCTGCCAGATAGGTTCAGTGCTAACTTTACCCCTCTCTCACCCCCTAAAGAGCCCATCTCTATACCGGAAGAATGCAAAGTTCCTGTAATCACGGCTGCACGGGTAAAAAACACACTCTCCAAAGCCAAGAACACAGCATCCATGGGACCAGACAACATCCCAGGCTGCGTTCTACATGAACTACAGAATGAACTGGCACCCCACCTAAGTACCATATTCAATCATAGCCTCACCTCAGGATTGTGCCCGCTGAATGGCACACAGCGACGGTTATCCCATTCCACAAGGGGGGAGCCACCACGGACCCCGGGAACTACCGCCCCGTTAGCCTGACGAGCCTGGTCTGCAAGGCCATGGAATGTATCATCATGAAATTTATAAACAAAGACATTGGTAATCTCCAAACTCTGGACCCCACCCAGTTCGGGTTTGTAAAAGGCAGATCATGACTCCTAAACCTGATAGACTTCTTTGAAGCAGTCACCAAAGCCATAGACGAGGTAAAGGTGGTTCACACAGCCTATATAGATCTTGCCAAGGCTTTCAACACCATCCCCCACTCTAAAATTATAGATAAACTCACTAAACAAGGTATAAATCCCTATGTCACAAGATGGGTTGCCAACTGGCTCACTGACAGAACCCACACTATGAAAGCAGCAGACTCCAAATCAGACTTCAGACAAGTGACAAGTGGAGTACCACAGGGTTCAGTCTTGGGTCCTCTCCTGTTTGGTACCTACTTCTCTGAAGTTCAAGCTAACACAGAAGGTCTTTCGCTAACGAAGTTTGCAGATGACTGCAAACTAGGTGGCATAATTGAAACTCCTAACAATGTGGACATCCTACAAAAGGGCCTCACTGAGACAGATGCCTGGTGTCAAAGCCATGGCCTCAAGCTCAATGCCAAAAAGTGCATTGTCATCCCCTTTGGTAAAAACTCTGTACCTATGAACTACAACACAGGCGGTAGTATATTTAACACTGAAAGTGTGATGAGAGACCTTGGGACACAGATGGACAGTAGTCTCTCCTTTGATAATCACATTGCCACAGTAGTCAGGAAATCCTTCTACATGGCACAACTCATCACAAAAGGTTTCTCATCCAGAAAAAAAGAGGTCATTGTTCCCCTCTACTCATCACTCATAAGACCCATTATAGAGTACAATGCCCCTTTTGGTATGTACCTCACAAGACATCTGCAACAACTGGAAAGGCCACAGAAATACCTCACAAAGAGGATTACTGGCATGAAACAGATGCCCTACGCAGACCGTCTCAAAAAATCCAGCTTTACTCTGTTGCATATCTCAGAGGTGATCTCTGCCTAACATACAAAGCTATGTCAAACCCAGAGCTATTGGACATGCTCCACTTAAAGAAGTCCCAATCCCTCCGAGCTACACGCTCTAGGGACCTAAACCTTGTCACCACAGTAAACAGAACATGCCGAAGGGATAGATTCCTGTCCCAGAGACTTCCCATACTCTGGAATAAACTACCTATCTATATCAAAAAAAGCTCCTCATTAGTACTCTTCAAGAAAAATCTTGATGATTGGATGGGAAATAGGAAATTCACCCCGGGGATCACTTCTGTGGCTCTGCTCGACAGTGGCACAGGAAAATAATTTTCTTGGGTGACAAAAGCCAGGGTACCTTTTTGGCTGGGCTTGTATAGGCCCCAGGGCCAATAACCTTGTACCTACCTATGATCCTATGAACATTAAAACACTCACATAGACAAAAGCACACATCAGCATACCTCTTAGCTGTTCCTGAGTTGACAAAATATTCTTTTTTGTCCCAGACTTCATAAATCACAGACAACCTTGTAGTCAGTCATTAGCAAAAAAAGACATGCATTTCATTTTTCTGAGTGTTCATAAAGTGCATTGTGATGCAACACCTGTTGCTGTCATTAACTTTTTTGAAGTGAGTCCAGGTAATACGCAAAGGTTCGTACCAGGCTATCACTCTACAGACTATTATAACCCTAGCCTGTAACCAGATACAGCCCTTTCCTGCCTTGCCTGCCTGAAGAGTGCGCAAATCGTCTGCTGTGTAAGTTAACTTGCTGTTTCACAAGGAATTTACTTAAGCTTTTGTTACTGTGTCACATTTACTGATTATTTGAAAGTGGTGTTCTAGAAGCATTTGTGTATACAGTCGCAGCTCAGCTGATTATGCTAGGTTCGCTGCTTAACTGAAAGTGTTATATTAGTCGCATTCGTTATCAGTCATTGTATCAGCATGTACCTAGAACTATCGTAGTTGAGTGTGATTACGCCACTGGTTTTCAGTGCCACTGTTTCCACCCCAGCACGTGTTGAGAGTCAGTAGACCTACCACTGAACCTAAGTATATGAGCTATATAAGGCGAACTACCCTATACTGAATTCTCAGGACTAGGAAACCGCATAGACAAAGTCTCCTTTCTTCCCTGATGCTTACAGTTCCTGGACCTGGCTGCCTGAGTGACTGAGGTTTCTCGACTAGGTAGTAATTGCTGGACTGTGATATTATCTAAACGGAACAGCCTCTCAAGGCGCTCTCGCAGTATAACTATAGCTGACGTTGAGCTCAGTGAGCAATTACCACTTTCTACTGTGATATTCCCCCCCTATTGCTGAGGGGTTATCTCAGCGATGCAGCCTCACGAGGCACTCTAACAGTACAATTTTAGCTGAGTTAGTGCTCAGTGTGCAATCTCCACGTATGACTTAAAGAACTCACCTTACTGCTGTGAGATTAGCTAGGAGAAACCACCTAGTTAGGCATTCTAGCAGTATAACTGCAACAGAAGCAGTGCTCAGAGTGCAATCTCCCCTTGCTGTAGTGAAACAAAAACAAATACAATGTTCTAATTGATGTGGAGTCTGAATCCACAGGCAACGGGAATAAGTTCTTGCTGTAGCTGTAGTACAGTTATGCGCCACTCCCCTGAGTTATATTTTCTGCTTTAGCTGAACTCTCCCTACACGTGGTCTTGGCTATAAAAGAAATATCTGCCTGTTGATATTAGAAGCCTGGATATAGAGCTCCAAGCAATCCAGGTAATTAACTCAAGCAGTAGAATCAACCACACGCTGCTGACTTGCCTATATTTATGCATCTATTTATATGTCATTGCTGCTTTGAATTTAAATTGCCACGATTGTGATGTTTAAATAATACATTAATGTTACTAGTGTGTTATTTTATTTTGAGTTCATATACTGCAGTTCTATTTATACGTTTATAGTGCTATTGTACTACATGCACTTGCAGTTTGAGTATCAGCACCACCTAGTGTTCAGTTGGTTTTCAAACACTGTTCTTTGGTATGCGATGGTATATGATACAAAGTGTGCATTTTACCCTACCTTCTCACATTTTTCTTATCTCCTCACTTCTAAACCTAACAGCCACCTATAAAGAATTCCCAGCCCAAACTCACCTCTAAATGACTGTGTGTTACCGTGAGCTGCTACTCCACAGTCCATTTCAATAAAATACTCCAGCCTTCAAATTACTATCTACAAAAAGGTTAAGAGCAGCATCTAAATCGTTCTTTGTAAGCACACCTGAGGGCAGGCGGCAGGGACAGTTTCCCCCTCTACTTCCCCTACCAACAGTGGTCCTTTACTTTAGTATATTAGTCTTAGAATACCTACTTTTTTAACAATATCCTCTCAGGAACCTCTCTAAACTGAGGCATTACCCCGTGGGAATCAAGTAAGTAAAGTAAAGATCCTGCACTACAGAGAGTGCCTAAGGTGCTTAAACTAATTGACCAAGGGTTTCATTATTTGGGAAAACTTGCTCAAGTCAGATTATCTATTGTAGGACAGGAAAGCATACTCTAATTCATAATTATTCTAGCTAGCAGATGTACAATAACCTGTAACATACCCAACATACAGCTCTGTCCCAGGTCTATGTGATAGGTTTTTAAGGGCTTACCTGCCAGCTCTGTCAGCCCCGCTCCTTTCACCCTCGCTACGCTCAGGCTCACTCCGCTCCCTTACCCTACCCCCAATTTCCACCCACCCACACATCATCTAGATATATATTTATCCAACCCCTCCAACTAATTATCCAACAACATATCCACATCCCTCCCACCCCTTATACATCCCACAACCTATTCACATCCCTCCCATCCCCTCACAGATTTATACACTCACTCCTACTAAATCCAAACAATTAACAATCCTCTTTAATAATGAAGATTTACCTCTTGCAATTGTCTCTACTATTTTTCTTAGGTAGGTACCTACCATATTGCATCCTATAACTACTCAGGGGATGACAACTTCCCCCATACCCATAAATCTACTGCCAATATCTCTCCCATCCTATCCACTTAATCCCTAACAATAAACTTCACCTTATTCAACACTACTGCCATAAGCCATACCCATTTTAAAATCATCACGTACTACCCCAAATCAACAGCAACCCAAAAATACCTAACCATTCTACAGAAACTAGTTAAACTATTGCAAACAACCCATCAACAACTCCTAAATGCTAGAGATATCCACCCAAACCCAGGGCCTGATGATATAAATCCTCTGACCAATTCACAGCAGCTTCCCAAGATAACACAACTTAAATCCAGGCCATTAAATAGTCTACTCCTCCTAAACCTAAATATTAGGAGTATAAACAATAAAATACATGAACTACACACTCTAATCTCTCAGTATTCCCCAGATATAATCAGTATAACAGAAACATGGCTAAAACCATCTACCAAAGATACAGAAATCCTACCACCAGGATACAGTATCCTTAGGCAAGACAGACTAAAGAAAAAGGGCGATGGCATTGCCCTGCTTTATAAGAATAGTTTAACCATAACTAAAACTGAGATACCCATACCCCCTTTGGAAAAGGCAGAAATTCTCCTAACAAAGCTCAAAATATGTAACAGAAAAACAATCAACCTAGTAACGGGCTATATACCACCAGGCAATAATATCTCTACCATGGAGACATTACTTCTATGGCTATCTCAGTGCCTCAAGAGACCATTTTATTAGGAGACTTTAATATAGACTGGCTCTCATGCTCCTCCGAAATACCCACTAGCCATATCAACCTACATACCTTCTCTCAAGTAATCAAACAGCCCACTAGACTAGTCAAAAATAGTAAAAAAGAAAGCCTATTAGACTGGATCTTAGTAAATAAACCACCTTGTACCTACTTAGCAGGCACCCTTCCCGACTCATTGAGTAACCATCAAGCTATTTTCCTACTTAAATGTATCTCCCACCATCCCCAAACCCTAATAATTCAAACAATCAGAAACAAGAAACACTTTAACCCGACTAACTTCACACAAGATCTAAAACTATACAATTGGTCTAAATTGTATCACCTACCCCTAAATGAAGCCACGACCACTTCAACTCCACCTTCTTAGAATATTGAACAGGCATGCCCCTGTAAGAACTACCAGAGTTAAGGCTAACACAGTTCCATGGTTAACAAGGGAAACTAGGCAAAAAATAGCAGAAAGGAACAGAGCCTGGATAACTTGGAGGTCCAACAAAAACCCTAGTACACAACAATCCTACCAACAGATTAGAAATCTAACCAAGAAACTAGTTATGCAATATAAGATAAACTACTTTATTACCCAGCAAAACCAACACATGAATAATCCTAAGAAATTCTGGGCATGTTTAAACAAATTATTACACCCCGGAAAAACCATTACCCCGCCCCCAACATCAGGATTAACAAAGGATAACATAACTGAATCCTTCAATATATTCTTTACTGAAACAGTACTTGCTCTAGTACAAACACATCTCACTGCTAGTGCAACAGGTGATCACCCTACATCTAACCACAGACCCAATTTTAAGCTACAACCCACCCCAACCTCTTACATACGAAAACTGCTCTCCCAGTTAAAATATACAACACTAGGAGCAGATTCCCCAATGAATTTTTAAAACTGGCAGCAGCAGAAATAGCTGTTCCAGGCTCTGTACTATTCAACAGATCAATCTCTGAAGCCACAGTACCCCTGATTTGGAAAACTGCCTACATTATACCTCTTCACAAATTGGGCAGTTCATATGACATATTGAACTACAGACCGATTGCAATCCTTTCTCCACTGGCTAAAATATTAGAAAAATGTATCCACCATCAGCTAATGTCCCACCTTATTAATCAATAACTCATATCTCAAACACAACACGGTTTTTGCCCAGGTCATAGCACAACCACAGCTCTGTTAGCATTTACAGATACCATAAACCATAACAGGAACAATAGTAAACTTACTTCAGCCCTTTTCTTAGACCTATCAAAAGCCTTTGGTATGGTTAACCATGACAGACTAGTCTACCACCCCATAAAGATAGGCTTAGACTACCAATCAGTCTCCTGGATCAAAAACTATCTAAACAATAGGCAGCAAGCAGTACAGTGGAACAACAACTTGTTTACACTCCTAACAGTCACACTTAGGGTACCCCAGGGATCTATACTGGGCCCCTTGCTGTTCTCAATCTTCACAAACAATCTCCACTCAGCTGCAAATAGTCCTAGCCTTATCCAATATGCAGATGATTCCACTATATTATGTAGTGCCTCTTCCCTGCAGGAACTTCACAATAAAACCAAAGATAATTTCCACTCAGTCGAAAACTGGCTTGCTGAGAATGGCCTCATTCGTAACCCCAAAAAGACCAAGCTCCTGATATTTCACCCCTCACAAAATACCACTATTAACTCCACTTACAATATCCACTCTAAAAACGGTACTCTTATTTCACCCGAATCTCACACAAAACTACTAAGCATTACCATTGACAACAAGTTAATATTTGACATACACATTAATCTGGCTATTAAAAACACTCACAAAAAGCTAGGTAGTCTCTGCAAGCACAAATCCTTCCTGACCCATAATGCTAGATCCACCATTACTCGCACCCACCTTCTCTCAACAGTACTTTATGCATCCCCAGTCCTAACCAATCTATCCAAAACAGAAACCAGCAAAATGACAACCTGCTACAATCAGATAGCCACATTTTCTAACAACAGCTCCTTCAGAACCCATCACTATCATAACCTAAAACAACTGGACTGGCTTGAACTGCCAAATTTACTAATCCATAATCAACTGATCATCACTCACAAGCTACTCTCCCAACCAAATAAAACACCTTCTTTAAGTAACGTAATTGAGCAGTACTCCTGTCCTAGACAACTTCGATCCACAGGTAAGCTACTTTTAACAGTCACTAGTTCCCACAACCATGCAGTTGACTCCCTCTACTCATCTTATATGTCCAACATCTGGAACTCCTTGCCATCATCCCTAACCCTGGAATCTTCCCTATCCAGATTTAAAAAGTCTATCAAAAGTCATCTAAACAACAAATAGCTATGTCCCTGCTCCACACCTGACTAATCTCCAGTCCCACTCCAATACTATTGTAACACTTGCCTTGTACACATTGTCTCTTGATAGGTCTGCATAGGCTTAGTACACCGCAATAAAGGCAGGATGTGATTTTTGATAGCTTACTTTATTATTGTTTGTAAATCTCTTGATCATTGTTTATGTCACTGGATAGACATAATATGTGTGCTCAACTAAATACTCTCATTGTATTCAATTGAAATATGATGTGAACTTTGTCTGTACATATGTATCTTTGGAGCTTTTCTCCCCGGGCCTCCACTGAAAATGGACATATATCCAGTTGGACTATCCGGGTTAACAAATGTAAAATAAATAAATATCAAAATCAAACTCTGTATCTTGTATCTGTGAGGTAAGGACCTTAACCATTATGCCAACCCCATTAAAAATTCTCCCACGTGTCAACCAGATGTTAAGTTGTCAAACTCGCCTTCATTCTTGCTGGATGGGTTCGGAGCCGATCCTCGGCTCCATCTCGGCACTTGCTAAGCTCGAGAGCTAATTTTACCAGCTCGAGGCAACCCTATATCCCATGATGCAAGGCGTGACTACCCCAGATCTCATTTGCCGCTTCGCGAAGAGGTCTCCTTTTACCAGCTCAGGTAAAATTGTAGTATTTATACTAAAGTTCAGTCAAAAAAATGTTCCTTTTTCCTGATTTCCTTTCTTAAGAGTTAGTTTTAACTAATATCTAACTATCTTGCCCTATATTCCCTTTCTCCTTTATATAGGGATAGTTTTTCCTCCCTTCAGGCCTTAAGCCTCCCTTCCATTAAATTTCTGTCAGGGAGTGTGTGTGTGTTTTTCAGTTTTCCCTATATTTTATTAGATAACTGTGTGACTGGTGTGTGTCTGTGTTTGTGTTTGGCATACCATGTCAAAAGAAGTAAAGGTCTCAGGCTTCAAGAAGTGTGACTCGTGCTGTCAGAAAATGTCTCTGACAGACGGTCACACTTCTTGTGTGTACTGCCTGGGGCCTTTACACCTGCAGGACTCCTGGGCTTTTTGTCACTATTTCAGCCAGAGCATCCTGCAGGAACGTAGAAACAAGTTAATTCTACGTGGCTTGTTGAAGCCAGAGGGTTCCCCGACCAGGACTGGGTCGGCAAAGCCCTCTAAGCCACCTAAAGCCCAGGCTGTGGTTCCTAAGCCTTCGGCGGTGGCTCCGACTCCTTCGGAGTCGAGATTGGCTCCGGCTGGAACCGATCTTTCTACCTCTGAGGTGGTGGTATCGGTGCCGACTGGCTCCGATACACTTGCACCTATGTCGATGTCGGCTCCGGCCGGAGCCGACGTCTCCTTGACCAGGACTGGTGCCGATAAGCTGTCGGCTCCATCTGGAACCAAAGGGTCTTCGGCTCCGATGGCTCTTTCCAAGAAGAGATCTCGGTCCCCTTCCCTGGAGTCGATTCGCTCGGCTCCGGGATCTCCTCTACTTTCGGAGCGGAGCCATCGGAGCCGATCTTCAAGGTCTTCCAGGCTGTCAGACCATGACTTGGAGAGGGTGGTAAGTAGACTGTTGAAGTCACAGGCACTGGCCCAGATGCTCCATAGCCCATCTCAGCAGACGACCGCTATCCCTCATCCCCCTGAAATTCCTCCTCCGACTCTCCTTCAGAGTTCGGAGCCAGAGCTTCTCGGAACGTTGACCGTGGGTGCACCGGAGCCGATACTTCCCCTGACGGCTCCGTCGTCTTCGACTCTGATTTCATCCATGAGACCTTCCTTGGAGGGATCCGGTCGTCGGGTCTCCCTTGTCGGCTCCGAGGGGGCGAGTGGCATCGGACCCTTGTCCGACCCCGCTCTCCCTCTTGGAGCTTCGGCATTGGTGAGCTCGGCACCGACATCGGCCTCGGAGCCTTCTCTTTCAGTGGGACCGGGGATTCCTGTCTCTTCGGAGCGGGAGTCTTCTGGCCTCCCTGGGAGGGGAGCCTTTGAGGTGATGAGGAGTGTTCTAGCCCCGGAGCTGAGTCAACAGTCAATTCCATTAGCTCCTCCCTCTTCGGTGCCTGTTGATGTCTCTTGCCATTCTCTTGCTCCCGGACCCAGAGATCCATCGCCCCAAGTTTCCCCATTGGGAAGAACTTCCTCTTCCGAGGTTTCGCCTGATCCTTCTGGAGAACCCCCGCGTAAGAGGACGTGCAAGAGGAAGCACACAGACTCCCCCGAGTCTACGACATCAGATACCGACTTAGATGAGTCGGAGGGTTCCACACGGTCCCCCTCTGAGGATGTCTCCTTTTCAGACATCCTGGAACTCCTTAAGCAGAGGGGGAACTGGTCTTCCATTAACCCCTCCGAGGATGAGTCGGTATACCTGGAGGCTTTTGGATCTCGACCCTCCACCTCCTGGGTGTCTCCGCCTTTCGACCTGCTCATGCAAGTGGTGGCTCGAAAGGCATGGGCGGCCCCGGATTTTGTGGAACCAGTCCCCAGGAGGGCTGCTAAATTCATCACGGCCCCCGCAGACAAACAGTTTCTTACCAAAGGTGTCCCTGTTGATGCCATGGTGGTGGCGGCTGCCACCAAGAAGGAACTTGCCGATCCTTCTGTACCTGTCCATCCTCCTAACAAGGACTCTAGGACCATGGATAGGTACGGTAAGCGGATGTTTTCTTCAGCGACCTTCGCTATGCGCTCGCTGAACTATCTCTGTCACTTCACCCGGCTTCAGAGAGATATTCTCAAGGAACTAGGTGAGGTAGTTCAGGATCCGTCAGCTGCTGCGGCTCAAGAAAAGATTGCCTCACAGCTCGGAATCCTAAATTCTATAACTAACTCCTCCATGCGGCTCATTTCTTATGCAGCCGATGGGGTGAGTAGAGCCGCAGGCACAGGAGTGGCACTTAGGCGTCAGTCCTGGATGCGGCTTTGTAATTTCGCGGACCCCTTTAAGGCGTCCTTCACTCATACTCCCTTCGATGGTTCGGCTTTGTTCGGGCCTCAGGTGAAGGACACATTGACCAGGTGTGAGCAAGATGGCAAGACTGTTTCTGCCGTAGGAGTCCATTTCTCCACCCCTTCAAGACCCTATCCCAAAGGGCAGAAGGGAGGGAAAATGTGGTTCCATAAATCTCAGGGAGTCATGCCAGACACACGTGGTCAGTTTACCCCCAGAGGCAGAGGGGGTAATAACAATAGACGCCGCCCTAGGGGCAGAGGGGGTCCGCAGAATCAGGGCAGCAGAGAGCCTCTCTCTGATAAACCCTTCCAGCACCCCTGAGGTGTTGCCCGACTGTCCACCCTTGGCGGCAGTTGGGGGAAGATTGTCGCTGTACCCAACAGCCTGGCTTTCCCTTTCTCAAGACAAATGGGTACAGTCGATCATATCCGAGGGTTACAATATCCCTTTCGTGAGATATCCTGCTCCTCATCAATCCCTCCCGAACGTTTCACCCGGTCTAAGGGAGTTGGCAAAGCGGGAGGTATCAAAGCTCCTAGCAAAAAGAGCCATCCAACTAGTACCAGCAGACCAGGTAGGATCCGGTATCTACTCAAGATTCTTTTTGGTTCCCAAAAAGACAGGAGATTGGAGACCAATTTTAGACCTCAGCAAACTAAACAAGTTTGTCAAGAAGGCAAGATTCCGGATGGTCACGCTTCAGTCCATTCTACCTTTTTTGGGCAAGGACAACTGGATGTGCTCAATAGACCTTCAGGATGCGTACTATCACATAAAAATTCACAGGCGCTACAGAAGGTTTCTCCGCTTCCGGCTGGGGACCAGTCATTTTCAATTCAGAGCCCTGCCCTTTGGTCTCACTACAGCCCCCAGAGTGTTTACCAAATGCATGGCAGTGGTCACGGCTCACCTGAGACGTCAAGGATTCCAGGTGTTTCCGTATCTAGACGACTGGCTCCTCTCTGCCACCACCAGGCATCAACTTCTCAAGGCCAGGGACTACACTCTTCACATCTGCAACCAGTTAGGGATCTCTATAAACTTCGAAAAATCTTCATTGTCTCCTTGCCAATCTATTACCTTTATAGGCGCAGAATTAGACACTGTTGGGATGTCAGCAAGACTCACAAACCAAAGAATTCTGGACATCCAAAAGTATGTTCGGATCATACTACTCAGCAGAAAGATCAGGGCCAGATTTGTCCTGAAGGTGCTAGGTCTTATGGCTGCGGCCATCGTACTGCTTCCTTTAGCTCGCTTCCACATGCGTCTTCTGCAGTGGATGTTGTTCACCCAGTGGTCATTCCAGCAGCTTCCCATGCGCCACGAGATCTTCGTGACGCAATCCTGCAAGAGTCACCTAACCTGGTGGATGTCTTCTCCACAGCTCCATCAGGGCCGACTGTTTGTTCCCCCAGTTCCAGTTGCCACAGTCACTTCGGATGCCTCTCTGATCGGGTGGGGGGGGCATTATCAGGGCAGGATGGTCCATGGGACTTGGCAACCCATAGAATACCATCTGCACATAAATGTCCTAGAGATGAGAGCGGTGCTTTTAACGTTGCAAGCCCTCAGTGACTTTCTTCCTTTAGGGACTATTGCAGTTCAGACGGACAACATGTCCGTAGTCTGGTATATCAACAAACAGGGCGGGACCAAGTCCTATCCACTGTGTCGAGAAGCTCTCAGACTTTGGCAATGGGCAATCTCCTCTCATCGGTTTCTGATAGCAACGCATATCCCCGGGAAATCCAACCTCTTAGCGGACAGACTGAGCAGAGCTATTCTCATGCCCCACGAGTGGTCTCTCAAACAATCAGTAGTGGACGAGATTTTTCAGAAGTGGGGAATCCCTTGCTGCGACCTTTTTGCTACACCCCAAAACAGCAAATGCCCAGACTTCTTCTCCCTCTTTCCAGTACCAGGCCATCCCCCCAGAGACGCTCTAACCCAGGATTGGCCCCGGGGACTTCTTTATGCCTTTCCTCCATTCCCGCTGATACCTCAAGTGATTCAGAAAGCTACCGTCTTGAGAGCCAAATTGATTCTCATTGCCCCTTACTGGCCTCGACAAATTTGGTTTCCATCCCTACATCGTCATCTCTTGGTTCAGCCTTGGCATCTGGATCCAATTCCAGATCTTCTGACCCACCATTCGGGTCATCTGCACCAGGCCATTCATTCTCTCAACCTCACTGCTTGGTTGCTCCACTTCCTTCCTTAGCCAGGCTTCCTATGATTTCTAATCCCGTGCAAGATATCATAGTAGCTTCTCTAAAGTCCTCTACCAGAAGGATTTATGCTAGTAAATGGCAGCGTTTTTCCTTCTGGGCAAAGTCTAGGGACATAGATCCCTTTACTGCTCCAGTGCAGTCAGTCTTGGACTTCCTAGCTGAGATTTTTCAATCAGGTTCTTCTTCCTCGACAGTTAAGGTTCAGCTGGCAGCGATCTCAAATTTTCATGTTGGCTTAGCGGATCAAAACATAATGTCTCACAAGCTTTGCAAAGCCTTTCTTAGAGGGATCTTTCTGCTGAAACCCCCAGTCAAAGATCCCCCTCCGGAATGGGACCTAAATTTAATGCTGTCTTCCTTGATTCTGCCCCCCTTTGAACCGGCTGCTACATGCCCATTAAAATTTCTTTCCTGGAAGACAATTTTTCTGGTTGCTGTTACTTCAGCCAGGAGGGTGTCTGAACTTCACGCTCTCTGTGTCCGTCCCCCATACTTGTTTTTTCACAAAGATAGAGTGTCTTTAAGAACTAATCCATCTTTTTTGCCCAAGGTTGCTTCCCAGACGAATATTAACCAATCTATTGAATTGCCAGTTTTTTCCCTAATTATTCTGACAGAGCGGAACAGAAACTTCATTGTTTGGATGTCCATCGCCAACTCAGATATTATTTGGACAGAACTAAACAATTCAGAAAATCTGATCAACTGTTTCTTTCTTATGCAGAAAACAGGAAGGGTCTTCCGGTCTCCAAGGTGACCTTATCCAGATGGCTGTCTTCTATCATTTCTCATGTTTATCTCCTTAGGGGCAAGCAACTGCCCTCGAAACCAAACGCACATTCTACTAGGCGCCTAGCCACTTCCACAGCATTTCAGGATAGGCTACCTATTGACACCATTTGTGCAGCAGCCACTTGTTCCACTCCTCACACCTTTGTCTCTCATTACAAATTGGACTTGGCCTCCAGGGACAGGGCTAAGTTTGGTTCCACAGTTCTCAAGAGTCTGTTCCATTGAGCCACCCAGGATAGACGTGCTAGGGACGCGGTCCCATCCAGCAAGAATGAAGGCGAGTTTGACAACTTAACATTAAGAAGTTATGTACCTACCATAACGTTCCATGTTAGTTGTCTTCTCTCGCCTTCTTTCTTGCGTCCCTCCCTCCTTCCCCCTAGCCTGGACAGACCTTGAAGTTGTACTCTTCGCTGGGTACAGTTCATTCTGGACCCCCAGTAGGAAGTGTCACTAGTCTCTAGTGGTTATTTGCTTTGTTTTCTTTCCACATTTAGTTCCTCTTCTTCCTTTCTGGGAAGAAGGTTACTGGCAGGGTTTTTTCATAGCTACCAAACGAGATCTGGGGTAGTCACGCCTTGCATCATGGGATATAGGGTTGCCTCGAGCTGGTAAAATTAGCTCTCGAGCTTAGCAAGTGCAGAGTCGGAGCCGAGGATCGGCTCCGAACCCATCCAGCAAGAAAGAAGGTGAGAGAAGACAACTAACATGGAACGCTATGGTAGGTACATAACTTCTTATTTTCATTCCAGCTTTGTCATGAAGCCTCAGTCACATAGATATACTTCCTATTTGTTTTGTCTTATAGGTGCCATGTCATTCATAACCAATAGACTGCAGCAGTCATAGGTCAGCACCACACTAGAGATTCATAAATTTTGTTAAGTAAAAAAAACTGTTATAATAACTGATCAGTTAATGTAGCAAGTTAAGGCTGCCATTGCATGTATCAAATGCTCAGGGTTTGAAACCTTCCCGTCCAATTTTACTTCTGCTGGTCCACTTTCCACTGATTCCACACACACACAAAAAAAAAAACTTACCAAAGAGCCCTTACCAACTCCATGGTCTTGGAGAGTGCCTCAGCTGATGATGGGTCCCAGTAGTCATTCCTCAGAATACTCACTTATGTCTCTGGATATCACTGGTGTAGTAATTTCAGCCACCATGAACCTGGGGTTCATAGGTCCATAGGTGTTTACAAGGCTAATGACCACAAGGGCCTTTTTAAGCCTAACCATGCATCCTAAATCTCTGACAAGTTCTGATACCCTTGATAAGTGTAAACCTATCCTCCTCGGTTGTTTGACAACACTTTCCTGTTCATGAAAATTGTTTTAAAGCTAAGAGTTTGTATTTTAAGCAATGTCATGAGACTGTATTGCAGGAGTGCTCCTTTTTCCAGATGGTTTAAAAGTTATTGTTGTTTACTTATTTATAAACCATTTTATCTGTAAATAAATTGTGTCTATTTTACTTTTTGGGGGCTGGCAAAGTATTTTAAAGTGTTTTTACTCTGTTTTTCTGTGAAAAAGTGACTTTAAAAGAAATTTCTTAACAGTTTTGCTTCTTGTTTTCCTCAGGAAAGAGGCACTATTTTTGGCTTAACCATGGAAAAAAACTCTTGGTACCACTGTCGGTCCTTCTTCCAGGCACAAAAATAAAAAAATAAGCTTGACGCCCATACACTGGCCCAGTAATCAAGAAGCTTCAATCCTCACCACTAACACCAGTGAGGGAGGTGCACATTGGGAGGATGAACAGTACACATACAGTAAAGTACAATTTCCCTTAGGAGCACACAAAGATCACAGTCAGCCTGGGGCTGGTTTCTCCCCTCTCTCTCCAGATCCCCAATAAGACTCCGCACTGGAATAGCTATAGAGTCAAGATCTCAGCTGAGTGGTCAAGCCAAAACCTCCAGCACCTTCTCTGTCCAACCAGTGCTACATGTCCCTGCCCAAGTAGGTGACACACACACTTTGAGATCTGATTTATTTACAAACACACAGACTCTCCTAGAGAAGGCTGGCAGAAGAGGTTCTCTAGCTATGCCCCCTTCTGCCCAGACTATGCGGTAGTACAACTTGCCACCAATCACCCTTATCAGCTACTATAAAGGCCCTTACCAAAGGGTATCCAATTCTACTGTGCAATGTTACTATTATCCAAATGGTAAGTGTGACTAAGACTTGAAGGCTGTTTAGGAGAGTCTTGTACAGTATCCCCAGATACATGCAAGTACTGTAAGAGCTTATATATCTTTACACAAACCAGACACAATTAAAATGTTTAAATATATATAATAATAAATAATAAAAAACATAAAACAGCACTCATTAACTCAATACAGTGACAACAGAGTTCTGAATCACAGGAAGTACTTTAAAACATCACAGAACAGTCTCATGTAAATACAAAAAACATATACACTAATCTTGCTATATTCCTATCTATCTAAGAGATGATATGCCCTAATATATTACTTACAGAGCCAGGCAGATATAGATGAGAAGTGCTGGTGATGTTGTCAGATCCAGAACAAAATACAAAATGCACTGACTTTCTCTGTGAGATAGTCTTAAATTAATAATACACATTACTCTCAGATTACATCATTCTTGTCACCTCTACCTAAGTTTCTCGGGATAGCAGGAACTTAATTTTTAACATGTCTCTGTTAAAAATATTTATCTCTCAGAAGCTGACAATTCTCTCTTAGAAGCTTGCCTGAAACTGAAAGTCATAAAACAATTACCTTGGAAACTTGTAATTACCTCTGTTTCCAGACAGTAGAAAGAAGTCCCTAGCCTAGACATCCTGTCTCTTAGCTGAGATAAACTAACTTTATAACACATCATAAAACTCTTTACTTATCAACTTATTTTCTTAGAGTTTTGCAAGTTAACAATATGTCCCAATTTCTACTATGAAAACATACATTTGTATTGGCATATAGTTTATACACATTTCTGCTGTTTTCCAGCAGAGTGCACTGTGGTTAGTCTTGAAGCTCAGTGCAGACCATATAGTTTTCTTACATTTTTAAGGCAAGCATACAAATCATATTACTATTCACAAATGACATAGAATTATTTACAAAATTCTATCTAGCTGGGCTGGCAGTGTCACATTTCTATATAAATCATATTAATATTTCATAAATCATATTAGTATTTTCGAGTGACATATAATTATTTACAAAATTCCAGCTAGCTGGGCTGGCAGCATCTTGGTTTATCACATAAGCAAATAGCCTTTGTCACCACAGCAGGCTAACAATTTGCCTCACTTACAGGTGGTGACTGTGCTATGGCCATTAGTTGTATTGTAGTCCCATTTATCTTTTACCCCGGTATCTCTGGTGTAGCACCTCCAGCCACTAAAGACCAAGGGTTAGCCACATCCTCTGCAGTTGTTGGGTTCCCTCAGTGGGCAAGGGAGAGCCACTCATGTCGGCCCTGGGAGAAGGAACAGGAAGGCTTCCCTATTTTGTTAGAATGTTGTGCCCATCCCTGGGGAAGTTGTTACTGCCATTAATAACACTGCTTGACCCATTTTTCCTGAAAAAAAAATAGAAAACTAAACATGAATCTACACTTGCTCAAATTTCCTTGGACAGTAGTCATTTTCTGGGTCTGGCTCATGGTTTAATTTAGGCTATTGATCTTCCTTATCAAATGGTTTCTGATAAAGAAGGAGAGATACCTATTTTCTTGAAGAGATTCAAGATTCTGAATCTGGACAGGAAGATGAAGGGACAGATACAGGATTTTCTCCTTAAATTTCTAATTCAGACTTAGAGAAGAGATCCTTCCTGTGGGGGTTATCTTTCTCTGAGATTATTTCCAGAGTGGCCTAGTGTTTTCAGTGGAAAAACTTTGAGGCAGAAAATAGTATGAGCTGTTACAGGAGGAATTTATAGAACCTTCACCTCTTCTACCAGTTCTGTCAGCTTTGGTGGATGTATGTGTGTTACTGTCTGTAATTTTCATGAGAGTCAGCAAGCTGCCCCTAAAAAGGTAGATAGGATGTATAAACTTCAGTCCTTTAAGTTTTTATGCACTCTAGAGCGTCTTCTGTGTGGAGACATGCGTGAATGGGCATACCCTCGTTGAAGGTTGTGCTTCAGGGCTGGCAACTCGGCACGTAAAAATCTACTGCCAATTATTAGCGGACCGGAGTTCCACTGTGGCGACCCCCTAACCGGGAAAAGCCGAAAGACACAACATACACTCTTTACAAGCTTGACTCAGCAGTTATAGCTTTTCCCACTGATGACAAAGGCTGTTTAATCCTACTGCTGCTAAACATTTTGATCCAGTGTTGTCTATTTTCAACCTATTCAACTTATGGGTTGTCCAGTTCGACCGGATCTGACCTTGGTACTGATTCTAAAACTCATTGTTTCTAGAGCACTGACTCCTCCCCTAGCCATAATTCCCCTGAACTCCACCTCAGTACGTGAGAGCTCATTTTCCACCTGAAGTATGCAATTATATCATCAAGGGATCTGACTTTAATTATACTTTCTAGTGTTTCTCTGACGGGTTTTGCCTTTTTTTCTACTCCTTCTCCCCTTACTGAGAAAAAAAAAATCTGTCTTCCCACATTGTAGCTTAGTTATTGTTAAGAGTATTAGAGTATGAGTTCATTTATGTAGGTTAGCTAGATTACGTATATACAGTGTGCTGTTTGTTACATAGTTTTTGCTTGCAATATTGATTGATTTTTCCCTGTTATATAGTCATAGCTAGATAGCTGCGTAGTCGTATCCAGTGGTTTAAGAAAAAAATACTTGTAATCTTTTGCTCTGTATTTGTGTTTGTCTTCTGCAAATAATGGGTGACAGTCATGGATTAAAAAAATGTACAGTGTGGACACAAGCTCCCACCCCAGAATCCATACTCCTTGTGTGTTTATTATTTGGGTGCTCTCCACCTTGACACTCAGTGTCAGGCTTGCTTGTCCTTTAGCTCTTGGGCTTTAAAAACTAGAAGGGAGAAGTTAATCATGAAGAGACTCCTTCCACCTCAAACAGGGTCTCCCATTCCTTTCACTTCCTCTGCTGCCTCCTTGCCAGCAAGTAAAGAAAAGAGGTCCAAGGACAGACCGAAACAGAAGGAAAAAGAGAAGGAGGTCAAGTAAGTTAAACAGAAGGACAAAGAAAAGACAAAGGAAAAAGAAACTGAACTCCAAGAAGTTCTGTAGGTGCTCCCCAGATCTGGCTGTCTCTTTAGGTTTGGATTACAAGGTGCCATGGTTCTCCCCTGATCCAGTGAGTCACAGGCTACACTCACTGATCATTCAAGAAAGAAAGTATTAGCGACCAACTTCAGTGGCATCGTCTTCTCGGTCATCAGGAAGTCTGACTGAGCAAGATGTCAACAGGATGATGAGGAAGATCCTCAGAACACAGATTTAGCTCAGTGTTCTCTCAGTACTATCTTCTGAGAATGAACCGAATGATGGGCTGTCTACCCCTCCTTCTCCTTTGACTTATCCAGTTCCAGTCCACCTCTTGGACCTGGTTATTTTGGATATGATCTGTCTCAGAGATCCTTTGTCAGAGCCAGTGACTTCAGCTCCAACAGGATGTTCTTCGTGTTTCACTGTTGCAGTCATTACATATGGTTTATCTGCTTGCAGGTAGCCCTCAGTCAGCCTGATTATCAAAGTCTTGGGTGCTGCGTCGGTTGCTGTCTCATCTTCCATGACGTCAGGTAGCAAGGGTATAAAACATGCAGCCAACGCATTACATCAGTCTTTCTTGCCGTGCGGTGCCCGAAGCAGAAGCAGTTCGCAAGTGCTGGTCGGCCGACTCCTGAAATTTTCGTTTTTGAGTTTCAGATCCAAAGTCTTCAAAAAAGCTAGGTACCCCATTGGGGATCCTTTTTCTTGCTCTAAACCGATGTCAGCAAAAGTTAACAATTGTATTACTTGTGGAAAGCAAATACCTCATAAAGATTTTCATTCGTACTGCATTCCTTGATGTTAAGTTGTCAATCTCGCCTTCATTCTTGCTGGATGGGTTCGGAGCCGATCCTCGGCTCCGACTCGGCACTTGCTAAGCTCGAGAGCTAATTTTACCAGCTCGAGGCAACCCTATATCCCATGATGCAAGGTGGAGACTACCCAGATCTCGTTTGCCGCTTCGCTAACGAGGTGCCTTTTTTTACCAGCTCCAGGTAAGTTACTAAATATAAGACTTTAGTCTACCCCCTTTAAATTTTCATATCTATAGTTGTTTTTTGTTAACCTTAACGCTTACTTTAACCCTATTCCCGTTAGTGTTCCCTTTTTTTCGAGTTATTTATCCCCTTTCCCTAGCTTAGGCCTTAGGCCTTCCCCTTCCTAAATTTTTTCCTGTCAGGGATTGTTTGTGTATGACTGTGTGTTATCCCTGTCTAGTTTAAATTGTTGGATTGGGTGTTTTTTGTGTGTGTGTGTTAGTGTTTTGTGTTTCACAACTTGTGTTCCTCGACACAGTTATGTCAAAGGAGATGAAGGTCTCTGGCTTCAAGAAGAGTGACTCGTGCTGTCAGAAGATGTCTCTGACAGATGGTCACACTTCTTGTGTTTACTGCCTGGGACCTCTGAACCTGCAGGACTCTTGTGCTATCTGTCATGCCTTCAGCCCAAGAGTCCTGCAGGAGTGCAGAAATAAATTGATATTAAGGGGCTTATTAAAGCCTGAGAGCTCCCCGACTAAGTCGACGCCGGGGAAGCCCTAGAAACCTATTAAGCCTTCGGCTGAAAGTTCCAAGCCGTCGGCTTCTGGTTTATCTTCACCAGGGTCGAGATCGGCTCCGGCTGGAGCTGATCCTTCCACCATAGCAGTCACAGTATCGGCTCCATCCGGCGCTGATACTGCCCAATCTAGACATTCAGTGTCGGCTCCGGCTGGAGCCGACGTATCCTCGGCTCCGTTGGCTCCATCGATCTCTAAAAAGAGATCTCGATCCCCTTCATTAAGAGTAGATACGTTCGGCTCTGAGATCACCCCTGCTCTTGGAGCGGAGCCATCGGAGCCGTTCTTCTCGGTCGTCCAGGCTGTCTGATCACGACCTCGAGAGAGTGGTGAGTAGACTATTAAAGTCTAAGGCATTGGCCCAAATACTCCATAGCCCGTCTCAACAGACGGTAGCTATTTCACATCCACCAAACATTCCTCCTTCAACTCTCTTACAGAGCTCAGAGCCGGAGCTCCTCGGAACCGTCACCGTTGTAGCTTCGGAGCCGATACCACCCCTTTCGGCTCTGTCGTCCTCTGCTCCGATTTCCTCCATGAGGCCTTCATTGGAGGGATCTGGGCGTCTGGTCTCTCTCGTCGGCTCCGAGGGGGCGAGTGGCATTGGACACTTGTCCGACCCCATTCTCCCTCTCGGGGCTTCGGCATTGGTGAGCTCAGCCCCGACATCTGCCTCGGAGCCTTCCCTCTCGGTGAGGCCTGGGGTTCCTATCTCTTCGGAGCGGGAACTTTCTGGTTTCTCTGACGGGGGAGCCTTCGAGGTGATGAGGAGTGTACTAGCCCCTGGGCTTAGTCAATGGACAGTTCCATCAGCTCCTCCCACTACAGTGCCTGCTGACGTCTCTTCTCACTCTCTTGCTCCCGGACCCAGAGATCCAACGCCTCAGGTTTCCCCATTGGGAATATCTTCCTCTTCCGAGGCTTCTCCTGATCCGTCAGGTGAACCTCCGCGTAAGAGGACATGTAAGAGGAAACATCTAGACTACCCCGAGTCTATTACATCTGATACTGACCTGGATGAGTCGGAGGGATCCCCAAGGTCCTCCTCTGAGGATGTCTCTTTCTCAGACATCCTTGAACTCCTTAAGCAGAGGGGGAACTGGCCCTCCCTTAATCCTTCCGAGGACAAGTCAGTATACCTGGAGGCGTTCGGATCTCGACCCTCCACCTCCTGGGTGTCTCCGCCTTTCGACCCTCTTATGGAGGTAGTGGCTCGGAAGGTGTGGATGGCTCCAGATTCGGTGGAACCTATCCCTAGGAGGCCTTCAAAATTCATTACGGCCCCACCAGATAGACAATATTTGACAAAGGGTGTCCCAGTTGATGCCATGGTGGTGGCTGCTGCCACCAAGAAGGAACTAGCTGATCCTTCAGTACCTGTCCATCCTCCTAACAAGGATTCTAGGACTATGGACAGGTATGGCAAGCGGATTTTTTCTTCAGCGACGTTTGCCATGAGATTGCTGAACTACTTGTGCCACTTCACCCGCCTTCAAAGAGATGTTCTTAAAGAGTTGGGAGAAGTTTTACAGGATCCGTCAGCTGCTGGGTCTCAGGATAAGATTAGCTCACAGCTAGGAATCCTTAACTCCATTGTTAACTCCTCTATGCGGCTCATTTCTTATGCAGCCGATGGAGCGAGTAATGCCGCAGGCACAGGAGTGGCTTTAAGGCGTCAGTCCTGGATGCGGCTTTGTAATTTTGCAGACCCCTTCAAGGCGTCCTTCACAAACTCCCCTTTTGATGGTTCGACCTTGTTCGGACCTCAAGTGAAAGACACTTTGACTAGATGCGAACAAGATGGCAAGACTCTTTCTGCCGTAGGAGTCCATTTCTCCACCCCTTCAAGACCTTACCCCAAAGGACAGAAGGGAGGGAAAATGTGGTTCCGCAAATCTCAAGGAGTCACGCCTGACGCACAAAGTCAGTTTACCCCCAGAGGCAGAGGGGGTAACAATAATAGACGCCGCCCTAGGGGCATAGTGGGTCTGCAGAATCAGGGTAGCAGAGAGCCTCTTTCTGACAAACCCTTCCAGCATCTCTGAGATGTTGCCCGATTGTCCGCCTTCGGAGGCAGTCGGGGGAAATTATCGCTGTACCCAATAGCCTGGCTTTCCCTTTCTGAAGACAAATAAGTACAGTCGATTATATTCGAGGGTTACAAAATTCCCTTTATTCAAACCCCAATTCAGCAAAAGGGAACCCTTTCAGACGTTCCACCCGGTCTAAGGGAACTAGCAGTACTAGAAATATCAAAACTGCTAGTAAAAAGAGCCATCCAGCCAGTCCCAGCGGACCAAATAGGATCCGGAATCTACTTAAGGTTCTTTTTAGTTCCAAAAAAGACAGGGGACTCGAGACCAATATTAGATCTGAGCAAACTAAACAAGTTTGTAAAGAAATCAAGATTCCGGATGGTCACACTTCAGTTCATTCTACCCTTTCTGGGCAAGAACAATTGGATGTGCTTGATAGATCTTCAGGATGCGTACTATCACATAAAAATTCACAGACGCTCCAGAAGATTTCTCCGCTTTCGGCTGGGGACCAGTCAATTCCAATTCAGAGCCCTGCCCTTTGGACTCACTACAGCCCCCAGAGTGTTCACCAAATGTATGGCAGTGGTTACGGCTCACCTGAGACGTCAAGGATTCCAGGTGTTTCCATATCTAGACGACTGGCTCCTCACTGCCACCACCAGGCATCAACTTCTCCAAGCCAGAGATTACACCATTCACATTTGCAGAGGGCTAGGGATTTCTATAAATTTCGAAAAATCTGCCTTGTCGCCTTGTCAATCTATTACTTTTATAGGCGCAAAATTGGACACCATACAACTTTCAGCAAAGTTAACAGACCAAAGGATCTTGGACATTCAAAGACATGTCCAGGTGATTCTTCTCAGCAACAGAATTCAGGCCAGATTTGCTCTGAAAGTATTGGGTCTTACGGCGACCGCCATAACACTTCTTCCCTTTGCCCGCTTTTACATGCGTCTTCTACAATGGATGCTATTCGCCCAATGGTCTTTTCAACAACTTCCCATGCGTCACGAGATCATAGTAACTCCAACTTGCAAAAGGCATCTGACCTGGTGGATATCGTCCCCTCAAGTCCATCAGGGCAGACCTTTTGTTCCTCCTGCCACGGTTACATCGGACGCCTCCCTGATCGGGTTGGGGGGGGCATTATCAGGGCAGAATGGTCCGTGGCACTTGGCAACCTTTCGAATACCATCTGCACATAAATGTCCTGGAGATGAGAGTGGTGCTTTTAACATTGCAAGCCCTCAACGACTCTCTTCCCCTGGGAACTATTGCAATCCAAATGGACAATATGTCCGTAGTGTGGTATATCAACAAACAGGGTGGAACCAAGTCCTATCCACTGTGTCGAGAGGCTCTCAGACTTTGGCAATGGGCAATCTCTTCTCAGCGGTTTCTGATAGCAATGCATATCCCTGGGAAATCCGACATCATAGCGGGCAGATTGAGCAGAGCTATTCTCATGCCTCACGAGTGGTCTGTCAAACAATCAGTGACGGAAGAGATTTATCAGAAGTGGGGCCTTCCTTGCTGCGACCTTTTCGCTACACCTCAAAACAGCAAATGCCCAGACTTCTTCTCTCTCTTCCCCCTTCCAGGCCATCCCCCCAGAGACGCTCAAACCCAAGATTGGCCCCGGGGACTTCTTTATGCCTTTCCCCCCTTTCCGCTGATACCTCAGCTAATTCAGAAAGCAACCGCCTTGAGAGCCAAGTTGATTCTCATTGCCCCTTATTGGCCTCGACAGATATGGTTTCCGTTCCTACATCGTTATCTCTTGGTACAGCCATGGCATCTGGACCCGTTTCCAGATCTTCTGACCCACCAGTCGGGTCAACTGCACCAATCCATACCTTTTCTCAACCTCACTGCTTGGTTGCTCCACTTCCATCCTTAGCCAGGCTTCCTATGATTTCTAATCCCGTCCGGGATATCATAGTAGCTTCCCTAAAATCTTCTACCAGAAAGATTTACACTAGTAAATGGCGACGTTTCTCTTTCTGGGCAAAAGCTAGGAACATAGACCCCTATACTGCTCCGATTCATTCAGTATTGGACTTCCTAGCTGAGATTTTTCATTCAGGATTCTCTTCTTCCACAGTGAAAGTTCAACTGGCAGCCATTTCAAATTTTCATATAGGCCTTTTGGACCACAACATTATGTCACATAAACTTTGCAAGGCATTCCTTCGAGGTATCTTTTTACTTAAACCTCCGATTAGAGACCCCCCACCACAGTGGGATCTAAATTTAATTTTAACATCCTTGATTCTTCCCCCTTTCGAACCTGCAGCTGCCTGTTCTTTGAAATTTCTTTCTTGGAAGACACTTTTTCTAGTCGCCATTACTTCTGCCAGGAGAGTATCTGAGCTTCATGCTCTCTGCATTCGTCCTCCCCATTTAATATTCCACAAAGATAGGGTATATCTAAGGACTAATCCGTCTTTCTTACCAAAAGTGGCATCGCAGATGAACCTAAATCAATCCATTGATCTTCCAGTGTTTTTCCCGAATTATTCTGATAGAGCGGAACAAAAGTTACATTGTCTTGATGTTCACCGCCAGCTCAGATATTATCTGGACAAAACTAAACTTTTTAGGAAATCTGATCAACAGTTTTTATCCTATGCAGAGAACAGGAAAGCCCTTCCAGTTTCCAAGGTACCTTTATCTAGCTGGCTGTCTTCTTTGATCACTTACATTTATCAGCTCAGAGGCAAAGAGTTGATTTCTAAGCCAAAAGCCCATTCTACCAGAGCTCTAGCTACATCGACAGCTTTTCAAGCTAGACTTCCAATAGACACTATTTGTGCAGCAGCCACATGGGCCTTTCCTCATACCTTTGTTTCACATTACAAATTAGACTTGGCCTCCAGAGACAGAGCGAATTTTTTTTCCACCGTTCTCAAGAGTCTGTTCCATTGAGCCACCCAGGATAGAGGTGCTAGGGACGCGGTCCCATCCAGCAAGAATGAAGGCGAGATTGACAACTTAACATTTAGAAGTTATGTACCTACCATAACGTTCCATGTTAGTTGTCTTCTCGCTTCTTTCTTGGCCCCCTCCATCCCCCTAGCCTGGTCAGACCGAGAAGATTATGCATCTTCTATTAAGAGGTTTTATTCCTTTTTCTAGCTGTTCAGCTTCTAGTGTCACTAGATTAGGTTGATCCTTTCTAGAGGATTATGATGTTATTTAGTATTGTTACTTTTCTTCCTCCTCTTCAGTTGGAAGAAAATATTACTATTTCTTTAGCTACCAAACGAGATCTGGGTAGTCTCCGCCTTGCATCATGGGATATAGGGTTGCCTCGAGCTGGTAAAATTAGCTCTCGAGCTTAGCAAGTGCCGAGAAAGAAGGCGAGAGAAGACAACTAACATGGAACGTTATGGTAGGTACATAACTTCTAATTTAGGCCCAGACCACAACGTCCCTCGCTGAATGTTTTGTGCCTTATTCAATCCTCGAACTATTCGTCGTCGATTCATTTTGGTACTCGGTTCAATTATCCAGAAATGGCTTAGGTAAGCCACCCGACTACAGACATTCCGAAAAAATGTAAAGATAAAGACAGAGACAGACCGCGCAGGTTCAAAGCTGCCACCGACGCTTCCATTAAGATAGTCGCCAGTTCACCGGTACTCAGTGAGGCGCTTTCGCAGCCCCTGATACCCACTACTTCAGATTCGCAGGCCTCCACTGAGACCCATTTGGAGTCCATAATGCCGCGAGATGCTTCTTCAGCTATGGAACCTGCGGACGTCTCTACCTTGGATGGTCCAGAGCCTCTGCAGGCACCAGCTGTTGAGGGTATATTCAGGCCTACTGACTTGCATATCAAATCAACGCCATCTTCTTCTTCAAGGCCTAAACTCGATCCATGCCTAGAACACCGACGCCTAGACCACATTGTCAGGCCCCTATGCCTAAAAAACAAATAATAAGAATGGCTGAAGACCTTATTACTCTAATCAGGGGAAGCCACCCTTCTCCCTCTAAGAGACCTAGAACGGATTTTCCTTCTGATTCTTCTGATCAGGATTCTGACATTTCTGTTTCTTCTGATGACCAGGATTTGCCCTTATCTACCTATGAGGATTCTAATGCAGAGGACTCCATTCCCTCTGCTTCCCCTCCAGAAGATTTCTCTTTTGGTGAAACTTTGCATACTCTTAGGGAGCATTTCGTCTAGGAAAGCCAGGATTACTATGACTCCAGAAAGAAGCTTAGGGAATTCTTACTCCTACCTCAACATAGGCCTTTAGCTATCCCTCCTGTACTGGACATTGTAGATGATGCCTTCTTGGAATCTAGCCTGGCCCCAGACAATTTACCTTCGGCTCCCAGGAATCCTGACAGGTATTACAGAGTACCTGACTCTCACAAGTTCCTCTTTAAGAATCCTACTGCGGATCCAGAGACCATTTCACAGGGACCGAAAGGCTTTAAGGCTACTACTGCCAAAAACCCTACCCCCCTCTGATAGAGATTCCAGGGCTCTGGACAGATGGGGTAAGAAGGTATACACTTCTGCTACTTTGGCCATTAGGGCCTTAAACCGCCAGTTTTATATGTTAAAGTATCAGCAGCATATTAATGGATTACTTAAACAGAAAATGTTGTTGATTCCTGACTGTGCTGAAAATAAAGAATTAGAGGATTTAATGCATTCTGCTGAACAAGTTGGTAAACATACTTTGCAATGTGGTTTTGATTCCTTAGAGGCATCTTGCAGGGCTGCTGTCACTGGGTCTGTACTTAGAAGGCATGCTTGGCTTAAGGAGCAAACTTTGCCAGATCATTTTAAAGTTAAATTACTGGATGCTCCCTTAAACCAAGACCACCTGTTTGGCAACAAAGCAGAAGAAGTACTTAAAAAAGATGGAGGAAAAAGCTAAATCTATGCAAACTGTTAAAGATTTCCTGAAAGTACAGCCTCCCAGATTTAATAGGCACTGGCCTTCTAAGAATTGGTCCTTTCCTCTCTCTTCCAGGCCTTCTCAGTCCAAACCCAGGACCAGCAGACCACCCAGGCTTCAATCGCAAAGTACTCACAGACCTAAGCAGTGGGGGGCTCCCACTTCCAAAGCTGGAAGTAGTAAGACACCCCCCCTACAGTAAACTGTTACAATGACTTAACCTTAAACCTACCAAGCCCTGCTCAACTGACTGCACATTTAGGGTGAAAGGTCGCCCTGCATGCAAAAAACTGGGAACTCATTACCCAAGACAAGTGGGTTTTAAATATAGTTTCCCAGGGATACAGATTCCACTTCCACTCCTTACCAACCCCAAACGGTTG
Source organism: Protopterus annectens (assembly GCF_019279795.1). Lineage (NCBI taxonomy): Eukaryota > Metazoa > Chordata > Ceratodontiformes > Protopteridae > Protopterus > Protopterus annectens. The sequence goes on along the minus strand of NC_056734.1, from coordinate 238,899,786 downwards.
GCCAGACCTACCCCCAAATCAGTGGGCATAGGCTCAACAGCAGGTTCTCTCTCTTCTAAGTATCAGGACTATTCAACCTGTCCCAGAAGAGGAATGCGGACAAGGTTTTTACTCAAGACATTTCCTGGTACCCAGAAAAGACAATTCCTGCCATCCTATCCTTGACCTGTCTATCCTAAGCACCTTTTTGGAAATCCCAAAATTCAAAATGCTAACTCTTCATCAGCTTCTTCCCATGCTAGGCAAAAATGCCTGGTTGGCAACAGTGGATTTAAAGGAAGCTTACCTGCACATCCCAATAAGGGAATTTTGCAGAAAATACCTATGGTTCAGAGCAGTCTACTTGCACTATCAGTTCTCTGCACTGCCCTTTGGCTTATCTACTGCGCCCAGGGTATTCACAAAGTGCCTAGCTCCAGTCATTGCATTCTGCAGGCAAAGAAACATTCAGATATACCCATACCAGGACGATTGTCTAATTCAGGCAGAAAGCCAGGAATTACTATTATATTATCTGGCATTTGTAAAGAAACTGCTAATCTCACCTGGGTACACCATAAACAAAAAGAAATCACAACTAGTACCCTGCCAACAAATTGTATTCCTGGGAGCAAGCTTGAATACAACTTCCCAGATGGCCTACCTCACGCCAGAGAAACAAGTTTATTTGACAGCCTACTTCAAACTACTGGGCACAAAGACCCAGCTATCTGCAAGGAAAATACTGCAAGCCCTGGGGTTCATGGCCTCTTGCATCCTGCTAATTCCATATGCAAGACTGCATATGAGGAAACTACAATGGTATCTAAAAAGCATATGGTGTCAACATTCTCAGGACCTGGAACAAATGATTCCTATCATTCCTTGTATAAAGAGAGAGGTCCTTTGGTGGGCAGAGGCCTGCCACCAAAACAAGGGACTGCCATTCACTCTGCCCCCTACTACCCAAACCCTAACAACAGATGCATCAGATTATGCATGGGGGGCTCACTTGGCAGGGCAGTGCATTCAGGGCAAATGGAACCCGAGTCAAATGCACCTGCATATCATTCAAAACGAAATGTTAGCTGTAGAGAATTCTCTGACAGCCTTCAAGGACCACATTCTTCCAGGACAATTATTGGTAAAGATGGACAATGCCACTGTTATGTGGTACATAAAAAATACCCTCTCTGCAGACTAGCCATGGCTCTGTGGAACACAGCCTTGAGCTACCAAGTGCACCTACAAGCTCAATTCCTGCCAGGCAAGCTAAGTAAACTGGCAGACGACCTAAGCAGAAATCTCACGGACCCACACAAATGGAAACTGGAGCCAAAGATATTCAACATTCTGAGAAACAAATGGGGGAGCCCAGAGATAGACCTGTTTGCCTCCCCCCAGAACTACCAGTTGGACAAATTCTGCACAAGTACTCCCCACAGACAAGCTTGGAAAGTGGATACCCTGTCCTTTACCTGGGAAAGCCTATCAATTTATACCTTTTCCCCTCTGCCTCTCCTCTCGAAAGTTCTACTAAAGATCAAACAGGACAAACCAAGGACAATACTCATTGCACCAGACTGGCCACTCCAACACTGGTACCCCTTCTTGCACAAATGTCACTTCTGGAGCCATGGCACCTGCCTCAGACTCCTTCCCTACTGTCCCAGCAGGAGGGCCAGATTCTGCACCCCCAGCTTCGAACCTGGCAGCCTGGCTAATTACCTGAATTCTCCTATACCATCCCTCTGCATGCAAGTGCTGGATGTTATCCTGGAGGTAAGGAGGCCTAGTACTAGAAAATCCTATGCTGAAAAGTGGAAAAGAGTCTGTTCCTGGAGCCAGACTCAGGGGATGGGCACAACAGTGCCCAGTTTACCGCATATTTTTCAGTACTTAACAGATATGCTTCCCAAGGGCCTTTCCTCCTCTCCCATTAAAATTCATGCCTCAGCCACTTCAGCACATAATAATACTGAGCCACCCCTCTTCTCTCACCCCCTACTGAAACAATTCCTCAGAGGGGCCAAAAATTTAAGACCATCCAAGAGAGCTCCTACTCCTGCCTCAGACCTTAACTTTGTATTGGAAAAGCTCACTCTACCTCCTTTTGAGTCAACTGCAACTACAGAGTTGAAATTCCTTTGTTGGAAAACGGCCTTCCTTCTAGCCATCACTTTAAGCAAGAAGGGTGTCTGAATTACAGGCCCTCATGACAGTTGAGCCTTTCATCATCTTTCATGCGGACAGGGTGTCCCTCAGGACCAATCCTTCCTTTATGCCCAAGGTGATATCCAGTGTGGCCCTTAATCAGTCCATTAATTTGCAACCTTCTTTTCTAATCCACAGAACAAAGGGGAACAAATACTGCACTCCTTGGACATGCACAGACAACTTAGATTTTACTTGGACAGGACCAAGCCTCTCAGGAAATCTGGACAGCTGCTAGTTGCCTTTGCCGCAGGGGCAGAGGGGAAGGACATTTCAAAGCAAACCATTTCTAAGTGAATAGGCCATTGCATTCATTTCTGCTATAAGCACCATGGAAAACCTACCCCACAGGGGATAAGTCCCCATTCCACCAGGGCTGCATCTACTTCTACAGCCTTTCTCAGAGGTGTCCCTACCAGGGACATCCTAGAAGCTGTTTCATGGAGTTCTGTACATACCTTCACCAAGCATTACCACTTGCCAATTTTTTCTAAATCCAGAGCTGGGTTTGCCACTGCAGTCTTGCATGGCCAAATAGCTGGTCCTAATGCTCAATAATTGCCTCATCCCTTACTTAGCTTTGGGAATCTACCCAAATGTAATGACTGCACCAGTGAAACACAAAGAACATAGTACTGTTGTGTACACTTACCATAAATGTAGATGTTCAAGTGTATTCACTGTTGCAGTCCTGGTTACCCTCCCTCCAGCCCCCTGACTTCCATTGGCTATACCTCTCATCTTGTTTACTATACTTAAGCTTTCTGGTGTATTTGCTTTTTGTTGGAGGTGTAACCTTGTATATAATTGCTTCCCATTATGGGGGCACCTGGCATCTGGGGCAAGAAAAACTGATGTAATGGCGTCGGCTGCATGCTTTATACCCCTGACTACCTGACATCATGGAAGATGAGACAGCAACTGATGCAGGACCCAAGACTTTGATAATCAGGCCAACTGAGGGATACCTGCAAGCAGATAACCCAAATGCAATGACTGCAACAGTGAATACACTCAAACATCTACATTTATGGTAAGTGTACACAACTGTACTTTCTGTTCCTCTTTTAGTCCCAACATGTTCGGATCAGGAAGATTCTTGTAGCTGAAATTTCAGCCCCATGGCTGTAGGGAATGGATCGACATCAAAGTTGTCGGAGCCATCTTTTCTCTTCAGTACCTGTGCTGTCAATAGCTTGCTGCCAACTCACCCTCAGAGTTGAGGCCTCTTGGTTCCATGATTTCCATTCTGTCTGTGGACAGGAGAGATCTGACAGAGTCAGTAGCATCCTCAGCCATCTAGGCTTTTGAAAGCGTCCTTTCAATGCTGAGGGAGAAGGAACATCCTTCCAGTTCAGTTACATCCAAACCACAACTAGAATCAGCTTCTACTTCCCATCCATCTGTCAGACAGGGACAGTTGGTTCCACAGGCTTCCCAGGCTACTTGCTATATAAGCTCCCAGTCTGATTCAGAACCTTCTGACCATCCCCCAGAACAAGTTCACAGGAAGCAGACTTGCTAGTGTAAACACTTAGACTCTTCCCCAGAGTCTGTCATGGAAGACACAGACTTGGATGAAGTGAAGGCTGCCCTAGATCCCCCTCTGAAGATATAACCTTTGGCGTGATCCCTGAATTGATGAATCGGGGGGGGGGGGGGTCCACTCGTAACCCTTCACCGATGAGCATGTGTTCCTGGATACCTTTGGTTCTGGCTCATCTTTGTCCTAGGTAGAACAACCTGTTGACCCACTCATTGATTTGATGGCTGAACAGGCATGGAAGGATCCTGACATGGAGGTACCCACCCCTAAGCAGCTGACAGCATTGTAGTAGCACCTACAGACTGGAAACACTGGAGCAATGGTGCACTGTGGATGTGATGTAATAGTAGTAGCGGGAACCATGAAGAAGAAACTATTTGAAGAAAGTTCCTCAGTCCAACCCCCAATAGAGAGTCTAGGGTTATGTACCAGTTTGGAAAATGGACGTACACTTCAGCGAACTTTGCCTTGGAGTGCTGAATTATTTAGCTTATATTACCAGATTTCGTAGAAGTCTGACCAAAGAGATTTCCAAGTCTCCCTCAGGTATCATGCTTCCAGATGTTCAGAAGACAGTGGACTTCCACCTTTCTACCCTTCAGTCTGCTTCCAGTGTAGCCATTTGACTGCTTACTAACATGGCTGATGGCAGTGTGTGAGTAGCAGGCACTCTCATTGCCATTCATCAGCATGTCTGGAAGTGTCTGTGATTCTGTGGAAAGCTTTAAGATGTCTTTTTTTAATGTCCCATTCAGTGGGTCCACTTTGGACCTAAAGTGAAAGAAACACTTACTAGGAGTCAAAAGGATGGCAAGACTCTCAGCAGTGGGAATCCACTTTTTTGCCCCCAGCCTCCAGACATCGTATTCTATTCTAGGAATCAGCAGGCTGGGAAGAAGATGTGGTTCAGAAAGTCACAGCCCTCTAACCAAGACAATACTGGCGATAGCCCTCCTAGTGGCAGATGAGGAGGTAACCATAATGGACATCACCCTAGAGGCAGAGGCAAGAGGTGGACTGCATAATCAGGGCTTTTGTAGTCCCTTTACTGAAAAGCCCTTTCAGCGCCTCTGAAGGGTTGTTCAGCTACTGCACCGTGGAGCCAGCTTGGGGAGGGGGGTGATGTCTTGTCTCTGCACCCACAAGTCTGTCAAACTATAACCACATAATCTGATGTTGTGAGTCTTTATTCATTCTTGACAGATGGGTTGAGTTTCCACCTCTCGGAACCAACTTGACTGTTGAATAGCTCACGCCAGTCAAAAAGTCTCAAGCTAAGGCTCTACCTACAATGCCCCTCTCCCCATTACCTCAGATCTCGTTTGCTGCTCTGAAAATTAGACGCTTCAGTACTCTCAGCCAAGTGCCTTTAATTATTGCTTTTTCTAGCGATATTTGCTAAAAAACTAATTATATTACTATATTTGATACCTTTCTCTATTTTTCTGAGTGTGTAAGTGCTTTCCATTTTATTCTACCCACCCCTTTGTAGCTAACGGTATTTTTCATTATCATTGTTGGTAACTTGCTTTTTTCCCTTTCCTTAGCTTTTAGGTATTTTTCGTATACCATTGTTGGTAGATCTTTACTTCCAAAATTTTTCCCTGCTTTCTTTCCTCATAGTGTGTGTGTGTGTGTGTGTGTGTGTGTGTGTGTGTGTGTGTGTGTGTGTGTGTGTGTGTGTGTGTGTGTGTGTCTGAACTAGAAATGGCAGAAAACCAGAAAGGGACATCCGGACTCAAACAATGTCAAGAGTATCGCAGAAAGATGCCAAAATCAGATGGGCATCTTTCTTGAGTATACTGTTTGGGTGCACCCCATCTAGACATTGCATGTAAGATTTGTCAAGCTTTTAGTGCCTGTACACTAACAGAGAGATGAAATAAGGTTATTTTGAAAGGTTTGTTAAAATGTTCCTTTGAAGAAACCCTCTCTAAGCCTGAGATGTCTAAATCATCGAAACCAGATCCAGAAAATAGAATCCATTCTGTGCTGACCTCACCATCAGCACATGATGTAAAATCACACCAGTCACCGTTTCCTTCTGTGTCTTCAGAAACGGGGCAGAAGTACCTAAACTGACTGAAAAATGACCTTCTGCACTGAAAGTTGTTCAGTCTTCATCGGTACCAACAGTTACTGCACTGATACTGACTACTTCGGCACCAACCACTGCTTTGCCACCGCCGACCTCTTCGGAACCGGCAATATCTTCTGCACCAGCTTCACTCACCTCTCATTCGGTTCCGGCTTCCCCCTCTTCACAGTAACTGACATTGCTGAAAGTCAAGACATTTATACCTCCCAGGACTAAGTATTGCCTACCTGTGGACCCATTCTTCAGTCACCTACCCAGCCCCTTCATTGATAGGCCAGAGTCTCCCTCAGGAATATCGATCCCTTCTTCCAGAAGTCTGTCTGAAGTGGATGTAGTTAGATTGGTGGATCAACTTTTGGCAGCCAGGGGTCTCCCCTCACCTGTGCAGATCTCTTTGTCTCCTTGAGCCAAGTCTTATCTTCCCAGGACTCCACCAGGTTATCCTCCTTCAACCTCCTTCAGAGGCTTGGAGCCCTCCACTTCGACACTCCCGGTACCAGCTGCCTCAGTGCTGACGGTCGACCTTACCTTGGCACTGGGATCATCTCTGTTGTCTTTGGCACCATTGGATCTGTTGCACACCTGGGACCGTGGTTTGGCTGTTGGCTCTGAGACCCTGTGTACAGTTCTGGCTGTTTCTATGGTGCCATCTTTGGCTCTCGGGACCATGGTGGTTCCGAATCCTCCCCATTCCTGTTCTGATGGTGGCTCATTGGCGCGAGGTGTGACCCTGATTCCGAGGTTGTCTTATCCCGGTTACGGCCACCCATCTGTCTTCAGGTGGGCCTGACTTCCAGATCATGGGGAGAGCTTTAGCCTCAACTGGCTCCTTGTATGTTGGAGTGTCATATTTTCGTATCCTCTAGCTCGCAGCTGTCACAATCTATTACGTCTGGACAGTGCGTTCAGGAGCTTCAAATCATCCCTGTTCAGGGTCATTCTTCTTTGGAGTCTTCCTCAGATCTTCCCCCTGAGGAGCCACCCTGTAAGAGGACTTGAAAGAGGAAACATCTAGATTCTTCAGAAGAATCAGTCATGGAAGACATAGATTACGATGAAGGGGAAGGTTCCCCCCAGTCACCCCCTGAAGATGTCTCCTTTGAAGACATCCTGGAAATTTTAAAACAGAGGGGTGATTGGAAGCTCTTCTCTGAGGAATCTGCATTCTTGCAAGCTTCTCGTGCCTGCCCATCCACTTCCTGGGTGACTCCACTCGCTGACAAACCAATTAAGCTGATTGTTCAGCGGGTGTGGAAGGCTGCTGATTCTGTAGAGCCCATTCCCCAGAGACCAGATAAAATTTTGACAGCCCCAGAAGACCAGCCCCCTTGGACAAAGGGTGTAGTAGTGGATGCCACGGTGGTGGTGGTAGTGGCCATCAAAAAGAAACTCGTTGAGGAGAGTTTTACTGTTCATCCTCCTAACCGAGAGTCTAGGATGATGGACAGGTTCGGGAAGTGGGTTTTTGCATCATCGACCTTCACTATTAGGTCCTTGAACTTCTTGGCACACTTTACCAGACTCCAGATGGACCTGATAACTGAGCTTTCAGACACCTTTGCAGGAACTGTATCCGACGAGGTTTGGGATAAGGTTGACTCGCAGCTTGCCTCCCTGGAATCTATCTCAAACTCGTCCATGCGGCTCATTGCTCATGCAGCCAAAGGGACATCTAGTGCAGCGAGTACAGGTGTTGCCATAAGGAGACATGCCTGGATGCACTTGTGTGACTTCTTGGAACCCTTCAAGTCCTCCTTAGTCAATGCTCCTTTTGACGGTTCCTCTTTGTTTGACCTGAAAGTTAGAGACACACTAGCCAGCTGTGAAAAAGACAGAAATCCCTTTCTGCTGTGAGCATTCTTTTTTCTACTCCTCAATGATTGTATTCTAGAAATCAGAGGAGTGGGAAAATGTGGTTCAAGAAATCCCAAGGCCCTTTTCATGACGCACATCGTAAGCACTCCCCCCAGTGCAGAGGGGGGAACTCTACTGGAAGACGTCCTCCCTGTGGCAGAGGGAGTCCGCATAATCAGGGCTCCAGAGATTCCTTTTCCAGACATCCCTACCAACGCTTCTGAATGGAGGCTCGATTGCTTACCTCTGGAAGCAGTCGGGGGAAGATTTTCACTGCACCAATCAACATGGCTCACGATAACCTCAGATACCTGGTTGCAGAGAATTATCACCAGAGGTTACCATATCCCCTTCAACCTCTTACCAAAGCTTCAAAAGTGAATCCTCGATGTTCCACCCAGTCACAGGGATCAAGCAGCAGTAGAAATTCAAAAGCTGCTCCAAAAAAGGAGTCATCCAAGATGTCCCACCAGACCAAATACGACCCAGATTTTACTCAACCTTCTTTTTAGTGCCAAAAAAGACAGGGCACCGGAGACCAATTGTAGATCTCAGCCTACTGAACAAATTTGTACAACAGATGAAATTCCAGATGGTCATAGCTCAGTCTATCCTTCCTTTCATGGAGAAGAACCATTGGATGTGCTCTATAGATCTTTAGGATGCGTATTAGCAAATAAAGATGGACAAACGCTCCAGAAAATATCTCTGCTTCTGGCTAGGAGCCACTGATTACCAATTCCGAGCACTGCCCCTCGGCCTCATCACAGCCCCCAGGGTGTTCACCAAATGCATGGCAGTTGTAACAGCTCACTTGAGACTACGAGGATTCCGAGTGTTTCCATACCTAGACAACTGGCTCTTCACTGCCCCCTCCAGGCATCTACTGCTGTGTGCCACAGACTTCGTGGTGCACCTTGCTGAGGCACTAGGCATTTCAATCAACAAGGAAAAGTCACAACTGACTCTATGCAAGATCTACAGTTCATCGGAGCAAGACTAAATACAGTTTCCTGTGTAGCCTCCCTTCCCTTCCAAGGTTGCAAGTTCAAGCAATCATTTCCCAAAACAAAGTTCCTGCTCGCTTGGTACTTCAATCTCTGGGAACCATGGCAGCAACTATAATCTTAGTACCCCTAGCAAGGTACAGTGTGAGGCTACTTCAGTGGCTCTTGGCATCACAATGGTTGATTCTAACGCAGCCGATGTCTCATCCAATCCTGATAACAAATCACTTAAAAAAAGATTTATCTTGGTGGATGAAGTCAGAAGAAAATCTATGAGGTCACACCTTTTCACCCTCTCCTCCCAAAGCCAGAGTGAGCACGGATGCTTCCCAGATGGGGTGGGGGTAGCATTATCTGGAAAAGACTTTTCAAGACACTTGGTCCCCACAAGTGGCCAATTTGCACATCAACATCATAGAATCGAGGGCAGTGCTTTTAGGGTTGAAAGCGTTCCAGTCTGTTCTTCCTTCGGGGACAGTTGCACTCCAATTAGACAACATGTTGGTAGTCTAGTACATCAACAAGCAGGGAGGAACCAGATCCTACCAACTATGTCATTAAGCCCTCAGGATTTGGCAATGGGCTATCACTTCCATCTGCTTTCTGATAGCAACGCATATCCCGGGAAACTCCGACGTGATTGCGGACAAGTTGAGCAGATGCATCCCCCTGCTTCTCAAGTGGTTTCTCAACAACTTGAGAGCAATGAAGATCTTTCATCGTTGGGGCCAGCCGTGCTGCGATCTGTTTGCCGGTCTGAGAGACAACAAATGTATCAGCTACTTTGCTGTAATTCCCCCCTGCAGGAGGGTCCCCCAGAGAGAAACACTTCTCTTCAATTGGCCCCCAGGACTTCTTTATGCCTTCCCCCCTACTCCACTGATTCCCCAGCTTTGGCGGAAAACGAAAAGGTTGAGAACCAAAGTAATTCTCATTGCACCCTATTGGCCCCACCAAATCTGGTTCCCCTTTCTTTGGCCTCATCTAGTTGACCGCCTTTGGATTCTGGACCCACCTCCGGACCTACTGTCTCACCCTCAGGGCTCGGTACATCCCAATCTCCAAAATCTCAAGCTGACGGCTTGATTTCTTTAATTCCAGTAATTACCAGGCAGAATGAAGTATCCAGTTCTGTACAAAAGATTCTTCTGGCTTCCCATAAATTGTCCACCAAAAAACTTTACCTTAGCAAATGGAAAAGATTTTCAATTTTGGCCTGTACAAACAACATAGACCCCTTTTCAGCACCAGTTGATAAGTTCCTGGAATATTTAGTGATCTTATTTGAATCAGGAGCCTCTACTTCCACAATTAGGGTTCAGTTAGCTACTATTTCCAATTTTCGTAATGGAGTTGATGACCATTCCTTGATGTCTCATCGTTTATGCAGAATTTTTCTTAAAGGAGCTTTACATTTAAAATCCCCATTCAAAGACCCTATAGCACACTGGGATTTGACCTTAGTCTTACAATGCCTAGTTCAACAGCTCTTTGAGCCAGCAGCTACTTGTGGCCTCATGTTTTTGTATTGGAAAACAATTTTCCTAGTGGCTGTCACGTCTGCAAGGAGAATTTCCGAGTTACAAGCTTTATGTGTGAAACATCTTTATATTATATTTCACAAAGAGAGAGTGTCGCTAAGAACCAACCCATCTTTCCTCCCCAAAGTAGTATCATAATCAAATATTAAGCAGCCTATAGACTTGCCAGTCTTCTTTCCAAATTTTGTAAACAAAGGTGAATACTGCTTATATCTCCTGGACGTCCACAGACAATTACATTTTTACCTGGACAGAACAAAATCTTCTAGAAAATCATTCCAATTATTTGTATCCTTCTCAGGACTTGGATTAGACAAACCTGTATCAAAGGTTACCTTATCAAGATGGCTTTATAGACTGTTTTACCTTTGTCTACAGTCGGAATAAACTTAAAGTGCCTACTCCTGTTAGAGCGCACTCTACCAGATCTGTTTCCACTTCGGCGGTTTTTCATTCCAAGGCCTCCATGGAAGAAATATGTGCAGCTGCAACATGGGCTACTCCTCATACCTTTATCACTTATTACATATTTGACATGGTCTCCAGGGAAGAGCATCCTTTGGCTCTATGGTACTCAGGAACATCCTTCCTTAGGTCTACCCAGGATCTAAATTAACTGGGGCTCTGTCCCATCTGTCAAGAATGAATGAAGTTTGACAACATCAGATAAAGAAGTTATGTCCTTACCATAAAGTTCCATCTGTGTTGTTGATCTTTATTCATTCTTGACATCCCACCCTCCTGCCCCCTTCAAAAGACTTCTGGAGGATCGGACCTGGTCCTGGGAGGTTATATGGTTATACCTTACACAGGGCTTCTGTTTTTCTTATGCTTGGCTGTAAACTCAGTCTGAGGTAATGGGGAGAGGGTATTGTGGGAAGAGCCTTAGCTCGTGAGTTTTTGGCTAGCACGAACTATATAACGTCTGAGTCGGTTCAGAGAGTTCAGAACCAAACCCATCTGTCAAGAATGAATGAAGATCGACAACACAGATGGAATCTTATGGTAAGGACATAACTTCTTTTTATTGGTGTTAAACATAATTTTCACGGGCTACTCCATACCATTTTCCCTTCCTCCTGTCAAGAAGAAGAAGAAATAGGTTCCTGATGTCCTACCCAGTCAATAAGTCTTAGGTGCAGAAATTTCCAAGCTGCTAGAAAAATAAATCATCCAACTGGTCCCCAAAGACCAGTTATAATTCAGTCTACTCTGGGTTCTTTTTAGTACCCCAAAAATAGGGGACCTCAGACCCATTCTGGATCTGATCCATATAAATCAGTGTATGTCAAACAGACAAAATCCTGGATGGTCACACTAGTCCATTTTGCCTCTGCTGTGGAGAAACATTTGGATGAGCTCTATTGATCTCAAGGATGCTTACTACCACATAAAGGCAGAGAAGCATTTGAGGAGATTTCTCTGTTTGCAGTTGGGAGCCAATCATTATCAATTCAGAGCCCTGCCTTTGGTCTCACTACAGCTCCTAGAATGTTCACCAAAACGACAGTGGGGGCAGTTTATTTTTGCCTGATAAAGATCCATGTTTTCCTGTACCTTGACGATTGGCTCCTGACCGCTCCATGTAGCTACGTGTTGTTGCACTATCAAGAACTTCTGCTCCAGCTGACCAAAAGTCATCTTATGCTTTCTCAACAAATAGAGTGTACAGATGTCACTTGGACACAAGTTTGCAGATCGCTCAAATTCCCAACTCCAGGGTGCTCTCGCAGCTTATCACTGCTACTCATGGTCTCCATCACCTATGCCCATCAGTGAGTAAGGTTCTTTGCTTACTGAGTCTAATGGCTTCCACAATCTGCATTTTTCCATTGTCTAGATTTTACATGAGAGTGATTCAGTGGACTGTAGCAGTGCAGTGATCCCAAATATATCATCCACTTTGTGATAAAATTTGGCTTACTGAAATTTGCAGGCAGCACATATCCTGGTGGATAATGTCTCATTCAGTGGTAGAAGGGCATTTGTGTCTTATGGAACCCACTCCCCCTCTTCTGGGGGGTGCATTTTGAAGGGAAGACAGTCCTGTGCACTTGGTCTCATACAGAGGTCAATCTTCACATCATTGTTCTGGAGGTGAGGGCAGTCCTTCAAGTATTGCAGGCCTTTTAGGACATCCTCCTCAGGGGTGTGATATCAATACAGAGAGGCAATATGACAGTGGTTTGGTACATCATCAAACAGGGAGGTACACAGTCTTATCCCTTGTGCCAATGAGTCATGAGAGTCTGGCAATGGACAATATCTTCTGAATGCTTTCTGATAACAATGCGCATTCCTGGGGTTATCCACTATATTGACAGACAAACTGAGCAGATCTTTTTTGATGCCTCAGAAGTGGTTCCTCAGTCCAACAGAGGCAACGTTGATTTTCAGTTGCTGGGGTCAACCTTGCTGTGACCTCTTTGTGTCCTACCTAAACAACAAGTGCAACAGTTACTTTGCCCTGATCCCCCCACAGAAACAGTCATTGAGGGATGCTGTAGTCTACAGTTGGCTCCCAGCTGTCCTCTATGCCTTGCCCCCACTGCCTTTAATAAATAAGCTCATACAGAAAGCAAGAATGTGCAAGGCCAAGGTGATTGTCATTGTCCCTTTCTGGCCTTGACAAATGTGGTTTCCCTTTCTGTGGCCTTCTACTAACATTTCCTCTATGGATGCCAGATCATTATCCAGATCTACTAACACACACATCCACACTGTCTTCTCCAGACCAGAAAACCATGAAGTTATCCAGTTCTAACCTTAGCCAGAGATGCCAGGCTTCCCTCTTTGGTCATTCAGATCATATCAAGATACCAAAAATGGACCACTACAAAGATATACAATAGCAAATGGAAGAAATTCTCCATTTGGACTATATCCAGGGGCTTGGATCCCTTTTCTGCCTCATTCCTTCCATTTTAGAATTTCTATCAGAACTTCTTCACAATGTTTTGAGTTATTCAACTGTCAAAGTGCAAATGGCAGCTATCTCAAATATCCATATAGGTCAGATTGACAACTCTGTAGCCTCTTTGAGAATCTCTTAGGTTTCCTGAAAGGAAACTTTCTCTTATGGCCTCCTATCAGAGACCTATTACCTCTCTGGGATATTGCCATCATGTTACAAGCACTGACTCAGTCACATTTCAAGCTAGTAGCATCAGTTGATTTGAAATTCCTTTCTTGGAAAGCAGTTTTTCCTGGTGGCAGTTACTTCAACCATATGAGTTTCAGAGATGCAGGCACTTTCCTGCAGGCCTCCCTATTTGGTCTTCCATAAAGACAGAGTTTCCTTAAGGCCTAATGCAGCTTTCCTTCCTAAAGCAACATCCTAAGGTAATTTAAATCAATCGATAAACGTACTGGTCTTTTTTCCAAGATTTTCCAGCAAGGGTGAATGCATGCTACATATACTGGACATTAATCGTCGGCTGAGGTTCTGTCTTCATAAGACCAAACCAGGAAGTCAGATTAATTGTTTCTGGAATTCTCAGAATCTAGATTAGCAAAGCGGTGGCTAAAATGACTCTGTCTAGATGATTATCTGAATACATTTCCTTCATGTCCAATAAAGAGGGTTTACCTTTATAATCTAATCCTAAGAATCATTGCACAAGGGCAGTGACCATGTCAGCAGCCTTTTGTTAGCAGACTTCCTGCTGGTGATATTTGTACAGCAGCCACTTGGTCTACAGTTCTTACCTTTGTATCTTACAGTAAACTTGATGAACACTCTAGATAGATCATGCTTCTCCTTTAGTTCTACCATCCTTAGGAATGCCCTTCCTTGATACCACCTGATTCTATATGGTTGGGAACTTGTTCTATAGTTGAATTGGATGAAAACAGACAACATTAGATATGAAAGTTATGTACATAACATAACAATAAATCCATGTTGACTGATTTTCATCCCATTCAACCTCCCTCCCACCTTTTCCCCTTCCAAATTATCACTGGTAAGTTTCTGATGACTGGTTAGACTCTGGCATACCCAGTCTGTGAGCATTTCTAACTGCCTGTTTTCCATAACCCAGCTGTTTTTTCTGTCCTACATCTTGGATTTAGTTTTAAACAAGATTTATATGATTGATATACATTTGTATCGGACTGGATATTGATATTATATCTAAAGGGGGTCAAACTCAATATGATATAGTGAGGTGGAGTTCTGGGAATTATGGGTAGGGTGGAGTCAGAGCACTGGAACCAAGAAGCTTTAGAATTGGTGCCAATGTCGGATCTAGTCAGATCCAATAACTCATAGTTGAACTGGCTGAAAATCAGACAACATGGAACTCTTGTTATGGTTAAGTACATAACTTTAGATCTGATATTGATGCCTTCAACCTATGCTCTGATCCAACCCATCCACATACCAAAACTGAAGGCTCCAATGTCTGAGCTCCTCCCCTACCCATAATGCTCCTCTCCTCCAAATCCCTCAAATGTAATTTGCCGCACTTCGCTAAGTAGCGGGTTCTCACACTCTGAGCTTGTCAGAGCTGTTTTTTGGTCAGTGAGTGACTTTTTTACTATGTAACTAAGCTAAATTTGTTAATTGCTGTCCTTCCTATTCCCTATCTTTATTTTGGCCTTAGGGCAGTTTCTAAAAACAGATCTGATGTCAATCTTCACGTAATCCTTGACTGTGGGCTCTGTTCTAAGCCTCCGAACCGACTCAGCCGTTATTCCAGTTCGTGCCTTCCAAAGCTCTCGAGCAAAGCTCTACCCATAATGCTCCTCACCAAATTACCCCAGATCTCGTTTGCTGCTTTATAGTGCCAGACGCATTCTTTTTGAGGTCTCGAGCAGTAGCTAATTTTCAAAAACTGTTAAGTTAGATTTTCCTATTTTTTTATTTTCTATATATATTCCATTATATCTGCACTACCTGTTCCTCTTTTAGATACTCTAGTTTGTGTGTGCATGTGTTTTATTTCTCTGGTCTACCATTAGGTAGTTTCTCAAGTACCATCATTTGTACTTTTTTTCCCCTTTACCTTTGAGTATTCTTAAATACCATTACTGGTATTTATTTTCTTCCTGCCGTTTTCCTTAGTTTATTAAAAAAATACTTTCCTTTCTGACTTCTTGGTACGAGTGTTTCTGTGTGTGCCTGTTTCTGTGGCCTTTATTGTTTGTAATGGCTGACAAACCTGTTAAAGGCACATCGGGCTTCAAGAGGTGCCAGAAATGCGACAGGAAGCTTCCAAATTCCGATGGACACACACTTTGTGTCTATTGTCTTGGTGTGGTCAGTCTTCAAGAGAGCTGTCCAGTCTGTCACAGTTTTAGCCACAGAACTCTTAACTAACCGTAAAAACAAGTTAATTTTGAAAGATGATCTTAAATCAGATTTTGACAAGGCTTTATCTGGTGTTAAAACTGAAGCTAGTTCATCTTCTTCTTCCACCTCCACCAAACCAAAGAAAATAAGTCAATCGGTTCCAATACGTTCATTGGAACCACCAAGCAAAATTGCTAAGACTCTCACTGTGCTGACAGCTCTCTCAGAACCGGTGGGCCAAAACATTCAATCTTTGCTGCTAACGATGCCTGTTTTTGCATCACCTTCTTTGGCAGCGATATCTTTGGTACCTGTTTCGGTACAAACTTCATCTGTACTGATGTCACTTAAGGACACTTCCTCTTCTGTACCGACCAAGAATACAGAGCCGAAGGACCTTTCACTTATAGTTTTACTACAAACCACATATTCTCCTTCAGTAGATCCTTTTGTGGACCGTCCTCCCAGCCCCTTTTTGGAGAACTGTCCACCAAAATCTCCATCAGCTTGTCACTTCGATCCACCAAGAGTCTGTCCAAATTTGATATAATGAGACTGGGGGATCAGCTCCTTATGGCGAGGGGATTACTTCCTTCCCCAACTTCTTGCAATATTAGTTCTGGAACCTTACCTTCTTCCACACCACTACTTATTCCTCCTTTGACTCCAGCTAAGTTTTCAGAGCCCCTGGTACTGATCTTCCCGGCTTTGACTGTTTTGGTGCTGGTCAGACCTCTTTATCTGGCACCGATAGCTACCCTGAGTTCTTCGAGTTTGTCAGACCCAGAGACCTCCCGGGGTTGAGGTTTCATTGCCAGTTCCAAGGGGCAGGATTCGACTTTGATACTTTCGGAACCCTCAGTACCCCTCGGTACTACGGCATATGTAAGCTCGACTCTGGCTTCGGAGGTGGCTTTCTTGGTGCAGGGTTGGACCACGGTTCTGAAGGAGTCTGTTCTGGGCTCCCATCCCTCCACAGGGGGGAAGCTGCCTTCCAAGCCATGGTGAGGGCCTTGTCCATTGTGGGCAAACAGTCTATACCTTCCCTGTTGGACCAAGCCCCTTGTCCATCCCCTCGACTGGAGCTTCCTCCACTCTCTTCCCTGCACAGAGGGCACAAAGGTCTCAGGATCAAACCACATTGGTTATCTCCTCTTTGGATACCTCTCCAGGACACCCACTGAAGAGGTACCTTTGAAGAGAAAGTGCAAGAGGAAACATGTTGAGGGGAAAGGTTCCCCTAAGTCACCCCCTTAAGATGTTTCATTCAGGGACATTCTATAAATTCTTAAACAGAGAGGTGGCTGGACTACCCTCCAGCCTTCCTTGGAGGAATCGGTTTACCTAGAGGCTTTTCGTTTCTAACCCTCTACTTCTTGGATCACTCTGCCTGCTAACGATCGTTTCGCAGGCTTGGAAGTTACCTGACTCATTGGAGCCGATCACAAAGAGACCTGACCGTATCCTCTCTGTCCCTCAGGATCAGCAACACTGGGCCAAAGGAATTCCTGTGGAAGCCTTGGTGGAAGTGGGAGCCATGAAGAAGGAACTTGCTGATAAAAGTCCTACTATCCATCCTTCTAACAAAGAGTCTAGGACAGTGGATAGATTTGGGAAGCGAGTATATTCTTCATCAACCTTTGCTGTCAGGTCCTTGAATTACATGGCACATTTTACGAGGCTTCAAAGAGATCTGATTAAAGAACTATCAAATACTCTTTCAGGAGCAGTAGTTGAAGGAGTTCGGGACAAAGTAGCATCTCAGATCGCCACCCAAGAATCTATATCCAGCTCATCTATGAGGCTAATTGCTTATGCTGCCGAAGGGACAACAAGAGCAGTGGGTTCAGATCAAGAGACACGCCTGGATGAGATTATGTGATTTTGCAGAGCCATTTAAGTTTTTTTTCATCAATGCTCCATTTGACAGACCATCCCTATTTGTTCCCAAGGTTAAAGAGACTCTAGCCAGATGTGAGAAAGATGGGAAGATCCTTTCTGCCTTGATTGTATGCTGTTTCACTCCTCAATGGCCTTATTCAAGGAATCAGAGAAGTGGAAGGCTTTGGTTCAAAAAATCCCAAGGACCTTTCCAAGACTCACGTGGCAATAACTTCCCCTGGGGCAGGGAGAAGTAATAATGGAAGATGCCGCTCAAGAGACAAGTGGCCTGCAGAATCGTGGTTCCAAGGACTCTTTTCCTGGTAATTCCTATCAGTGCTCCTGAAAAGAGGCTCGATAGCCTTCCTCTGGAGGCAGTTGGGGGGGTGATTAACCCTGCACCAATCTGCCAGGCTAAGGATAACAGACAAATGGGTGCAGAGGATTATAACCAGAGGTTACAACATCCCCTTTTCAGAAGAACCAAAAAAACTAAGAAGAACCCAGACATTCCACCCATTCACAGGGATGCAGCAATATTAGAAATTCAAAAACTGCTCGACAAGAGAGTCACCAAAGCAATCCCACCAGACTAGAGAGGATCTGGGATTTACTCAAGATTCTTTTTAGTGCCAAAAAAAAAACAGGGACTGGAGACCAATTTTGGATCTTAGTCAGTCGACCAAATCAGTTCAGCAAACAAATTCCGGATGGTCTTGGGTCGGTCTATAATTCCATTTTTGGAAAAAGACGATTGGATGTGCTTAGTAGATCTTTAGGATGCATACTCCCATATAAAAATGGACAAACGGTCCAGAAGATTCCTGCACTTCTGGCTAGGAGCCATTCACTATCAGTTCAGGGCCCTGCCCTTTGGTCTCACCACAGCCCCAGGGTGTTCATCAAATGCATGGCAGTGGTAGCAGCTCACCTCAGACTGATAGGATTCCAGGTGTTTCCATATCTAGACGACTGGCTCCTTACCGCACCCATCAGGCGTGAACTCATAAAGGCACAAAATTATTCTCTTCTCCTTTGTCCCAGATTAGGAATCACTATAAACCATGAACAATCCTGTTTAGAACCATCCCTACAGCTGCATTTCATTGGAGCTATGCTCGACACCATCACCGGCATTGCACCTCTTCCCCTAGAAAGACTTCAGAGGATCAGATCACAAGTCAACAAGATCAAGCACAGCAAGAAAGTAACAGCAAGACTCATTCTACAAACTAGGGTCAATGGCAGGTTCTATCACTGTAGTTCCCCTGGCCAGATATCACATGCAAATTCTTCAGTGGCTTTTGGCCTCCCAGTGGTCCCTACTGAATCAGCTAATGTCCCATCTGATTGTGATCACCAGTTGATGCGAAGATGACCTGAGTTGGTGGCTCCACTCCAAAGAAATGTTGCTAGGCCATCCCTTTATTCTTTCTTAACCCCAGACCATAGTGACCACAGACATGTCTCTGATAGGGTGGGGGGCATTATCTGGGAAAGACAGTCCAAGGCACGTTGTCCCAGCTGGAGGCCAATTTGCATATAAATGTTCTAGAGATGAGGGCAGTGCTGTTAGCGTTGCAGGCATTTCAAGTTACCCTCCCCTTGGGAATGATTGCAGTTTAAACAGACAATATGTCAGTAGTCTGGTACATCACCAAGCAAGGTGGAACCATATCTTACCATCTTTGTCAAAAATTACTCAAGAGTTTGGTAGTGTGCAATTTCTTCCAACTGCTTTCTAGTGGCAACGCATATTCCAGGGAGCTCCAGTGTGATTGGTGATTGAGGACAAACTGAGCAGATCCATCCTTATGCCTCATGAGTGGTCTCTCAATCCAATGGTGGCGGAAGAGATATTCCACCTTTGGGGCCAAACATGCTTTGACCTCTTCATCTCCCCTCTGAACAAGTGCAGCAGTTACGTTGCCCTAATCCCCCACTGGGGGAATCACCCAGAGACACTCTTCCTCACACTTGACACCTGGTCTATTGTACGCCTTTCCTCCAATTCCCCTAATATGCCAATTTCTAAAGAAAGACAACAGGTCGAAGAACAGGGTAATCCTCATCGCCTCATTCTGGCCTCTGCAGGTCAGCGGGCACTCATCAATCGCCGTAATAAATTTATTTTAAAGGGACTTCTCCCTATTTCCTCTTCTTTAGCCACCCCTTCCACTTCAGGGGCTCAGCCCCCTGCCAAAAAGCAAATAGCAGGAGAGATCCCCCAGTAGACCACCATATTTGAACTGATTCTTACTGAAATTGGTACACCTTGTTTGCTGTAGCATAGACTAGATCCAGGCCTGCTGAATCTAGATTTGTTTGTATAACTTGAGCACTAATCCAGGCATTCTTTAAAGTATTCAATTGTATTTATTACTGCTTGGTAGTAACTTGAGCTATCATTCTAAGTCTTTTGGATTAAGCACTTGGGCTTCAGACCAGTTGTTTTACATTAGGAAGGTTTGTGGCCTGCACTGTGGTGGCAGAACAGGTAGTTTACATCCTTCTAAGTTGGGAACTGCTGATTGAGGGCTCAGTGTCTGTTATTCCAAAAGTGTATTAGTTCTGGTTTAAGCACTTGGGCTTCAGGCCAGTTATTTTACATTAAGAAGGTTCGTGGTCTGCACTCTTGTGGGAGGAGAGGTTGGACTCTGCCCTTTTGAGCTGGGAATTTCTGGTTAAAGGCTTATAGTGCCTGCATATTTGAACTGTTTCTTACTGAAATTGGTACACCTTGTTTGCTGTAGCATAGACTAGATCCAGGCCTGCTGAATATAGCTTTGTTTGTATGCTTGTTGTTTGTTTGCTTGTTATTTCCCTGAAACGCTAATTCCACCTAAAACGCGGCTTTTCAGCGCTTCTGTGGATACCTAGTGATATCTGCATTGCTTACTGTACTTATTTCCTTGTTTCATTTGAAAGAAAGCTACTGTTTGTCGTTTTTGCATTTAAGTTACCTGTAACACATTGCATTTAAGTTACCTGGCACTTGTTCACTAAAGCAATTATATAAGTCAGCAATAAAAAATTAAAAGCACTACACCCTCACAAACTCCCCTTGAGTACCTTGTTCCCCATTGGCCCTTTTTTTCAATTATAAAGGAATTCCCAATACTATTCTAGCATGTCCAAAGGTCAGTTGTCAATCTCCTGTCCGGTCCAGCTGGTGAATCTGGGAATCTTGAGGCAATGTTACAACTGCCTCATGTACACAGACAACCCTCTCCTCCTCCCAACAAATTCCAACACATGTGAGAGATGCAACCATATAGCCAAACTGGAGGCTAAGCTCTCTCAACTCAGTACTGGCGTAACCAGTCAGGAGGAGAAGGAAACCACACTCACTACAATTCCAGTCTCACATAGACCTACCACGACAGCAAACCAAACACATAAACACACAAAAACATACTCGGAGGCTCTAAATAAAAATCTGCCTAGGCAGCAGAGACCTCCAAAGCAGACACCCAAGCAACCGCTACCCCAAAACAAAACACGTGCAACACATAGCTCACAAAGCCAGTGTGTTGAACAGTCACAGCCCTTAAGGCTAAACAACACACCTGATACACTTGTAATAGGTGACTCTGTCGTCAGGCACACTGACGTCCCGCTCACCAGGCTGAACAAGGAGAAGATCATGGTGAGCTGCCTGTCGGGCGCTAGGATCTGCCACATAACACAAGCACTCAGGTCACTCTAAGGCAAGTATAAATATGACTCGGTCATTGTCCATGCTGGTGTGAATGACCTGAGACTTACCTCCCTGGACTACATGAAAAGAGACATAGAGGAGCTCTCTGAGCATGTAGCCCAGGCCGGTATGACCCTAACCTTGAGTAGCATCTTACCCTCACCAAGAATGATGCCACAATATGAAGACAAGATGATCAATTTCAACAATTGGCTTAAGTATTGGTGTCATTCAAAGGGGATCCAATGCCTGTCAGCCTGGGATGACATGCTCGACAAGCCTCGATGCTTCGCTAGGGACGGCTTGCACCTGTCACCCCTGGGCTTTTGGATATTGGCAAAGGCTCTTGCTTCCCCCATAGTGCCTTTTTTAGGCAAGGCTCAAAAGACAAACCCACCACCATAGGTACCACAAGGGATAAGAAACTAAGAGTAATGCAACTCAACACCAGAAGTCTAAATCTCAAGAAGCACGCACTCAAAACTCTCCTTAGCATGGAGAACATCGATATCTGTGCAGTAACAGAAACCTGGTTCAAGGCTCCCGAGAGCACCCCAGCACTACCAGGTTATACCTCATACCATGCTTTTCGGCCCCAAAACTTGGATCGAACCACAAAAGGAGGGGGGAGTATCAATATTCGTCAAAGATACCCACACCTCAAGGTTGGTGGCACAGCACGAAGCATCAGAGACTATCCATGTGCAACTAACAGTGGGTAAAACTGCCTTCCAGTTTATAGCCTGCTACAGACCACCCTCCCAAACCCAGGAACCCCACTCGGCCTTCCTGAGAACACTGGAAAATATGAAGGTCTCTCCAAACACCATTATATTGGGCGACTTCAACTACCCAAACATAGACTGGGAGCATTACTCTAGCTCCAACACCCTAGCCCAAAGGTTCCTAGAATTTATAAACTCAAATGCTATGGAACAACGTGTTACCACTCCCACAAGAGGGGAAAACATACTGGACCTGATCATCACCAACATGGGGACTCTATGCTCCAGACCAGAAGTGTATCCCTCACTGGTAAGATCAGACCATAAACTAATCTCACTGGATATTCACATCCCGACCCCACCCCCTGCTCAGAAAACCACAGTGAAAAACTTCTCTAAAGCAAATTTCGCACTCCTCAAAACCGAGGTGGAATCCTTCAAAGCCCCCGAGCCTGTGGAAAATACGGCCCAGACCGCAGAATCCTTTATAAACGCATTCTATGAACACCTTCAGGAATGCATGGATCATGCAATCCCAAATAAAACCAAGACCCAATCCTCCAAAGGCAGACATCCTGTCTGGTGGACCCCAGCCATAAATAAACTATACAATAGAAGGAGGAAGCTACTACATGATAGAGCAAAATCCCAAAAAGGGAAGGCATCTCTGATCAGTATTAGCAAAAAACTACGGACACTCATAAAATCGTATAAGGCCAGCTTTGAGAGAAAAATTGCACAGGACACTAAGGATAATCACAAGGCTTTCTTTAGTTATGTTAGGAACCTGGGTGGGAATTCCCAGACATGCTCAGAATTACTCCAAAATGACAAAAAATACATCGAACCCACAGACATTGCCAACATCCTAGCTGACAGGTTCTGCGCAAACTTCTCCTACCCTCCCCACGAAAAGGGCAAATATCTATCCCAGCAGAGTGCTGCCCCCTTGACATCTCAGATGCTCAGGTAAGAGCCGCCCTCTCCAAAGCAAAAAACACAGCATCAATGGGACCAGACGGTGTCCTGGGCTGCGTCCTACATGAACTCCAAGAAGTGCTAAACCCAAACATAAAACTACTGTTCAATCTTAGCCTTACTACAGGATATGTACCCAAAGAGTGGCGTACAGCAACAGTGGTCCCTCTCCACAAAGGTGTTGCCTCAACGGATCCTGGAAACTATTGCCCCATAAGCCTGACTAGCTTGGTCTGCAAAGCTATGGAAAGGATCATCATTGACCTCATAAATAAAGATATTGGGGACCTACAGACACTGGATCCTACCCAGTTCGGCTTTGTTAAGGGCAGATCCTGCCTTTTAAACCTGGTCGATTTCTTTGAAACAGTCACCAAGGCAATTGACGAGGGGAAGGTGGTCCACACAGCCTACCTGGACCTCGCAAAAGCCTTCGATACAATACCCCACTCGGGCATTATAGATAAGCTCACCAGCTTAAATATAAACCCCTATGTCACTAGATGGGTTGCAAACTGGCTCAAGGACATAACCCACATAGTTAGAATTGCTGGAGCCTTGTCAGACTCAAAACAAGTTACAAGTGGCATCCCACAAGGCTCAGTCCTGGGACCTCTCTTGTTCGGTATATATTTCTCGGAGGTACAGGCCAACACGGAAGTACTGTGGCTGACCAAGTTCACAGATGACTGCAAACTGGGTGCCATAATCGACTCTCCAGCCGACACAAGCATCCTCCAAAAGGGCCTCATAGAAACAGACAACTGGTGCCAGAGCCATGGTCTCAAGCTAAATGCCAAAAAGTGTATAGTCATCCCCTTTGAAAAAAACAAAGTGCCCACAAATTACCACATAGGTGGTAATGCACTGAGTACAGAAGAAGTAATTAGGGACCTGGGGACCCAAGTTGATAGCAATCTCTCATTTGACAACCACCAAAGTGGTTAGAAAAACATTTTATATAGCCCACCTAATCATGAAGGGATTCACATCTAGATCAGGGGAGGTCATCGTGCCTCTTTACTCATCCCTCATCAGGCCCATAATTGAGTACAATGCCCCTTTTGGGATGTACCTTACCAGACACCTGCAGCAACTGGAAAGACCCCAAAAGTACCTCACCAATAGGATCAAAGGGCTCAAACAGATGCCATATGCTGCCCGGTTAGAGAAACTCCAGCTCTACTCAGTGGCATACCGCCTGCTCAGAGGCGATCTGTGCCTGACGTATAAAGCCATGTCCAACCCGGAATTAATGGACATGCTGCACCTCAGAAAATCCAAATCCCGTTGAGCTACGGGCTCGAGAATACTTGAACCTCAGCACTGAAATAAATAGGACATGCTGGAGGGACAGATTCATAACCCAGAGGCTCCCTTCACTCTGGAATAAAATCCCAGTCCAGGTTAGGCAGAGTCCCTCATTGATTCTCTTCAAGAGGAATCTTGATGAGTGGATGGGAGATCGTAGGTTTACCCCGGGTATCACTTCTGTGTCACTGTTAGACAGAGGCACAGTATACTAACCTCGAAAAAGGGCATAGCAAAATTAATTTAAAATGGGTGGCGAAAGCCAAACACACTCTAGCTAGGCTTATAAATACCCTAGGCAGATAGCCTAGTATGAACCTATGAACCATTTGGGGAACCTCTTGCCAAAATTTCAGGACCCTTGGAATCGACACTTTTGGCGCCTGTTGTCTTTCAGGCCTACCCTCCTCACCGGAGCTGAAGTTTCTACCTGGACAACCACACCAAAGTCCCCTCCCCTGCAGCTACCCAGGACCTCTTCTAGTCTGTTTCAGTAGCTTCTTCTGTTAGGTCCTCCCGAAACTTTTCCGCAGCTGAGGTGGACAATATGATGGAGAAAATTTCTCAAGGCAAACATTCAGCTGGGGATCTTCCCTGCTCCTTTCCCTCCTGAATCTGTGAGCAATATTCCTACCTTCAAACCTATCACTCCTTCTCTGATCCGACCCCGAATTTTGGAGTTATTGGGTCCAAAACTTTCCTAGAACCGAGTCATTGGAGCCAACAGGTACAGTTACCTTGACTCCGATGGTCTCCCTGTCTTGTCTGGCTCTGACTGTTTCAGAGCCAAGTGACTCTTGGAGCTGTAGCTTCGGTATCGGTTCCTAGGGGATGACGTCGGCTATGAAATTTTTGGCTGTGACTCCTCACTCAGATCTGGGGGTGGTTGGGGTTCATGGAGCTTCCCTGTCAACATTTTTGGCTTTGGTGGGGGTGCCTATGGTGTCCTGATCTCCCTCAGTATTTGAGGTGCTGGAGAGGGTTCTGGTGCCATTAGCCCGCCTTTACATGAGAGCACGTCAGTGGACCTTTGCCGTACAATGGTCTCTTCTTCACTACCCAATCAGAATCTCTCAAGCTTGAAAACAGTTTTTCATCTGGTGGATTCAATTCAACAATCTTCATGAGGGCCGCCCCTTCGCCCTTCCTCCCCCCTCAGTCACTGTGATCATGGATGCATCCCAACTCGGGTGGGGGAGGCATTATCTGAGACTGACTGTCCAAGGCACGTGAGCCCTCCCTAGAAACCAGTTTGCATATAAATGTTCTGGAGATGAGAGTGGTGTTGCTTGCCAGCACTTCACTCTTCTCTTCCTACTAGAACTATTGTTATTCAGACAGACAACATGTCAGTGGTGTGGTACTTCAACAAGCAGGGAGGAACTATTTCTTATCCCGTGTTTCGAGAGGCCATGAGGTTTTGGCAATGGCGATTTCTTCCAACCACTTTCTCATAGTGACACATATCCTGGGGAGGTCAAACATCCTAGCGGATGGGCTCAGCAGGGCCATTCTGATGCTTCATGAGTTGACTCTTAATCCTGCAGTGGCAAATATGATCTTTTCTGTGACATGTTCATGTTTCCCTCCAGCACCAAGTGCAGCAAGTTTTTTGCCCTAATTCCTCCTCAGGGACAGTCACCAAGAGATGCTTAGTCCATGCTTGGCCTCCTGGTCTACTCTACACTTTTTTCCTTTTCTGCTCATTCCCAAATTTCTACAGCAAGCTCAGAGGTTGAAGTGCCAAGTCATCTTCATTGCCCCCTTTTGGCCCCATCAAGTGTGGTTCCCTTTCCTTTGGTCTCACCTAATTTGTCCTCTTTGGAATCTGGATGCCTCTCCAGACCTGTTGTCCCATCCCTCGCCGCACCCCCATCTGGATCTTTTAAACTTGAATCTAACCGCTTGGTTTCGCCACCTCCAGTGATGCATATAACTCCCAGGCTTGCTTCCTCAGTCAAAGCTATATAACAGTAAGTGGAAGATTTTTTTCCATTTCATCTTCAGAATAATCTAGATCTTTCCTCTTCCTTAGTTTCAGTGCTGTTGGATTTCTTGGCATATCTTTTTAGTAAAGGGGCTAGATGTTAAGTTGTCAATCTCGCCTTCATTCTTGCTTGATGGGTTCGGAGCCGATCCTCGGCTCCGACTCGGCACTTGCTAAGCTCGAGAGTCACTTTTACCAGCTCAAGGCAGCCCCATATCCCATGATGCAAGGCGGTAAGTACCTAGATCTCGTTTGCCGCTTCGCTGATGAGGTCCTCCTTTTACCAGCTCCTGGTAAGTGTTTATTATTACTAAACTTTAGCCCCCATTCAGAAAATTTTCTCTTTTCCTTAGAATTCTGTCTTTCTTAGATACATTGTGAGGCCTTTTCTGACTAACTTTATTTTTTCCTTCTTTACCTTTTTAGTCAGGCCTTTATTCCCTCCCATCCCCCCCTGTTAGGGTGTGTGTGTGTGAGAGTTTACTTCTCTTACTTAACTTTACTTGTCTGATTCGGGACTGTGTGTGTACTGTTTTTGAAAGCACTATGTCTAAAGAACAGAGGGTCTCAGGCTTCAAGAAGTGTGACTCGTGCTGTCAGAAGATGTCTCTGACAGACGGTCACACTTCTTGTTTATACTGCCTGGGACCTCTCCACATGCAGGACTCCTGTGCAATTTGTCATTCTTTTAGCCAGAGTGTCCTGCAGGAAAGGAGAAATAAACTTATTTTAAGGGGTCTCCTTAAACCGGAGGGCTCCCCGACAAAATCGGCTCCGGGCAAGCCTTCTAGGACTACCAAGGTCCAGGCTTCAGTTTCTAAGCCTCCGGCCTTGGCTCCGACTCCTTCGGAGTCGAGATCGGCTCCGGCTGGAGCCGATCCTAACTTGGCTAAATCCTCAGCACCGATGGCTATCGGTGCCGATACTGTTACTGTCACTTTGGTGTCGGCTCCGACTGGCTCCGACCACCATGTGGCTCAGGCTTCGGTGTCAGCGCCGACCGGCACCGACACCATTGTTTCCTTGCCTGTATCGGCTCCGGCTGGAGCCGATACATCTGGACCTACACTCGGAGCCGAAAAGTTATCGGCTACCGTCTGGATCCATGGGGTCTTCGGCTCCGATGGTTCCTTCGAGGAAGAGGTCCAGGTCTCCCTCTTTGGAACCAATACTGTCGGCTCCGGCCTCACCTCTTCTTTCGGAGCGGAGCCATCGGAGCCGATCATCTTGGTCTTCCAGGTTGTCAGACCATGATTTAGAGAGAGTGGTAAGCAGATTGTTAAAATCACAGGCACTAGCCCAAATGCTTCATAGTCCGTCTCAACAGACGACTATTAGTCCACACCCTCTTCAAATTCCTCCTTCAACTCTACCCCAGAGTTTGGAGCTGGAGTCTACAGGAATAGTTACTGCTATGGCTGAGGGCCAGATACCCCCCCCCCCTTCTGTGCCTTCAGCACCTACTCTTATCTCCTCCTCGAGACCTTCCTTGGAGGGATTCGGTGGCCGGGCTTCCCTGGTCTGCTCCGAGGGGGTGAGTGGCATCGGACCCTTGTCCGACCCCGCTCTTCCCCTTGGAGCTTCGGCCTTGGTGAGCTCGGCTCCGACATCTTCCTCGGAGCCTTCCCTTTCGGTGGGCCCGGGAGTCCCAGTTTCTTTGGAACGGGTTCTCTCGGATCTCCCTGGGAGGGGAGCCTTCGAGGTGATGAGGAGTGTGCTGGCCCCTGGGCTCAGTCAGCAGTCTATTCCTTTAGCTCCTCCCTCTACGGTGCCTGTTGATATCTCTTCCCGCTCTCTTGCTCCTGGACCAAGAGATCCATCGCCTCAGGTTTCCCCACTGGGAGGAACCCCCTCTTCCGAGGATTCTCCTGATCCGTCAGGAGATCCTCCGCACAAGAGGACTTGTAAGAGGAAGCACCTTAGACTCCCCTGAGTCTATTACTTTGGATACCGACTTAGATGAGTCGGAGGGGTCCCCAAGATCCCCCTCTGAGGATGTCTCCTTTTCAGACATCCTAGAACTCCTGAAACAGAGGGGAAACTGGCCCACTATAAATCCCTCCGATGATGAGTCGGTATACCTAGAGGCGTTTGGTTCTCGACCCTCCACCTCCTGGGTGTCTCTGCCTTTTGACCCCCTCATGCAGGTAATCGCTCGAAAGGCTTGGGCTTCTCCTGACTCCGTAGAGCCAGTTCCCAGGAGGCCTTCTAAATTTATTACAGCCCCTTCCGAACAGCAATTCCTTACAAAAGGTGTCCCGGTTGATGCCATGGTGGTGGCGGCCGCCACTAAAAAGGAACTTGCAGATCCTTCTGTACCAGTCCATCCTCCTAACAAGGATTCCAGGACCATGGACAGGTATGGTAAGCGGATGTTTTCCTCAGCGACCTTTGCCATGCGTTCGCTGAACTATTTGTGTCACTTCACCAGACTCCAAAGGGACATCCTTAAGGAACTAGGTGAAGTAGTACAGGATCCTACAGCTCCGGGGGCACAAGACAAGATTGCTTCTCAGCTAGGAATCCTTAACTCCATAACCAACTCCTCCATGCGGCTGATTTTGTATGCAGCAGATGGAGCGAGTAGAGCCGCAGGCACAGGAGTGGTTCTGAGGCGTCAATCCTGGATGCGGCCCTGTAATTTTGCTGATCCCTTCAAGGCATCCTTCACAAACTCTCCCTTTGATGGGTCAACTTTGTTTGGTCCTCAAGTGAAGGATACATTGACCAGGTGTGAGCAGGACGGCAAGACTCTTTCTGTCGTAGGGGG
Organism: Protopterus annectens; assembly: GCF_019279795.1. NCBI lineage: Eukaryota > Metazoa > Chordata > Ceratodontiformes > Protopteridae > Protopterus > Protopterus annectens. The sequence continues at coordinate 238,870,899 of NC_056734.1, read as the reverse complement.
TCCGTTTTTCCACCCCTTCTAGACCTTACCCCCAAGGACAGAAGGGTGGAAAGATGTGGTTCCGCAAATCCCAAGGAGTCACGCCGGATACACGTGGTCAGTTTACCCCTAGAGGCAGAGGGGGTAATAATAACAGACGCCGCCCTAGAGGCAGAGGGGGTCCACAAAACCAGGAAAGCAGAGAGTCTCTCGCTGACAAGCCCTTTCAGCATCCCTGAGGTGTTGCCCGACTGTCCATCCTTGGAGGCAGTCGGGGGAAGATTATCGCTGTACCCACAAGCCTGGCTTTCCCTCTCACAAGACAGATGGGTGCAGTCGATCATATCCGAGGGTTACAAAATTCCTTTCAAGGAAAGTCCCTTCAATCACAAAAATTCCCTTCCAGATGTGCCACCCGGTCTAAGGGAAATCGCAAAGTTAGAAGTATCAAAGCTTCTACACAAAAGGGCCATTCAGCCAGTTACAACAGACCATTCAGAGCCCGGAATCTACTCAAGGTTCTTTTTGGTCCCCAAAAAGACGGGAGATTGGAGACCAATATTGGATCTCAGCAGACTCAACAAGTCTGTGAAAAAGACGAAATTTCGAATGGTCACACTTCAATCAATTTTGCCCTTCCTGGGCAAAGACAACTGGATGTGCTCAATAGACCTTCAGGATGCGTACTATCACATAAAAATTCACAGACGCTCCAGAAGGTTTCTCCACTTTCGGCTGGGGTCCAGTCATTTTCAATTCAGAGCCCTGCCCTTTGGTCTCACTACAGTCCCCAGAGTGTTCACCAAATGTATGGCAGTGGTCACGGCTCACCTGAGACGTCAAGGATTCCAGGTGTTTCCGTTTCTCGATGACTGGCTCCTTTCAGCCACCACCAGGCATCAACTTCTCCAAGCCAGGGATTACACCCTAAATCTCTGCACTCAGTTAGGAATTTCGATCAACTACGAAAAATCCTCCATGTTAAGTTGTCAATCTCGCCTTCATTCTTGCTTGATGGGTTCGGAGCCGATCCCTCGGCTCCGACTCGGCACTTGCTTTAGCTCGAGAACTCCTTTTACCAGCTCGAGGCAGCCCCATATCCCATGATGCAAGGCAGGAAGTACCTAGATCTCGTTTGCCGCTTCGCTTGGGAGGTCTTCTCTTTACCAGCTCCTGGTAAGTAATTCACATTTGTGACATTTAAGCCCCTTTTAGTTAAAAACTATTTGTTTTGATAGTTAAACTTTAAATTTAACTTTTTCTGACAGAAATCCCTGTCTCTTTTAATTTTTTTAGTCAGTTAATTTCCCTATCCCATCCCCCCCCCTGTTAGGGTGTGTGTGTTGGTATTTTTTACTAAATACCTTTTTGGTATTAGTTTAATTTAATTGGACTGGTGTGTGTGTGTTTTGTTAGGCACCATGTCTAAAGAGAGGGTTTCAGGTTTTAAGAAGTGTGACTCGTGCTGTCAGAAGATGTCTCTGACAGACGGTCACACTTCTTGCCTGTACTGTTTGGGCCCTCTTCACCTGCAGGACTCCTGTGCTATTTGTCACTCCTTCAGCCAGAGAGTCCTGCAGGAGACGGAATAAGTTGATTCTCAGGGGTCTTCTTAAGCCGGAGGGCTCTCCGCCAAGTCGGCCCCACAAAATCAACTAAATCTGCCAAGACCCAGGCTTCTGTTCCTAAGCCTGTGGCCTCGGCTCCGACTCGTATAGAGTCGAGATCGGCTCGGCTGGAGCGATTCTGATCCACTAAGCTTTCGGCCGATGGCTATCGGTGCCGAATCTGCTGACCACTGTGGTGTCGGTTCCTACCGCTCCGACACCCACGCGGCATCGGTGTCGGCTCCGATCGGCTCCGACACCCATGTGGCACAGGCATCGGTGTCGGCTCCGGTCGGCTCCGCCACCGTTACTTTGGTGGCTGTATCGGCTCCGGCTGGACCCGATACATCGAGACGTCTGCCGGCTCCGAAATCGGTGCCGACAGGATCAGTAATATCGGCTCCGATGACCCATTCCAGGAAGAGGTCGGGGTCTCCTTCCTTGGAGCCGATACTTTCGGCTCCCGCCTCGCCTCTTCTATCGGAGCGGAGCCATCGGAGCCGATCTTCAAGGTCATCCAGGTTGTCAGATCATGACCTAGAGAGAGTGGTCAGTAGATTGCTCAAGTCACAGGTACTGGCCCAAATGCTACACAGTCCGTCTCAGCAGACGACTGTTGGTCCACACCCCGTTACAGTCCCTCCTTCAACTCTACCTCAGAGCTTGGAGTTGGAGTCTTCGGGCATGGTTACTGCTACGGCTGGAGGACGGATACCCCTTCTGTTCCTTCAGCCCCTACTCTTACCTCCTCTTCCTTAGAGAGATTCGGTGGTCGGGCTTCCATTGTCTCCTCCGAGGGGGTGAGTGGCATTGGACCCTTGTCCGAGCCCGCTTCCCTTGGAGCCTCGGCCTTAGTGAGCTCGGCTCCGACATCTGCCTCGAGACTTCCTTCGGTGGCCCCTGGGTTCCTAGCTCTTGGAGCGGGTCTCTCGGGCGTGCCTGGGAGGGGTGCATTCGAGGTGATGAAGAGTGTACTGGCCACTGGTATCAGTCAGCAGTCTCTTCCCGTAGCTCCTCCCTCTATTGTACCTGTTGACATCTCTGCCACTTCTCTTGCTACAGGACCCAGAGATCCTCCGCCTCAGGTTTCCCCATTGGGAATTTCCCCCGAGGATTCTCCTGATGTTTCGGGAGATCCTCCTAGGAAGAGGACTTGTAAGAGGAAGCATGTAGACTCCCTGAGTCTGTCACTTGGATACTGACTTTGATGAGTCAGAGGGATCCCCTAGATCCCCCTCTGAGGATGTCTCCTTCTCAGACATCCTAGAACTTCTGAAACAGAGGGGAAACTGGCCCACCAACAATCCCTCTGAGGATGAGTCAGTATACCTAGAGGCGTTTGGATCTCGGCCCTCCACCTCCTGGGTGTCTCCGCCTTCGACCCCTTATGCAGGTTATTGCACGAAAGGCGTGGACAGCTCCTGACTCTGTAGAGCCAGTCCCTAGGAGGCCTTCAAAATTTATAACTGCCCCTAGTGACAAACAATTCCTTACCAAGGGTGTCCCCGCTGATGCCATGGTAGTGGCTGCGGCCACCAAAAAGGAACTTGCAGATCCTTCCGTGCCCGTCCATCCTCCTAATAAGGACTCTAGGACCATGGATAGGTACGGCAAGCGGATGTTTTCCTCAGCGACCTTTGCTATGCGTTCGCTGAATTATCTTTGTCACTTCACCAGACTCCAGAGATATCCTGAAGGAGCTGGGAGAAGTAGTTCAGGATCCTACAGCTGCAGGGGCCCAAGAAAAGATTGCTTCGCAACTAGGAACCCTCAATTCCATTGCTAACTCCTCCATGCGGCTAATATCTTATGCTGCTGATGGAGCGAGTAGAGCCGCAGGCACAGGTGTGGCTCTTAGACGCCAAGCCTGGATGCGGCTATGTGATTTTGCGGATCCCTTTAAGGCGTCCTTCACAAATTCTCCCTTTGATGGGTCAGCTTTGCTTGGCCCTCAGGTGAAGGAGACCTTGACCAGGTGTGAGCAGGACGGCAAGACTCTTTCTGCTGTTGGAGTCCGTTTTTCCACCCCTTCTAGGCCTTATCCCAAGGGACAGAAGGGTGGGAAGATGTGGTTCCGTAAATCCCAAGGAGTCACGCCGGATTCACGTGGTCAGTTTACCCCTAGAGGCAGAGGGGGTAACAACAACAGACGCTCTAGTGGCAGAGGGGTCCAAGAACCAGGGCAACAGGGAGTCTCTTCCTGAGAAGCCTTTTCAGCATCCCTGAGGTGTTGCCCGGCTGTCCCTCCTTGGAGGCAGTCGGGGGAAGATTATCACTGTACCCAGAAGCCTGGCATTCCCTCACTCAAGACAGATGGGTACAGTCGATCATATCCAAGGGTTACATAATTCCTTTCGAGGAAAGTCCCTTCCCTCAAGTTCCCTTCCAGATGTACCACCCGGTCTAAGGGACATTGCAGAGTCAGAAATCGCAAAACTACTGCAAAAAGAGCCATTCAGCCAGTTACAATAGACCATTCAGAGCCGGAATCTACTCAAGGTTCTTTTGGTCCCCAAAAGACGGGAGACTGGAGACCAATATTGGATCTCAGCAGACTCAAAAAGTCTGTCAGGAAGACAAGATTCCGAATGGTCACTCTTCAGTCAATTCTGCCCTTCTTACAGAAGGACAACTGGATGTGCTCAATAGATCTTCAGGATGCGTACTATCACATCAAAATTCACAGACGCTCCAGGAGATTTCTCCGCTTTCGGCTGGGGACCAGTCATTTCCAGTTCAGAGCCCTGCCCTTTGGTCTCACTACAGCCCCCAGAGTGTTCACCAAATGCATGGCAGTGGTCACGGCTCACCTGAGACGTCAAGGATTCCAGGTGTTTCCGTATCTCGACGACTGGCTCCTGTCAGCCACCACCAGGCATCAGCTTATACAAGCCAGGGATTACACAATAGACCTTTGTTCTCTTTTAGGCATCTCAATCAACTTCGAAAAGTCATCCTTATCGCCCTGCCAGTCTATTACCTTCATAGGCACAAACTTAGACACTGTTCGGATGTCAGCTACCCTTACAGAACAAAGAGTTTCAGACATTCAGACTCATGTCAGGATCATTCTGGCCAGCAAGAAAGTACAGGCCAGAATGGTTCTAAAGGTATTAGGTCTCATGGCTGCGGCCATTACTCTTCTTCCCCTGGCTCGATTCTACATGCGCCTCCTTCAGTGGATGCTGTTCACACAGTGGTCATACCAGCAACTCCCTATGCGTCACCAGATTCTGGTGACACAGACATGCAAACAACATCTTGCTTGGTGGATCACATCGTCTCAGGTTCACCAAGGCAGGTGCTTTGTACCCCTGTCCCGATAGCCACTGTCACCACGGATGCCTCCCTGATCGGGTGGGGGTCATTATCAGGGCAGGATGGTTCATGGACGTGGCAACCGTTCGAGTACCATCTGCACATAAATGTCCTGGAGATGAGAGCAGTGCTTTTAACGTTGCAAGCCCTCAACGACTTTCTTCCCGTAGGGACAATTATGTCCACACAGACAACATGTCTGTAGTTTGGTATATCAACAAACAGGGCGGAACCAAGTCCTACCCCTTGTGTCGAGAAGCGCTCAGACTATGGCAATGGGCGATCTCCTCTCATCGGTTTCTGGTAGCAACGCATATCCCTGGGAAAACCAACATTATAGCGGACAGATTGAGCAGAGCTATTCTCATGCCTCACGAGTGGTCTCTCAAGCAATCCATAGCGGAAGAGATTTTTCTGGAATGGGGTCGTCCATGTTGCGATCTCTTTGCTACTCCCCAAAACAGCAAATGTCCAGACTTCTTCAGCCTCTTCCCTCTATCAGGCCATTCCCCCAGAGACGCTCTGACCCAGGATTGGCCCCAGGGACTTCTTTATGCCTTCCCCCCATTTCCTCTGATCCCCCAGGTGATCCAGAAAGCTACCGTTTTGAGAGCCAAATTGATTCTCATTGCCCCTTACTGGCCTCGACAAGTTTGGTTCCCGTTCCTCCATCATCACCTTTTGGTGCAGCCGTGGCATCTGGACCCAGTGCCAGATCTACTGATTCACCAATCCGGTCAGCTGCACCGGTCGATCCCTTCTCTCAACCTCACAGCATGGTTGCTCCACTTCCTTCCCTAGCCAGGCTTCCTTTGATCTCTAACCCAGTTAGAGATATCATAGTAGCTTCACTAAAATCCTCTACCAGGAGGATTTACACGAGCAAATGGAAACGTTTCTCTTATTGGGCTAAGGCCCAAAATCTTGATCCTTTTACTGCCCCTGTTCAGGCAGTTCTGGATTTCTTAGCAGAGATTTTTCATGCAGGCTCCTCTTCTTCCACAGTCAGAGTTCAGTTGGCTGCTATTTCTAATTTTCATGTTGGGATAGCAGATCATAATATTATGTCCCATAGGCTCTGCAGGGCCTTCTTGAAAGGAATTTTCCTACTAAAGCCTCCAATCAGGAATCCTCCTCCTCAGTGGGATCTAAATTTAGTGCTGACATCCTTAATTCTTCCCCCCTTCGAGCCAGCTGTTTCTTGTTCCCTGAAATATCTTTCTTGGAAAACTTTATTCCTTGTGGCTATTACATCTGCCAGGAGGGTGTCTGAACTTCATGCTCTTTCGGTTCGACCCCCCTATTTGATTTTTCACAAAGACAGAGTATCTTTGAGAACTAATCCATCATTTTTACCTAAGGTCGCTTCAAAAAACAATCTAAATCAATCCATTGATCTCCCTGTATTTTTTCCTAACTATTCAGATAGAGCTGAACAAAAGCTACATTATCTTGACGTCCACCGTCAGCTTAGATATTATTTGGACAGAACAAAAAATTTAGGAAATCTGATCAACTTTTTGTTTCCTATGCGGATAATAAAAAAGGCCTTCCTGTTTCTAAAGTGACTTTGTCCAGATGGCTTTCTTCGGTCATCACTGAAATCTATACGATCAGGGGAAAACAGCTGTGCTCAAAACCTAAAGCACATTCAACTAGGAGTTTAGCTACTTCTACAGCTTTTCAAGCTAGACTGCCTTTGGACACTATTTGTGCAGCGGCCACTTGGGCCACTCCTCACACTTTTGTTTCCCATTACAAATTGGACTTGGCCTCCAGGGACAGAGCCAGTTTTGGCTCTACAGTCCTCAAGAGTTTGTTCCATTGAGCCACCCAGGATAGAGGTGCTAGGGGCGGTCCCATCAAGCAAGAATGAAGGCGAGATTGACAACTTAACATTAAGTTATGTTCCTACCATAACGTTCCATGTTAGTTGTCTTCTCGCCTTCTTTCTTGCGACCCTCCCTCCTTCCCCCTGGCCTGGACAGACCTTGTATAAGAAACTATTATGCTAAAGACCATTCTGACCTGGTCCTTTTTCCATCTGTAAGTTTCTTCTTCCTTTGGGAAGTATTTTTATGCTTGGTGTTATTGCCCTTTTGTCAACAAACGAGATCTGGGTACTTCCTGCCTTGCATCATGGGATATGGGGCTGCCTCGAGCTGGTAAAAGGAGTTCTCGAGCTAAAGCAGTGCAGTCGGAGCCGAGGGATCGGCTCCGAACCCATCAAGCAAGAAAGAAGGCGAGAGAAGACAACTAACATGGAACGTTATGGTAGGAACATAACTTCTTATTGTTGCCCTGCCAGTCTATTACTTTCATAGGTGCAAATTTAGACACTGTTCGGATGTCAGCAACCCTCACAGACCAAAGAATTTCAGATATCCAAAGTCACGTGCGGATCATCCTTGCCAGCAAAAAGGTACAAGCCAAACTGGTCCTGAAAGTGTTGGGCCTCATGGCAGCGGCCATTACCCTTCTTCCCTTGGCCCGCTTCTACATGCGTCTTCTTCAATGGATGTTGTTCACCCAGTGGTCTTACCAACAACTTCCCATGCGTCACCAAATCCTGGTGACACAAGCTTGCAAAAACCACCTATCCTGGTGGATTTCTTCTCCCCAGATTCATCAGGGCAGACCCTTTGTATCCCCGGCCCCGGTAGCCACAGTCACTACGGACGCCTCCCTGTTCGGGTGGGGGGGGGGCATTATCAGGGCAGGATGGTTCATAGGACGTGGCAACCATTCGAATACCACCTGCACATAAATGTCCTAGAGATGAGAGCAGTGCTTTTAACGTTGCAAGCCCTCAACGACTTTCTTCCCTTGGGAACAATTGCAGTTCACACGGACAACATGTCTGTAGTATGGTATATCAACAAACAGGGCGGAACCAAGTCCTACCCCTTGTGTCGAGAAGCTCTCAGACTTTGGCAATGGGCGATCTCCTCTCATTGGTTTCTGGTAGCAACGCATATCCCTGGGAAAACCAACATTTTAGCGGACAGATTGAGCAGAGCTATTCTCATGCCTCACGAGTGGTCTCTCAAACAATCTATAGTGGAGGAGATTTTTCTAGAATGGGGCCGCCCATGTTGCGATCTTTTTGCTACTCCCCAAAACAGCAAATGCCCAGACTTCTTCTCTCTCTTCCCACTGCCAGGCCATCCCCCCAGAGACGCTCTTACCCAGGATTGGCCCCAGGGACTTCTTTATGCCTTCCTCCCTTTCCATTGATTCCACAAGTACTCCAGAAAGCCACCGTTTTGAGAGCCAAAATGATTCTCATTGCCCCCTATTGGCCTCGACAAATTTGGTTTCCGTTCCTCCATCGTCACCTATTGGTGCAGCCGTGGCATCTGGACCCAGTGCCAGACCTTCTGATCCACCAATCGGGTCACCTGCATCGGTCTATTCCTTCTCTCAACCTCACAGCTTGGTTGCTCCACTTCCTTCCTTAGCCAGGCTTCCTATGATCTCTAACCCGGTTAGGGATATCATAGTGGCTTCTCTTAAATCCTCTACTAGAAGGATTTATACCAGCAAGTGGAAACGCTTCTCTTGTTGGGCAAAATCAAAGAATATAGATCCCTTTACTGCCCCTGTTCATGCAGTTTTGGATTTTTTAGCGGAAATCTTTCACTCGGGCTCTTCATCTTCCACGGTTAAAGTTCAGTTGGCTGCTATCTCGAACTTTCATGTCAGGTTTGCAGATCACAACATTATGTCCCACAGGCTTTGTAGAGCCTTTCTAAAAGGGATTTTTCTCCTTAAACCTCCTGTCAGGAGTCCCCCTCCTCAATGGGACATAAATCTAGTGCTGACATCCTTAATTCTTCCTCCCTTTGAGCCAGCTGTTTCATGTTCATTGAAGTTTCTTTCATGGAAAACACCCTCTCGGCCAGGAGAGTGTCAGAACTTCATGCTCTTTCTGTTCGTCCCCCTTATTTGGTCTTCCACAAGGACAGGGTATCCTTGAGAACTAATCCATCCTTTTTGCCTAAGGTGGCTTCAAAAACTAATTTGAACCAATCTGTTGATCTCCCTGTATTTTTCCCTAATTACTCCAACAGATCGGAACAAAAATTACATTATCTTGATGTTCACCGCCAACTCAGATATTATTTGGACAGAACAAAACAATTCAGGAAATCCGATCAGCTCTTTCTTGCTTATGCTGAAAATAAGAAAGGCCTTCCTGTTTCCAAAGTGACCTTATCTAGATGGCTTTCTTCCACCATCTTCGAAATCTATCAGCTCAGGGGCAAACAGCTGTGCTCAAAACCAAAAGCGCATTCCACCAGAAGTTTAGCCACTTCCACAGCCTTTCAGGCTAGACTCCCTTTAGACACTATTTGTGCAGCAGCCACTTGGGCCACTCCTCATACCTTTGTTTCTCATTACAAATTGGATTTGGCCTCCAGGGATAGAGCCAGTTTTGGTTCTATGGTTCTCAAGAGTCTGTTCCATTGAGCCACCCAGGATAGAGGTGCTAGGGACGCGGTCCCATCAAGCAAGAATGAAGGCGAGATTGACAACTTAACATTGAGAAGTTATGTACCTACCATAACGTTCCATGTTAGTTGTCTTCCCTAGCCTTCTTTCTTGCGACCCTCCCTCCTACCCCCTTGCCTGGACAGACCTTGTTCTCCTTTGTTTGGAAGATTGCTTCTTTAGGCACCAGTTAATTACCTGGTTCCCATTACAGCCCTTCCTTTAGGCTAATTGCTTTCTTTCCCCAGTGGAAAGTTTTTTGTGCTAGGTGTGTTTCCCTATAGCTACAAACGAGATCTGGGTACTTACCGCCTTGCATCATGGGATATGGGGCTGCCTCGAGCTGGTAAAAGTGACTCTCGAGCTTAGCATGTGCCGAGTCGGAGCCGAGGATCGGCTCCGAACCCATCAAGCAAGAAAGAAGGCGAGAGAAGACAACTAACATGGAATGTTATGGTAGGTACATAACTTCTCATTTTTCTACGGTGAAAGGGCAACTCTCTACTATTTCCAGTTTTCACATGGGGAGAATTCTTTCCCTCTAGCATCATCTAAATTATGCAAGGCCTTCTTGAAAAGTACTTTTCTCCTGCATCCTGCTATTAAGGATCCTGCTCTTCCCTGGGATCTTCCCTTGGTTTTACAGGCTTTAGTTTTTACCCCACTTTGAACTTTCAGTCAAGGTAGGCAAAGTTTCTGACTTGGAAAACTATTTTCTTGGTGGCTATTAGTTCATTCAAGAGAGTTTCTGAGTTACAGGCTTTGTCTTGCAAGCCTCAATATCTTATTTTCACAAGGACAGAGTTACTTTGCATACTTATCCTTCCTTTTTGCCCATGGTCACTTCTGAGACTAATTTAAACCAAGTCACCAATCTTCCTGTTGTCTTCACAAATTTTCAAAACAAGGATTGAGTACCAGCTTCATACGTTGGATGTATATAGACAACTCCCATTTCTATTTAGATAGAGCCAAGACATTCAGGAAATATGACCAACTCTTCATATTCTTTTCCAAGTCCAGGTTGAATAAACCAGTTTCCAAGGTTACCCTAGCTCATTGGATAATTAGTTGTATCAAACTTGCTTATTCCTCTTGGGGTATTTCCTTACCTGGCCACATTATGGCCCATTCTACTAGATCTTTTTCTACTTCTCCAGCCTTCTGGTAGAAACTTCCCATTGATGAAATTTTTGCAACTGCTACTTGGTCAAATCATCATACTTTTATTTCCCATTACTAACTGGACATTATTTCTAGGACCAGGGCATCCTTTGGTTCTTCTGTGCTCCAGGATATCATTCCTTGAGGGCCTCCCAGGTTCTTTCAGTAGCTGGGGACTCTGTCCCATAAGTTGAAGAGCAAATGAAGGCAGCAACATCAGACAAAGAAGTTGTGTACTTACCATAGCATTCCATCTGTATTGTAGCCTCTCTAGACTAGAGTAGTAAAATGTAAGATGGGAGATGAGCAGTTTGGATTCAGATCAGGATGCAGCACAACTGACCTGATGTTTGCATTGAGACAGATACTTGAGAAGAACCTAGAGATGATGAGAGAGTCCAACTGCACATTCCTAGATTTGGAGAAAGCATATGACAAGGTCCCAAGAAAGCTGATCTGGGCAGTACTGCGGTGGTTTGAAGTCCCAGAAACACTGGTAGAATTAGTGCAGGATATGTACAAGGACCCAATGACTCCAGTATGGATGGTGTTCGGCCTCACAGAGGGGTTCCCAGTGGGTGTGGGTGTACATCAAGGTTCGGCTCTGAGCCCACTACTGTTCATACTGGTGATGAACTACATTAGCAAACAAGTTGGAGTAGACGGATGCAGATGATGTGACAGTACAGGCAGACTCTGAACTAGAACTTCAGCAAAGGATAGGAGAATGGAATGCAAATCTGAATGCACATGGGATGAAACTAAGCACAGATAAGATGGCGGTAATGGCAGCAAATTGGGGAAATCAGAAGAAGCTGAGAATAGAGATAGAAGTGAAGATAGTGGAACAGGTAAACAGCTTTAGGTATCTGGGAGGAGTAATTGAAGAGAAGGGTAGTCTAAATGAAGAGGTCAAAGCTAGAATCAGAGGGACTGTAGCCAACTGGCATAGAGTATCAGGTGTAGTCTGTGACAAAAGGATGCCAAAGAAGCTGAAAAGTAAGGTGCACAAGACAGTGATGTGACCAGTACTACTGTATGGTACAGAAACCTGGGCAGTAAAGGCAGAACAGATGAAGAAGCTAGAGGTGATGGAAATGAAATGTCTGAGAAAGATGATAGGATGTACACTGTGGGACAGATGAAGAAATAAGGACATAAGAGCAGAAAACAAAGTAGCTCCAATTGCAGGAAAGATCAAAGAGAACAGATTACGGTGGTTTGGGCACATGTGTAGAAAAGCAGAAGACAATCTGGTGAGGAAGATTTAGGACAAACAGGAAGAAGGTAAGAGGAAGCAACGATGTCCAGTAAAGAGGTGGATGGATTTTGTGAAAGAAGATCTTTGACAGTCAGGCATGAGTGTTGAAGAAGGCAGGAGTGTGGCACTGAATCGAGAGAGTTGGTGACAGTTAACATGATACCCCAACCGCATGTAGAAAAATGGGAAAGGGGGAGTGATGATGAAGATGATGATGATGTGTTGTTGCCTCTCATTTGCTCTTCAACCTTTCCTCCCTGCATCCCCTTGCCTTTTGAAGGAAATAACGGAAATCTTTTTGAACAGATAATTCTGTTCTCCTTTGAGCTCCTGAAGTATCCAGTCTTGGCTGATTCCTTTATTTCTGTGTAATTTCTTCCTTTTTACTTGTTTCTTGATTATGTGATGTAATATGCTGCAGCAAACTTGATCTGAGGGATTTAGAGGAGGGGAGCATCATGGGCAGGGTAGGGGCTCAGATGTTATTTAGAGAAGAGAAGCATCATGGGAAGGGGGGAACTCAGATGTTGGAGCTTCAGCTTTGATATGCAGCCAAGTCGGATTCAATGCTTGGATCTGAAACTCAAAGATTGAAGAGCAAATGAGAGGCAACAGCACAAATGGAACATTATGGCAAGTACATAACTTCTTTTTTAATTCCAGTTTTATATGACTGGGAAGATTATCGGTAACTATGGGAAAAAAGTATACGTTTCTGTAACTTTAATTTTTAGGATTTTGAATTGTCAGGCTCATAAGTTAAGGTTTGTTCTGACTAACTTTAAAAGTAGGATGGCACAGGTGGTGTAGTGGGTAGCGTTGTCACTTCACAGCATGAGGTTCTCTGGTTTGATTCTTGGCTGGGGTGTCTTCTGTGTGGAGTCTGCATCTCATCCCTGTGTTCATGTGGGTTTCCTCTGGGTGCTCTGGTTTCCTCCCAAAGAAAAGCAGTAGGTGGAGTGGACACTTTAAATTGGCCCCTAGGAGTAAATGCATGCATGTATGTGGTGCACCCTATGAGGAGGGTTTAGCCTTGGGCTAGCAACCCTATCCTGTAAAGTCCAGACCTGCTATGGAAACAACAAGTGCTGAAAGGCACTTTTTGCCCCATGCGCTGTATGCACAGGAGCGAATCCAGGAATTGTAAAGGCAAGAGGAATATTTTGTCTGCAGATGTTCTTCTTGTTTCACTGTTGCAGTCATTACATTTGGGTAATCTGCTGGCAGGTTGCCCTCAGTCGGCCTGATTAACAAAGTCTTGGGTCCTGCGTCGGTTGGTGTCCCTTCTTCCATGACATCAGGTCGTCAGGGGTATAAAACATGCAGCTGACGCCGTTACATCATTCTTTCTTGCCACGCGGTGCCCGAAGCAGAAGCAGTTCGCAGGTGCCTGTCGGCCGACTCCTGAAATTTTCGTTTTCGAGTTTCAGAACCGAAGTCTTCAACTAAAAGCTAAGTACCCCGTTGGGGAAACTTTTTCTTGCTCCTTACCGATGTCAGTAGAGGTTAATAATTGTATTACTTGCGGGAAGCAAATACCTCATAAGGATTTTTATTTGTACTCTATTCCTTACCTAGGCCCTGACCATAACGTGCCTTGCTGTCGGTTTTGTGCTAAATTTAATCAACGCACTATTAAACGTCGGTATATTTTTGCTTCTAAATATTTTGGAGATTTTACTATCCAGAAATGTTGTCAGTTAGCAATCCGACTACCGGAATACCTAAAAAATGCAAAGAAAAAGACAGAGACAGACTGTCGAGGTCCAAAACCGATGACAAAGCTTCTTCTAAGCCATTCGCCAGTTCGCTGGTACTCAGTGAGGTGCTTTCGCAGCCCCTGATACCCGCTACTTTTGATTCACAGGCCTCTACTGAGACCCATTCTGAATCTGGTATGCCTTGAGATACTTTTAAGTATTGAACCCACGGATGTCTCTTCCTTGGATGGGTCCAGAGCCACTGAGCAGGCACAGGCTTCTGAGAGTGTTTTCAGGCCTAAAGATTTGTATATTAAACCGACGCCATCTTCAAAACTAAGGCCAAAAACTACTTCTATATCTAAAAAAACCGATGCTTGGGCCACGTGTACAGGCCCCAATGCCTAAAAAACAAATAAACAAAATGGCTGAGGATTTAATTACCTTGATCAGGGGTACCCATCCCCCTCCTGCTAAGAGGCCTTGGCAAGGCACTGACTATGCATCTTCAGATCAGGTTTCTGTTTCTTCTGATTCCTCTTCTGATCAGGAATTATCTATTCCCACTTATGAGGACTCTGATGCAGAAGATTCCATCCCTTCTGCTTGTCCTCCTGAGGATTTTTCTTTTGGAGAAACTTTGCATACCTTAAGGGAACATTTTCACTGGGAGAGTCAGGATTTTTCAGAATCTAAAAAGAGACTTAGGGATTTCCTCCTTCTTCCTCAGCATAGGCCCTTGGCTATACCTCCTGTTCTAGACATTGTTGATGATGTTTTCTCAGAATCCAGTATGGCTCCTAATTCCCTGCCTCCTGCTCCTAGTAAGCCAGACAGATATTACAGGGTTCCTGACTCCCACAAATTCCTTTTTAAAAACCCTACTGCTGACCCTGAAACAATTTTTCAGGGTCCCAAGGGCGTTAAGGTCTCTACTGCTAAAAATCCTACACCTTCTGATAGAGACTACAGGGCGCTGGATAGATGGGGTAAGAAGGTTTACACGTCTGCAACCTTGGCAATCAGGGCTTTAAACTGTCAATTTCATATGCTAAAATATCAACAGCATGTCATGGGTTTACTTAAACAGAAAATTATGTTGATTTCTGACTGGGTGGAAAATAAAGAGTTGCAGGATTTATTGCATTCAGCTGAACAAGTTGGAAAATGTACTTTGCAATGTGGTTTTGATTCCTTGGGGACCTCTTGCAGGGCTGCTGTATAGATTAGGTTCATAGGTTCATAGATTAGTACTATGCTAGCTATCCTTGCGAGCTATTTTAAGCCTAGCCAATTATCCCTTGTGAGACCCAAACACTGCACCTTGTGTTTGTAAAGCAAACACCTTAACCATTAGGCCACCCTCCCAACCCTCCTGTAACTGGATCTGTGATAAGAAGGCATGCTTGGCTCAAAGAGCAAAATATGCCTGACCATGTTAAAGCAAAATTGTTGGATGCTCCTTTACAACAGGACAGTCTATTTGGTAATAAAGCAGAAGAAGTTTTGAAAAAGATGGAAGATAAAGCTAAATCTATGCAAACTATAAAAGATTTCCTACAAGTGCAGCCACCCATTTTTGCTATATGCACCATGGTAGACCTGTCCCCTAGGGGATCAGATCCCATTCCTTCGAGGTCTCCCCTGTGTATTTTCAGAACCCACAGCCATAGCAAATATGGACGGCTGCCAGATTGGGTGGGGGGTGGGGGCATTTGGTCCCCACTAGAGGCCAGTGTGCACATCAGTGTCCTGGAGATAAGAACTATGCTTGTCACACTGCAGGCATTTCAGACAGCTCTTCCTCAGGGGACTATTACAGTTCAAACAGACAGCATGTCAGTAGTTTGGTACATCAGCAAGCAGGAAGGAACCAGATCTTACCCCATTTGTCGAGAAACCCTTAGAGTGTGACAGTGTATGACCTCTTCCAACTGCTTTCTAATAGCAGTGCACATTCCTGGGAGTTCCAGTGTGATTGCGGTCAAGCTGAGCAGATGCATCCTTCAGCGTTATGAGTGGTCTCTCAATCAAAAAGTGGCAAAGATGATTTTCCACCTTTGGGGATAACCTTGCAGTGATCTGTTCACTTCTTCTCGACACAACAAGTACAGCAATTACGTCGCCCTGATTCCCCCCCTCTGGGAAAGTCACCAAAAGAAGCTCTTTTCCTCAACTGTCCCCCATGGTCTCCTATATGCATTTCCCCTGATACCTCTAATTCCAAAATTTCTACAGAAAGCACTCAGGTTGAAGAGCAAATTGATCCTCATTGCTCCCTTTTAGCCTCAACAAGTTTGGTTCCCCTTTCTTTGGCCTTATCTGATTCAACAACCGTGGATCCTGGATCCAGAGCCAGATCTTTTCTCCCACCCAGATGGTCTTGTTCACCCAAACATTTTGAACCTTAAGCTGACTTCTTGGTTTCTTCATTTCCATTAATTGCCAGGCATCCAGATATTTCCTCCCTAGTATGCCATATTCTCATGTTGGTTCACAAACTTTCCACTGAAAAGCTATACACCATTAAGTGGAAAAATGTATCATTTGGACCATTGAAAAGAAAATAGATCCTTTCTCAGCTTCCATAGAACATGTCCTGGATTTCTTAGTCACTCTACTTAATGTGGAGCTTCTTCTTCTGCTATAAAAATTCAATTAGTTGCTATTTCAAATTTTCACATTGGCTTCAATGGATGTCCCTTAGCCTCTCATAGACTTTGTAAATTGTTCCTAAGAGGCACTGTTTTGTCATAGCCCTCATACAAAGACCCAATCCCTCCTTGGGACTTGAACTTAGTTCTGTAGGCAGTGATACATACTCCCTTCAACCTGCTGTAGAATGTGACCTGAAATATTTATCTTGGAAGACACTGTTTCTGGTATCCATTGCCTCTGCCAGAAGGATTTCAGAGATCAAAGCCTTATCATCAGAACGTCCTTATATTATTTTCCACACGGATAGGGTATCTCTGCAAACCAACCCCTCCTTTTTTACCAAAGGCTATACCAGAGACAAATATTAACCAGACAATTAATTTGCCAGTTTTCTTTCCTAACCATTCTAATAAAGGGGGGTACACCTTGCATCTGTCAGATATACATAGGCAATTACTTTTCTATCTTCATAAAATAAAAAGCATTAGATAATCTTGTCAATTACTTGTCTCTTTCTCTAGGGTGAGATTGAGCAAGGTAGTCAGCAAGACTACACTTTCTAAATGGCTGAAACACTGCATTTCATTTATTTATGATAACCATAATTTGACCTTGACGAAACCAGTCAAAGCACATTCAACATGGTCTATAGCCACTTCAGCTGTCTTTCAAGGCATGGCTTCAGTGGATGACATATGTGCAGCAGCTACTTGGGCTACTCCCCATACATTTATTACTCATTACAAATTGGATCTGGTTTTAAGGGGATGATCGTCCTTTGGCTCAATGGTGCTCAGGAATATTCTTTCATAATGCCATTCAAGATTTTAGGTAGCTGGGGACTTTGTCCCATCTGTCAAGGATGGAATGAAGGGTGACAACATCAGATAAAGAAGTTATATACTCACCATAACATTCCATCTGTGTTGTCTATCTTCATTCATCCTTGACTCTCCCCACCACATTCCCCAGACTCAAAGTTTTTGGGTGGAGTAGACTATATCCAATTAAACTGTTATTTTATCCAAGCTCAGTTGATAAGGCTTCTATCTGGCTTACCTCTTATATATCTATATTATATAGATATTGATATTTTATATTTCCACATATGTTTCTGCAAACTTGATCTGAGATAACTGAGAGAGAGGAATTATGGGTAGATCTTAAGCTTGAGAGTTTTGGGCTGGTGCGAGCTGTATTAATGGCAGAGCCAGTTCCAATATCGGAACCAAACCCATCTGTCAAGGATGAATGAGGCTAGACAACACAGATGGAATGTTATGGTGAGTACATAAATTCTTTTTGTATAAAATAGAATTGGAAACAGTTGCATATCTTGTTGCTGGTTGTGATATACTAATGGTAGAAGGACTGTATACTGAAAGGCATAATAATGTGGCAAGAGTGTTGCATTGGGGATGGTGCAAACATTATGGTATTGAAGTAGCCGAAAAACACTGAAAACATGAGCCACAAAGCATTATAGAAAATGATAATCTTTATATCACATGGGATCACCCATTACCAATAGTTCAAAAAATAGATATGAGAAAACCAGATATAGTAGTCCATGAAAACAAAAGTAGCGTTAATCACTGAACTTGCTACACCCACTGACTACAGTATCTTACATACAGAGAGACACAAAGTCATAAAATACCAAGATTTTCAGGCAGAAATGAAGACAGTGTGGAAGAAGGTGTGACAGTCCCTGCTCTGGGCCAGTAATCAAGGAGCCTCAATCTTCACCATTGACACTGGTGAGGGATGGCCACTAGAAGTTAAAATGGATACATGTTTTTAGATGCCATTCTCAGCACCAAGCACAATTTCTCTTAAGAGCACACAGGGAACACACTCCAGACCTGGGGCTGGACTCATTTTTTCTCTACAGGCCCCAAACAAGACTCCAAACTGAGCACTTTGGAACTCTGTATCCCCGTTCTAGGTAGCTGATATACACATTTGGATATTTAATTTTAACTCACACATATACACCTGGGAAAGTCTGGCACAGATTTACCAGCTGTGCCCCCTCTGCCCAGACTATAAAGTAATTGTACTGCCACCAGTTAGCTACTCTAATGCTCTTACAAGGGTACCCAATTTTACTGAGTAAAATTAATACTAATACAAATGGTAAAGTTTGACCAATGCAGCAAGGCTTTCAGGCAGGCCACAGTGTCACTTAAATAAGAATAAGTACTCATAAGATGTTAAAAGCATTGCCTAAAAGACCAGCCACAATGAGAGGTATAGAAAGATTTATTAATAAATAATAAAATAGAAAATATGAGAATACTGAATATATAGTTACAATAAACACCAGAGTTTCAATCACAGGGGATATAAAAAAATAACACAGTTGGGTAGATTCACATAGATGCAGAAAAACAATACTTCACTAATCTTGCTATATTTTCCTGACTGACTCAAGAATTACTGTTCTCTGGTTAAGTTATTTAATACAGCAAGTCAAGATGATGAGTGTTGAGTTGCTTACTACAGCAAGGCAATATGAGGTGTGAGGTTGTGTGAGACATCTGTGAGCGAGCTTTCCTGTCATGTTCTGACAAACAAAATGCTGCAGCAAGAGTTCCGTCATATCTCTCTTATCTAAAAAATAATTTCAGTGCTGGTTATAGAATGACATCACATCTGGTCACCTGACTCTGGTACAATACACACTCAGAGCTTTGCTAAGATCTGTTGCAGCATCTGAAAACTATAAAACAATTTCAAAAACTTCTACCCTTCCAGGGTAGCAATTAGATCACCCCTAAGGACAATATAGTAAGAGTCATAGTCCTGGTTTTCCCAGACGTTTTTGTCTCTGGCTGCAACCAGACCTGTAAGATAAAATATTTATGGCCTAAGCCAACCCATTTAATTTTCATCCTGTTTTTCAAAAAATAGCTAGACTGAGATTAACCTCTTCCCTTCCAGATTTCTCTGTTAAAACATGTACATTTAATCAGTTATAATAATACTCTCTGGCATACATGTATATCTCTTTTCTGTCAAGATGGACCACCCACTGTTGACACATTTTTAACACAAGCAACTTTACAAATACATTTTTAACACAAGCATCTGCACAAATCAGTGTGATAGTCAAATGACATGTAATTCTTTACTAAACTCCTGCTAGCTATGCTGGCATATGTTATACAAGCACTGCCTTACTCTCCCTAGAACATATGGCATTACCTCATATAGTCACAGAAGGATATCCAGAAAGGTCCAATAGTAGTAGGAGCAACAGGTCTTATAAAAAATAATTTACACAGGGGTCGAGGGAAGTAAATAGTGTGGGAAGAAATAGCCAGGGAATTGTTATGGCTAGGCTTGTATAGGCCCTAGGGCTGATAGCCTAGTACCAACCTATGAACCTATGAACAATTGTACTTAGATATGTTACCAGTACATGTAACTCCATATGCATTACAGAAGGGGCTGGGCACATTGAAGGTGCTGCAAGAAGCACTTCTGGCTAACATCAAAGATTGAAACAGTATCAGTTTCATGAGCTTTAATCATACTTTGACTTAGCAATAGGGTCCATTTCCATCATGGTATTAGAAACCGAAAAAACCTGGAGAAATTAAAAATAAATGGGGATTAACCCATGCATTACTAGATGGGTAGCCAACTGGCTCACCAACAGAATGCATACTGTCAATGTTAGGTATTCCACGTCTGCCAGTAGACCAGTTACCACTAGCATATCACAATGATCTGTGCTGGGCTCTCTATTGTTTGGAATCTATTTCTTGGAAGTCAAAGGGAAAGTAGATGGCCTATGACTTACCAGGTTCACAGATGATGTTAGCATATTACAGAAGGGGCAAACACAGACATATGATTGGTGCCAAAGCCACAGACTAAATCTAAATGCAAAAATAAGTGCATTATTATTCCCTTTGGCAGAGTCCTTGCAAATTACAATACTGAGAGCACCCCCCTAAGCTCAGACCCAGTGTTGTGAGATTTGGGAACATAGGCTGATAGCAATCTAAACTTCAATCACCATGTGTTCACAGTGGTAAGAAAAGCCTTCTACGTTGCGTATCTCATAAGTAAGGGCATCGCATCCAAGACGAAGGATGTTATAACTCCTCTGTACTCTACCCTCATCAGAGCACTAATAGATACAATGCTGTCTTTTGCATGTACCTCACTAGACACTGGCAGCAGCTGGAGAAACCACAGAGGTTTCTCACCAAGAAAATTCAGGGCCTGCAAAACATGACCTACATGGAAAGACTGAAAGCCCTGACACTGTACTTTTTATCCTGCAGACTGCTGTTGATAGGTGCCTTGTGCCTGGCCTAAAGAGCAGTCTCTGACACTGCCCTAATGGAAATGCTGCACATCTGAAAATCAAATGGTTCAAGAGTCAGTTGCTCCAGGGATCTCAGCCTATCTTGTGGCATTAACAGAAAATGCTGGAAAGAGAGATAGATCTCCCAGCGATTGCCACTCCTCTGGACTAAACTCCCATTGCACATGAAGCAGAGCTCCTCAATGATCCTACTCAAGCGCAACCTAGACAATTGGATGGGAGACCATAAATTCACCCCAGGGCTGGCATATATGTCCCTCATGGACAGGGGCATTTGGTGCTGGTCATAGACTCGCTCTGTGAATAACGACCATCTAACCAAGGTCAGTTAGGGAACACAGGTATAACATGGCTAAGCTTGTAAAGGTCCTAGGGCCGTTAGCCTAGTAACTCTATAAACCTATGGAACAATCATTGATAGTAATCCATAATTCAAGTTACATATACCTGTCATTAAGATTAGAGCCATGAAAAAGATTGGATTAATCTTTAGTAGAGTGGATTTAAGGGATCCAGAGGTCGTAAAGGCATTATTGTAACATTAATAAGACCAATCGACGAGTATAATTTAACCTATTTCACTTTATCCATGGCAGATATTGGAACTATTGAGTTGATACAATGGCGATATACTAAAATAATTAAATTAATGAGAAATTTAAAGTATGAGAAAAAATTAAAACATCTAAATGTTTACAGTAGTATTTAATGGTCAGTAAGAGATAAAGTGTGCCTAGCATTTACAGTATCTAGAGAAGAAGTGTTAAGGGAAAATGTATGTCTTTCTTTAAACAATTAACCTGTAGAAATGAGAAAAGGGGGAATTTTGTTCAGAGTAAAAATGCCTTATACAAGATGTATTGGATCTGATATATGTGACTCTTCCCTTGCCCATAACTCCCCCTAAATGATTTACCTCAGATCTCATTTGCCATCTGCTTAACCAGATATGTTCTCCAAGAGCTCCTAGCATTCAAAATAAGTGAAACAAAAATGTATTTAATTTTTTTTGCTCCTCCCTTTCTTAATAGTGGTATAGATTACAGGAGTTATTTGTAGACTTAGGTTAGTGTTTAGGTAGTTTTTTTTATATTTAAATCCGTTTTGAGAGTTGCTTCCATTATGGAATCTTCTAGTATAAGTAGTGTTGTTTCTTAAATTTTTGCCTTTAATAATAAGACTGTTTTTCTCACTGAATAGATAATTTCATATATATATATATATATATATATATATGTATATATATATATAGAGAGAGAGAGAGAAAGAGAGAGAGGGGGGATGGTGTTATATATTCTCTTGTGTGCTCTCTTTCTAATGTTTGAGAAACCATCTGATTTTAAAAAGTGCTCAATCCGTGGACACAGAATCCCTCCTCAAGATCCCCTCTCCCTTTATGTCTATTGTTTGGGTGCTTCTCACTTTCAAGTAAGTTGTAATATTTGTGCTGCCTTCAGATCCAGAGCCCTCCTTAGCAGGAAAACAAAATTAATACTTAAAGGCTTGCTTAACCCTCAGACAGGGTCTACCACACATTCATCAGAAGTTAGTCTTCTACATCTTCCACTTCTGAGAAGAGAAAGGAAAAGGAGAAAGACAGAAATAAAGAGAAATGTTGAGAGAGATCAGCAGAGAAGAGGTCAAATAAAAACAGGAAGGAAAAGAAAAAGAAATCTAGGAAAAGGTCTCCGGATCCATCCAGTCTCCTGGGTTTGGCACCTAAGTCCACAAAGCAGTCAGATCCATCTGATACTCACATACAGACTCTGTCACCTAAACCTACTTTTTCTCTGGGTCTGGAAAGTCACAGTTTACATTTTGCAATGCTTCATCACAAGCTACCTTTGAGACGTGTAGCTTCTTCGCTGAGATCTGAACAATCCATCAGAAGTCTCACCAAGGTGGACGTTGACTTGATGATGAAATAATTCTTGAGGACATGGGTCCTCCTGGCACCATCCTCTAGAGGAGGGCCGGGAATGGACCTATTAACCCCATCCCATTTTGTTTCAATGCCAACTCCATTCTTAGAGCTGGCGTTTATGGATCTGAACCCTTAGAATGCACTTTTGCTGGTTCTGATAGCCTTGGAGACTTTAGCTTTGACTTCTTCCCTCACTCTCTCAACTCCGATGTCTTCAGATGGAGATGATTTCCAGAGGCAAAGTGTCAGGATTGGAGCACCTATGATGGAGTTAACTCAAAAGTTTTTGGAGCTGTTCCTTCCCCTTGGTGCTTTGGCTGTTGACAGCTCAGCTCCAAGGTCCTACTGGGAACTGACATCTGTTGGGAGTTGGGAAGCTCCCCAAGACAGCTGACAGAGGAATTTTTTCCTCAACTCCAGTAGCAGAGTTGGCTTTTGAGGCTGCGGAAAGGGCCTTGGCTAGTCTAAGAAGATGAGTGCGTGCACTGAGCTTGGATCCATCCCAACTCCCATTGGATCCTGTACCTCATACTTCTCATTTGAGTTGACAGAGACAGACAGACTCAAGACATCTTGACCTTTGAGTTCCCCATCAGATTCTTATGTGTCTCTGTCAGAACCCCTGAGACACATTCTGCAAAAGAGGATCTGCAAACATAAACACATAGGCTCCATACCTGAGTCTGTCATTGCAGACACATACATAGATGAAAGAGAGGGACCCCAAGGTGCCTCAGGAGGACATCACATTTGAGGACGTACTAGAATTGATGAAGCGGGGTGTGGTGGTCTACCAAAGCTCCTTCTTCTGATGAGTCATTGCTCCTTGAAGCTTTTGGGTATGGCCCATCTGCATCCTGGGTGGTCCCACCACCTGATGCCTTGATAGACCTTATTGCGCAGAAGGCTTGGAAGGAATCTAACATGGTAAATCCCATTCTTAAGAAACTCAACAGAATTCTAGTAGTCCCAAAAGACAGGAAACATTAGCCAAAAGGCCCTCCTGTAGATGTCATTGTTGTTGCAGATGCCATGAAGAAAGAACTATACGACAAAAGTTTTTTCTGTCTTCCTTCTAACAGAGAATCCAGGGCATTGGACAGACTAGACAGATAGACTTATGCTTCAATAGCTTTTGTACTTTGAGTCCTGAATTTCCTTGCACATTTGACTAATTTCCAAAGGGACTTGATCAAGGACTTATCCAAGTCTCTTTCGAGTAAATTACCAATGAATTTCCAAAAAACAGCAATCTACTTCCAACATTACCATGTGACTGTTATCAAATGCAGCAGATGGCACATCAAGAGCAGCTGATATAGCCATTACTATACAAAGCCATGCCAAGATGCGGCTATGCGATTTCATGAAAAGCTTTAAGACATCCTTTATTAATACCCCTTCAATGGTTTCACTCTGTCTGAACCTTATTTAAAAGAAATGCTTACCAAGAGTGAAAAGACGGTAATACCTTGTCTGCTGTAGGAATTCATTTCTCCACTCTATAAAGGTCCTTTTCCAGGAATCAAAGGGGAGGTAAGAAAATGTGGTTCAAAAAATCACAAAGTGTTTACCATGACACTCCTGCAAATAGTCCTCCCCCAAAGCAGAGCTAATTGAAATTCAAATGAACATCACCCAAGAGGTAGAAGCAGACTGCAGAATTAGGGTTTCTGTGGCCCCTTCACTTGGAAACCTCACCAGAGTCCCTGAACAGTTGCCCAACACATGCAGTCTGGAGGCAGTGAGGGAATGCTTGACTTTACACCATCTAGCCTGGCAAACCATAACATCCAATTCATGAGCACTAAGGATAATCACCAGAGGCTATCATCCCCAAAGAAAAGATTAAAGAGTCCCAATATACCATCTGATTGGTTGGACTCCGCAGAAACAAAAGTGTTAAGTTTGCTAAAGAAAACAGTCATTCAGCCACTCCCTCCAGACCAGTTAGAATCTGGAGTCTATTCCTGTTTTTTTTTTGTTTCAAAGAAGACCAGGGACCTTAGACCAGTTTTGAATCTCAGCCATGTCATATGTCAAACAGACAAAATTCTGGATGGTCACAGTACAGTCCATTTTGCCTCTATTGAAGAAGAAAGATTGAATGTGCTCTGTAGATTTCCAGAATGCTTACAACCACATCAAGATTTGAAGGCAATCCAGGAGATTCCAGTGAATCTGGCTGAGACCCAATCAATATCAGCTCAGAGCACTGACATTCTGCCTCACCACAGCCCCCCCAGAGTGTTCACCAAAATTATGGCGGTGATAGCAGCTCATTTACAATTACAGGGGATCCAAGTCTTATCATACCTAGACATTTGGCTTCTGTTAATGTCCAAGGATCTACTACTGCATCACCAGACTTTCCTTCTCAGTCTTATAGACTAATTGGGAATAACAATCAACCACATGAAGAGCAAACTGCCACCTATGTGCCAAACATAATTTAAAGGATGTCAGATAGACACAGTTCAAAAAATTGCCAAACTCCCCATTACAAGGATTCAGTTGGTAAGAGTTATAGCCTTTCAGATGCTTCAGCATCCCTGTTCTCATTCAAGACTGATTCTCAGTCTGTTAGGTCTGATGGCTTCTACCATCACATTAGTCCCATTAGCAAGATACTACATGAGAGTACTCCAGTGGACACTGTCCATCCATTGGTCACAGTGTTCACCCACTACAGACTGGAATCTGTCTTACTCAAGTATGGAGAAACCAGGTAAGTTGGTGGATAACTTCTCCATCACTAGTAGAGGACATACATTTCTGCGTACCTGTCTTCCAGGCCACAGTAACCACAGGCACTTCCTTTCTAGGTTGGGGGCATTTTGAAGGGAAGACAGTTCAAGGGAATTGGTCATCTTCAGAGGCCAAACTTCACATCATTGACTTGGAGATGAGAGCAGTCCTCCTAGAACTGCAGGCTTTTCAGGGCTTCCTACCCAAAGGTGTGCTTTACATCCAGACAGACAACATGTTAATGGTGTGATACATCAATAAACAAGGTGGAACACATTGATATCCTCTTTGTCAGAGGCCATGGGAGTCTGGCAATGGACAATGTCTTCCCATGTCTTTTTGGTAGCAACACACATTCCTGGGATATTGAATATACTAGTGGACAGGTTGAGCAGGTGTATTCTATTACCTCATGAGCAGCAGCAGAGATCTTCATCTGCTGGGGCCAACCTTGCTATGACCTCTTTGTTTCCTAACCAAACAACATATGTAGCAGTTACTTTGCCCTCATCCCACCACAGGGATGACGAGATGCTCTAGTCCACATTTAGCCCCCAGGTCTCCTATATTCTTTCTCACCAATACCCCTCCTGACAAACTTCTTTCAGAAATCCACAAAGTGCAAGACCAAGGTAATTCTCATTGCCCTGTTCTGGTCCCAGCAGGTATGGTTCCCCTTCCTTTGGCCTCACTTACTGTACCCACTATGGGTACCGGATCCCACCCTGAATCTATTATCACACATCCGGGATGCCACTACTGGGTCCTCAGACCCTAAAATTAAGTGCATGGTTTCTCCAGTTTTAACGATAGCCAGAGTTGCCACACTTTCTTCTCCAGTTGTTCATATGATGTCTTCTCAGAAGGACTTGACAAAAAAAAGGCTGTCAAGAGCAAATGGAAAATATTTTTTCTGTGTGGGCATTTTCAAAGTATTTGGATCCTTTCTCATCCCCTCTTCCATTGATACTGGAATTTCTTTCAGAACTTTTTCTTAACTTTTGTATCAGATGTTGTCTATTTAGTCTGCTGTAAAAGTTTAGATGGCTGCCATTTCAAATTTACACATGGGATATAATGATTCGTCTATTGCTTCATGTAGGATAGCTAAAGCTCTCGTCAAATGAACTTTCTTGTTGAGACCTCTTGTTTGACATCCAGGTCCATCATAGGGTATCCCATTGTTGCTTTAATCATTGACTGAAAAACCTTTCTAGCCTGGGATATTAGCTGCCTTAAAGTTCTTTTCTTGTAAGACCATTTTTCTGATTGCCATCACTGCTGCTAGACAAGTTTTGGAGCTGCAAGCGCTCTCATGCAAGCCACCTTTTCAAATATTCCACAAGGATAGAGTATCAGTAAGAACAAATCTTTCATTTCTTTAAAGGTGGCAATCTGAAACAAATTTAAATCAACGCATTGACTTATCTGAGCTTTCCCAGTGTTCCTGCTAAAAGGTGAACACATCCTTTATACATCAGATGCCCACAGACAGCTCAAATTTTACTTGCATTGTACCAAAGACATTAGGGAGTTAGACCAGCTATTTATCTCCTTTTCCAAAATAAAACAAGGACAACATGTATCAAAACTCATACTTTCAAAGTGGCTGCCAGATTGCATTTATTCTGTTTGTAAAACGTGAGGGTTGCTTCTGCATTCAAAGCGTGAGGCTCACTTAACCAGGGCAAATGCCAACTCAACAACATATGCAAAAACAGTTCCTATCAGTGACATCTATGCAATAGCAACTTGGTTACCAGCTCATACCTTTGTATCTCATTGTAAATTGGATGTGCAGTCTAGAGCCTGCACATATTTTGGCTCTGCCATTCTCAGGAATGTCCGTGCTTGAGGCCACTCAGTTTTTTTAGACAGTTTGGGAATCTGTCCCAAACATTGAATCGGATGAAAATTGATAACAGTGGATACTTACCATAATGATCTGTGTTGTCTCATGTTTGTCTGTTTTAACATCCCTTCCTCCTTCCCTCTTTCAAGTTGCCATTTTGCATCCTCTGAGGCTTGGACAGACCACACTGTATCTGTTTGTTCCACACCACCTTACCTAAGCATGGAACACTTTTAGATCTCTTTTTCCATTCCATATTATTTGGTCTGTATAATTAGAATAGTTAGCAAACTTAATCTGGGGTAAATCAGTTAGAAGGACAGAATTATGGACAGGGGAGGAGTCAGAACTGTTGTATCCAATAGTCTGGTATAAGGCACAAAGGTCGGTTCCAGTTAACAATCAAAACGAGAAGAAAATTAGACAACATGTGCCTATCATTATGGTAAGTACATAACTTTCATTTTTATTACCCAAGGTATATGGTAATCATGGAACATTATTCCTTCAAGGTGTGAAACTGAAATTTTTTTAAAGACAACTAAACAATTATAAAGGAGAGAACAAGTACTTATAGAATACACAGGAGACTGATAATTTAAAGGTCAGATGGCCTGTGGTGGTAAAAGATTATCTGTCTAAATATGTAACTTTAATATTAAGCAGTATAAAGTTATGGGGGAGAAATACAACAGGGAAAAAGTTTTTATGTGACTGTTGCATATTAGAGAATGCACTATACATATTAATTAACTTACTTTAGAAATCAGCACTACCACAGTAATAATTAAACAAATACTAATAGCTGCTAATAAAATGTGCAAAGGGCTTGTGAAGGTGCACACTATCAGATGAAATTGTTTTAAGATTTTCTAACTTAAAGTGGTAAGAAGGACATTCTGTATTGCTCATCTCATAAGTAAGGGCATTGCCTCCAGAAAAAAAGAAGTTATAACCTCTCTGTATTCTTCCCCTATCAGGCCATTAATTGAGTATAATGCCCCTTTTGGTATGTACCTTTCCAAGTACCTGTAGCAATTGGAGAGACCTCAGAGGTTCTTAACAAGGAAAATTCAAGGTCTTCAGTCTGTCCTACGAGGATCGTCTGAAGTCACTGTTACTTTATTGTTTCATACAGGCTACTTAGAGGCTATTTTTACCTTGCATATAAAGCAGTCTTTGAACCTACTGTATTAGAAACACTGCATATCTCTAAGTCAGATGGTACACGGGTTACTCGCTGTAATGGCCTTAACCTGGTATGTGACATTAATAGAACCTGCTTGAGGGACAGATTTATCTCCCAGAGGTTGCCACACCTTTGGAACAGACTCTCGCTTCATATTTATTTTATTATTATTTTATTTTATTTTACATTTGTTAACCGGGGGTGTCTGACTGAGCCGAAAAGGCCCTTTTTCAGCAGAGACCCGGGGAGAAAAGCTCCACAAAGAAAAATTACAGACACATTTAGTTATTTAGACATGATCAGTATACACACAAATTACAAGAGACATGTTTTTACAGTGGTATGCGACACATAAACAGTTACAGTGGAGAAAACAAAAGAATATTAATTTTAAAAATAAAGGTAAGTAATAGATTTGTGGTGTACGGCTGAACTTTGGCACGTAGGTAGAATACATACATAGTACACAGGTACAGTACATACATTGTAGATTAGCCAGTGTTTGTGAGTAAGATTGAAAAACTTATCAATTGCTCTAGATTTAGTATGTATATGTTATCCGCTTTCACTAGCCTGGGGAGCAATCATGGCACTGCCAACTTTGCTTGAGTTCAAGCAGAATACCTCATCGGCCCTCTTCAAATGCAGTCTGAACATTTGGATGGGTAACCGTAAATTCACCCCAAGGGGTTTCACCTGTGTCCTTGTTGGACAGGGGTGACAGGTGCTGATTGGGGAAATAAGGGTAAAACTTGGCTAGGCTTGTAAGGGCCCTAGGGTCATTAGCCTAGTAACCTCCTGTGATCCTGTGAATGACTGCAAAGTTAATGTCTTTCTCTAGCTGAGGATTCATCAGGAGGAAGGTCTCTGACAAAATGTTACCCAACATAGGCACGTTTAAGGCTAAATAATGGATATGACAGTATGTATCAGCTAGGTAATTTCACAGCTAGGACACAGAAGTCTGGCTTCAAAGCTGCTAAGTGGACAATTCTATGTTACAGAGACAAAAGTTTCATCTGTGTAGAATAGTTCTTTTGCTTGGTATGAAGTGCATTTCTCATGGATACAAACATTTGACCTTTGGTATATTGTAATAAAATTCACTGGTTAAGGTACTGTATATGAAGAAACTTAGAGTTAAATTTAAGTTGAATAGAAAAGTGCAGTAATGTGGCTTGTGGTAGAGGTCAGCTAACATCTTATTACTCCTTCCAACAATGTATATTGTATTGCCAAGTTTCTTTGAGAGGGGCTGGCCAACATAATGCCCAAGAAGAACAGACAAGACAGGAGTAAGGAAGTGAGGTTTTAGCTAAGGGGTAGGGTGAGGAACCTTTAAATCTTATAGAAAATTGTAAGTTGTATTCTAATTTTGCCAGTTATAAAATGTATTTGATTTGAACTTTCTGGTATGCAGGCTATGCACTTTTCTGTAAAAAGTTACATAAATGGTACAATGTGTGAATTGTATTTACTGGCATTTTTTTTCAAAGAGGCATAAGCAGCGGTTTGTAGCATTGAGTAGAATCTATTGCTAAAACGTTAATGTGCAGCAATGAAATTAGATTGCAGTCTTGACTGCCAGTTCAGGACAGAACTGGAATACATTAGAATACATTACTAGAATTGATTCATCTGTACCTGACACTTAGCAGACTAGAAAAGCCAGCATGTAGCCACATGTATTTTTTAGAGATGAGTGATAAAGGACTCAGTATAACAGAAGACTTCCATACCCATCTCTTAATGATAACATAGGATGATGTTCTCATCCCTGATGGGTGTTTATGATCACTATTAGGTTAAATAGGGCAGTCATTTCTCCAGGTCTCTGCAATGCATCCAACAAGTAGTGTGAGGACTACAAAATTGTATGCTGTGTCATTCATATTGACTGCAGTCTGTTGAAAATTAAGGCATAACTTAGAATGGCACAAGTTTATGTCAAATACATTGAGTGAATCATAAAAACTGCTCTGGTGTGGTTGTTAAAGATGTGTCACTTGTCATTAATAACATTATTTTAACACCACATGTCCTTCCTGAAACTGTGTTGGTTTTCTCGGAGGATATGATAATAGTTGAGGTAACTGGATGGCTGAAATGATAACACTTGGTTCTAGTGATTTCAGCAGGGGAATATGGAATAGTAGTAATACTTTTCAGTTTACAGTGGAGTCATAAATATCTTAATTGTATAGGAGCACAGTGATGCTTTCTTCTCAGACCAGTGGACATTTCCCTTCTTTCTAACTTTGGGTCATAATAATTTTTATTTAGTTTTAAATGGTAGTCTGCTTATGAGCATCTTATTCACATGCATGAAAAACAATTTAATGTGTTTACTAAAAGGGGCTGTCAAGAGTAGATTTGCGAATGAACTAACAAACTTAACTTGAATTCCAGATAATTGATTCAGATTTATGCAAAACAGTACTTTATGTAAAAACAAAACAGTCTCTATGGTGTCCCTCGAAGTCTCACAAACCCAGTATGTCAGTATAATGGGTCCACCAACAAATAATAAGGAAACTTCTCTGTGTAGAAGATCTAAGATTCCCTAGAGTTCCTTAGAGTTCAAGCACCTAATAGAATGGTGAAATATACACTTTATTCTGTTTTTTCCAACTACTACTTGGATTGCTCGTTTGTGTGTTTTTTTAATAGAGGAGATTCGAATTGAACTAGCTTGTGCTTCCCTGCTTTCATTAGTGGAGTTCTACTTTGGAAAGTTTTTTAAATAAAGTATTTCTACCACCTGTTATTAGGTGGGATATTCACAGTATGTTTTTTATTAAGTGCCTGAACTCTAAGGAACTCTAGGGAGTCTTAGATCTTCCACACAGATAAGTTTCCTCATTACTTTATGTAAAAACAATCCCTATGTTTTCTATTTAAAATAAATAAATCTAAGATGTTATGTTGTCAGCTTCACCTTTATTCTCACATATGGGGTCAGATCCGATCCCTCGGATCTGTCTCGGCCTTATACAAAAGGTTGTGACCTTCTGTGAAGATAGGTAAAGGCTGCCAGCCTAGCCAGATATAATTTTGTAGATAATTCTGTCATTTGTAAATATTAATGTAAGCCACAGGCTTGTTCTCTTAAATGTGAAAAGACTGCATTGGATATTGAACTGCAAAAATGTAACAACAGTGCACTCCTGTAAGAAAGCTAACTCAAGCATTTCATGACTGTCTTTGATGTTAAAATTCGGAGCTGATATGTCTAGAGGGAGGCATCCTGCATATTGTTTTAAGACCAGAGTTAATGGCTAGAATTTGCATGTATAAATGTCCTTTATTGCTCTGGTTTTTTACCAGGTGTAAAGAATGTAAATGTAGTTTCTAATAGCCTGTGAACACCAGAGAAGAGTGAAGAGTAATGTCATGTGAAGCAGCTCTGTGTTATAAATTTAAAGAGAGAGAATCAGATCGCTCTGAGCATTTTTGTCTTGAGGAGATCCAACATCACCAGCACTGTCTTGCTCTATATGTAAGTAGGCTTTTAGAACTGTGTATTCTCATAGATATAGCTAGGAAATAGGAAGATTAGACTAGTTTGTTTTTCTGTGATGTCAGAACTTTTGCTACTGTATTATTTTAAGTATTTCTCTTTGATCTCTGAACTCTTGACTAGCACTGTGTAGTAAGAAGTATCGTCTTGTGTTTTTATTATTTATTATTAACTAATTTTAAAACTTTCAACTGTGGCTGTTTTATGCAGAGTTAATTTAAACTCTAGAGTACATTGCATGTATATAGTGATGCTGTACTAAGTCACTCCAAATAAGTCTTGACTGTTAGGTCACACAAACCATTTGGGTAATAATATTGCACAGTAATAATTGGACACCCTTCATAAGGGCCTTTGAGTAGCTGATACATATTAGCTTGGTGGTGGCAGTGATTTCTACTGTATAGTCTGGGTAAAAGGGGCACAGCTGGAGAACCTGTGCCAGCCTTCCCCAGGAGTGTCTGTGTGGATGTATAAACTCTTATCTCAAAGTGTGCATGTGTCAGCTACTTGGGCAGGGACACAAAGCACTGGTTAGACAGAGAGGATGCTGGAGGTTTTAGATTGCCCAGCTGGCTAAGATCTGGACCCTATAGCTGTGCCAGTGGGGAATCTTATTGGGGACCTAGAGAGAAAGGGAGAAACCAGCCCCAGACTGACTGTGATTCCTGTGTGCCCTTAAGGGAAATTGTACTTTACGGTGTGTGTATTTATTATCCTTTCCCTATATGGACGCCCCTCACTGGTGTTAGTGGTGAGGATTGAGGCTCCTTGATTGCTGGGCCAGTGCCCGGTGTCAGACTTCTACTAAGCTCTCAGGCATCCTTCCCAGAATGCACCTTTCCATTACCTCAGATCTCATTTGCTGCTTCGCAAAAGACGTCATTTTCACTGAGCTCCAGTTTAATTTGAAATGTATATTTCTTTATATGTTATATATTTCCTTGTACGATGGGTTCTTTTCCGACTTTCTAGGTATGTTCTTATATCTTTCTTTCCATTCTCTCTACTGAATTTTAGTTACTAATAAATAGAAAGAACTCTGTTTCCTTCCTCCCGCCCCCTCGCTCTCCTGTTAATCTGTAGTCTCCTGTTTAAATCAGACTTCTGTTTTATTTAAAAAAAAAATATATATAGTAGTGAATATATTTTTCTTTATATTTGCTATCATAGCTTTTTGACAGTAGAATCACTAGGATTATTGTCATTGTAGGTTTTTCTGCTGGACAATCTTGTAGTCAATAACGGTGTTGCTGCATTGTTTTTTCGGGTCTATATTGGACGATCGAACTTTCAAAAGTTCGATTGTCATATGGTCGATGCCATGTGATTAAATTTTTGAAAGTTCAAACGTTTTAATGGAGATCCCTGTACAGTGCAGAATGGGAAGATTTCCCTTTTCTGCACTGTAGTTCGATCTCGGAGTTGGTTTATTTAAAGAGCGGGGGGTGTGGGGGGGTGCAGCCCCACCCCCACATGGGAAGCACAGGCAACTTGCCCCCCTGCTTAAAACGTTCAGGTAGGTTATTTGTGTAGTTTTTTTTTTTTTTTATTGGATTTTAAAACTTTTAAAACTTCGATCATATGGTGTCGACTATATGACACTCAAACTTTTGAAAATTTTAATGTTAAGTTGTCTATCTCACCTTCGTTCTTGCTGGTTGGGATCAGAGCCGATCCTTGCCTCCCACTTGGCCATCTTCTATAGCTCGAGAGCTGTTTACTGGCTCGAGGCTACCCCTTACCCCATGATGCCTAGCGCTAGCTACCCAGATCTTGTTTGCCACTTCAGCTGCAAGGTGTTGTTTTTCTGGCTCAGGCTCGTATAAAGTTTCTTTATAGAACTTTTTTTACTAGAAATAGTCTTTTTTCCTAGGGGTTATTGTTAACTTTTAGTCTTATATTTGTTGTGTTAGCTAAGTGTGTATTTGTAGCTTCCTTCCCTCCCCTTTAGAACTCGTTTAATTTAGAGAGTTCTCCCCCTCCCCCCTCCTTATCCTTTTCTTGTCAGGTTAGCCGTTTAGGTTAGAGGCTTTCCTTCTACCTTCTTTATAGGCTAGCCATTTGAGTTAGAGGCTTTCCTATAAAAAAAAAAAAAAAAAAAAAAACTTTAGCTTTAGTCTGTAGTATACTGTGTTTTTCTGTAGACTGTATTTTGATTTGTTAGCTATTGTTGTATTTTTTGTTACAGGATGTCAAAAGAATCCAAGGTGGCTGGGTTCAAGAAGTGTGACTCATGCTGTCAGAAATGTCTCTGACAGATGGGCACACTTCTTGCGTCTATTGTTTAGGTGCTGTGCACCTGCAGGACTCTTGTTCTATCTGCCATGCATTTAGTCCAAGAGTTCTGCAGGAGCATAAGAATAAGCTTATTCTTAGGGGTCTTTTAAAGCCTCAAGATTCACTGGCCAAGACTCAGCCTGTGAAATCCCCTAAATCTACCAAATTGTCGGCTCCAAGTTTGGAGCCGTCTTTGGTTCAGTCTCTACCTGCTACTTCGGTTCCGGCTGGAACCGATAAGAATATCTCCCCGTCGGCTCCATCAGAAACTTCGGAGCCTTTGCGGAGCCACAAGAGGCCGAGGTCCTCTTCTCTGGAATCGATACATTCAGCTCCTCAGTCTCCCCTGCTTCAGAGCGAGTGCAGTCACAGATTCTGAAAAAACACAAAGATAAAGACAAGAGACAGGCCGCCAAGGTCGAAAACTGCCAATGATGCTTCTCCTAAGCCAGTCGCCAGTTCGCCAGTACTCAGTGAGGTGCTTTTGCAGCCCCTGATACCCGCTACTTCTGATTCACAGGCCTCTACTGAGACCCATTCAGAGTCCGGTATGCCACGAGATGCTTCAACTATGGAACCCATGGATGTCTCTACCTTGGATGGGTCGGGAGCCGCTGTGCAGGCACCGGCTTCTGATAGGGTATTCTGGCCTACGGACTTGCATATTAAATCGACGCCTCCTTCATTACTTAGGCTTAAATCTTGATCCATGTCTAAAAAAACAACGCCCAGACCACATGCTCAGGCCTCTATGCTTAAAAAACAAATGATAAGAAAAGATCTAATAACTCTAATCAGGGGTAGCCACCGCCCCCCCCCCCCCCAAGAGGCCTAGGACTGAGGTTGATTATGAATCTTCTGATCAGGATTCTGTTTTTTTCTGACTCTTCTGATGACCTGGATTTGTCCTTACCTACTTATGAGGATTCTGATGCAGAGGACTCTATTCCCTCTGCTTCCCCTCCTGAGGATTTTTCTTTTGGGGAAACCTTGCATTCTCTTAAGGGAGCATTTCCACTGGGAAAGCCAGGATTACTCTGATTCAAAAAAGAGGCTTAGGGATTTTCTTCGCCTACTTCAGCATAGGCCTTTAGCTATTCCTCCTATACTGGACATTGTTGATGATGCTTTCTCGGAATCTAGTTTGGCCCTTGATTCCCTGCCTCCTGCTTCCAGAAAACCTGACAGATACTACAGGGTCCCTGAGTCCCACAAATTCCTTTTCAAAAATCCTATTGCAGATCCAGAGACTATTTCACAGGGCCCAAGGGCATTAAGGCTTCTACTGCTAAAAATCCTACCCCTTCTTATAGAGACTCCAGGGTGCTGGATAGATGGGGTAAGAAGGTTTACACTTCTGCAACCTTGGCCATTAGGGCTTTAAACTTCCAGTTTCATATGTTAAAATAACAGCAACATGTTATTGGACTGCTTAAACAGAAAATGATGTTGATTCCTGACTGTGTGGATAATAAAGAATTACAGGATTGAATGCATTCTTCCAAACAAGTTGGAAAACATACTTTGCAGTGCGGTTTTGATTCATTAGAGGCCTCTTGTAGGGCTGCTGTTACTGGGTCTGTGCTCAGAAGGCAGGCTTGGTTTAAGGAGCAGTCTTTGCCTGATCATGTTAAAGCTAAATTGTTGGTTGCTCCTTTAAATCAGGACCGCCTGTTTGGCAACAAGGCTGAGGAAGTTCTTAAAAAGATGGAAGATAAAGCTAAATCTATGCGAACTGTTAAAGATTTTTTACAAGTTCAGCCTTCTAGATTTAGTAGGCACTGGCCCTCTAAAAATTGGTCCTTTCCAGCCCCTTCCAGGTCTTCTGAAGCCAAACCCAGACACAGCAAAACCCCCAGGTGTCAGTACCAGGGGACTCACAGAACTAAGCAGTGGGGGACCTCCACTTCCAAGTCTGGGAATA
Organism: Protopterus annectens; assembly: GCF_019279795.1. Lineage (NCBI taxonomy): Eukaryota > Metazoa > Chordata > Ceratodontiformes > Protopteridae > Protopterus > Protopterus annectens. The sequence continues at coordinate 238,834,936 of NC_056734.1, read as the reverse complement.
ATAAGACTCCCACCTATGGTAAACTGTCTCAATGACTTCCTTTTAAAATTTCCAAGCACTTATCATCTGACTGCCCCTTTGAGGGGAAAGATTGCTCTTCATGCAAAGAATTGGGAACTCATTACCCAGGACAAATGGGTCTTAAATATAGTGTCCCAGGGATACAGATTTCACTTCCACACGTTGCCAACACCAAGTGGATGGCCGGACCTATCCCCAAATCAGTGGGCAGAGGCACAAAAATAAGTACTTTCTCTCTTAAGCATGGGGGCTATTCAACTGGTACCAGAAGAGGAAAAGGGACAAGGTTTCTACTCAAGACTTTTCTTGGTACCCAGGAAAGACAATTCATGGCGTCCTATCCTGGACCTGTCTACTCTAAACACCTTTTTGGGGATTCCAAAATTCAAGATGCTGACTCTTCACCAATTACTTCCTATGCTAGGCAAAGATGCCTGGTTGGCAACACTAGATTTAAAAGAAGCATACCTGCACATCCCAGTCAGGGAATCTTGCAGAAGATACCTACGCTTCAAAGCAGGCTACACGCACTATCAGTTCTCTGCACTGCCCTTTGGCTTATCTACTGTGCCCAGGGTATTCACAAAGTGCCTAGCTCCAGTTATTGCATTTTGCAGGCAAAGAAATATTCAAATATACCCATACCTGGACGATTGTCTAATTCAGGCAGAAAGACAGGACATACTTTTGAATCATCTGGCCTTTGTAAAAAGGGTTCTGACTTGTCTGGGGTAAACCATAAACAAAAATAAATCACAACTGGTACATTGTCAACAAATTATACTCCTGGGAGCAAGCTTGAATACAACTTCCCAGATGGCTTACCTCACGCCAGGAAAGCAAATTCATTTGACAACTTACTTCAAACAAGTGGCCACAAAAACCCTGCTATCTGCAAGACAAATACTGCAAGCCTTGGGGTTCATGGCCTCCTGTATTCTTCTAATTCCATATGCAAAACTGCATATGAGGAAACTACAGTGGTATCTAAAAAGTCTGTGGTGTCAACTTTCTCAAAACCTAGAAACAATGGTTCCTATCATACCTTGCCTACACCTAGAGTTCCTTTGGTGGGCAGAGGCCTGCCACCAAAACAAGGGACTACCTTTCTCACCACCCCCTGCCACCCAAACCCTAACAACAGATGCATGAGACTATGCATGGGGGGCTCACCTGGCAGGGAAGTGCATGGAACCCAAGTCAAATGCACCTGCATATCAATCAAAAAGAAATGTTAGCTGTACAGAATGCTCTGACAGCCTTCAAGGACCACATTCTTCTAGGACAACTAATGGTAAAGACGGACAACGCCACTGTTATGTGGTACATAAACAGGCAGGGGAGTACACAATGTTAAGTTGTCTATCTCGCCTTCATTCTTGCTGGATGGGTTCGGAGCCGACCTCGGCTCCGACTCGGCCACTCTAAAAGCTCGAGAGTTGGTTCCACCGGCTCGAGGCTCCCCTTATATCCCACAATGCTAGGCGTGAGTTACCTCAGATCTCGTTTGCCGCTACAGCGATCGAGGTGTTGGTTTTCTACCGGCTTCTTGGTGAGTAACTTTGGATTAAAGTTAGTATACTTAAACCCCTTTAATTTTAATTTTAACACTTGTTTCCCTTAGTTTAGTGGAATCTTCCCCACTTTCTCTCTAAAATCCCATTCTTCTCCACAAGAACTTATAAGTTCTTCCCTCGGGCCTTCAGGCCTTCTTCCTCCATCCCCTAGTGGTGTGTGTGTGTTTTCTCATAATTTAAAACTTTGGTAGTTGTTTTATTTTTTGAGTTTAAAATAGGATAGGGTGTAATCAGTGTGTTTGACTGGGTGTGTGTGATTACACTTTTCTAAAATGTCTAAAGACTCGAAGGTCTCAGGCTTCAAGAAGTGTGACTCGTGCTGTCAGAAAATGTCTCTGGCAGACGGTCACACTTCTTGTGTCTACTGCCGGGGCCTTTGCACCTGCAGGACTCCTGTGCTGTATGCCACGGCTTCAGCCCCAGGGTCCTGCAGGAAAGAAAAAACAAACTGATTCTGAGAGGTTTACTCAAGCCTGAGGGTTCCCTTACTGTCTCTTCGGGAAAGCCCTCCAAGGCTTCTAGGTCTTCGGCTCCAGCTACTGAGCCGAGACCTAAGGCTACGAAACCTCCGTCTACATCGGCTCCGGCTGGAGCCGATGAGTCTCAGTCTACAGTTTCTGTGGTTTCCTCGGCTCCGGCTGGAGCCGAGGTATTAGAAATTCCCGTGTCGGTTCCGACCAGACCTTCGGAACCGACATTTGGAAGAGGTCTAGGTCACCATCCCTTGGCTCCGTTCATTCGGCTCCAGCATCTCCTCTGCTGTCTGAACGGAGCCATAGATCTCACTCCTCTAGGTCATCGAGGCTGTCGGACCATGACCTTCAGAGGGTAGTGAGTCAACTTCTTAAGTCCGAGGCACTGGCCCAAATGCCTGCCCTTGTCCCTCAATATGTTCCTCCTCCGACTCCGTTGAGCTCGGAGCCGGGGCGTTTCGTAACCGAGACTGTGGTAGCGTCGGAGCCGATACAATTGTCTTCGGCTCCATCGTCGGCTCCGATTTCTTCCTTAGAAGAATCTCGGCGCCGGACTTCCATCGTCGGCTCCGAGGGGGTGAGTGGCATCGGACCATTGTCCGACCCCGCTCTCCCTCTCGGGGCTTCGGCTCTGGTGAGTTCGGCTCCGACATCGGCCTCGGAGCCATCACTGTCGGTGCCGAGGGAGGTTTTTAGCTTTTCGGAGCGGGGACCTCTGGCTCTGCCTGACAGGGGTGCGTTCAAGGTCATGCGGAGTGTGTTAGAACCTGGTTCTACCCCACAGTCGGCTCCATCCGCCCCCCCCTCTTCGGTGCCTCAGGTCAAGTCGACTCACTCTCTCATCCCGGACCGCAGAGAGCCAGCTCCTCAGGAATCCCCTGTGGGGATCTCATCCTCTTCCGAGACCTCTCCTGATTTGGCAGAAGAGCCCCCTCGGAAGAGAAAGTGTAAGAGGAAACACATAGACTCACCTGAGTCCGTCACATCTGACACAGATTTAGAGGATTCCGAGGGTTCCCCCCGTTCCCCTTCTGAAGATGTCTCATTTGCAGACATTCTAGAAATCCTTAAGCAGAGGGGAAATTGGCCAGCCCTCAACCCTTCGGAGGATGAATCTGTGTACCTTGAGGCGTTTGGCTCTCGTCCTTCCACCTCCTGGGTGTCTCCCCTTGACCCCCTCATGCAGGTGGTAGCAAAAAAGGCATGGACGGCTCCTGATTCAGTGGACCCCACTCCCAGGAGTCCCTCAAAATTCATTACAGCACCAGCAGATAAACAGTTTCTGACAAAAGGAGTTTCTGTGGATGCTATGGTGGTTGCTGCTGCCACTAAGAAGGAGCTAGCTGATCCTTCAGTGCCTGTCCATCCACCTAACAAGGAATCTAGGTCCATGGACAGGTACGGGAAGCGGATGTTCTCGTCAGCGACATTTGCAATGCGTTCGCTGAACTACCTATGCCATTTTACTCGTCTTCAAAGGGACTTGATCAAAGAAGCGAGTGACATGTTGAAGGACCCTACGGCTGCGGGTTTTCAAGACAAGATGAACACTCAGCTGGCTACCCTGAACTCCATAGCCAACTCCTCCATGCGCCTCCTCTCTTATGCGGCTGATGGAGCGAGCAGGGCCGCAGGGACAGGTGTGGCCTTACGTAGGCATGCCTGGATGCGGCTATGCAACTTTGCGGACCCCTTTAAAACGTCATTCACTAATTCTCCATTCGATGGATCATCTCTTTATGGTCCTCAAGTGAAAGAAACCTTGACTAGGTGCGAGACAGATGGCAAGACTCTTTCTGCCGTCGGAGTCCGTTTTTCTACTCCTTGTAGGCCTTACCCCAAAGGTCAGAAAAGTGGGAAAATGTGGTTCCGCAAACAATCTCAAGGGTCTTCGCCTGATGCACAGAGTCGGTTCCCCGCCAGAGGCAGAGGCGGGAACAACAATGGTAGACGTTGCCCTAGAGGCAGGGGGGGTCCGCAGAACCAGGGCAATCGAGAAGCCTTCTCTGATAAGCCCTTTCAGCATCCCTGAGGTGTTGCCTGACTGCCCACCTTCGGAGGCAGTCGGGGGAAGATTGTCACTGTACCCAGAAGCCTGGCTATCCCTGACTCAAGACAAATGGGTACAGTCCATCATTTCCGGAGGCTATTCCATTCCCTTTGTTCGCATTCCAAGCCAATCAAAAAAATCCCTTCCAGATGTTCCACCCGCTCAAAGGGATCTTGCAGCTTTGGAAATTTCAAAGCTATTTGCAAAAAGAGCAATTCAGCCAGTTCCAGCAGACCAGCAAGGATCCGGAATCTACTCAAGGTTCTTTTTAGTTCCAAAGAAAACAGGGGACTGGAGACCAATTTTGGATCTCAGTATCTTGAACAAGTCAGTCAAGAAATCAAGATTTCGGATGGTCACGCTGCAGTCCATCCTTCCCCTATTGGGAAAAGGAAACTGGATGTGCTCTATAGACCTTCAGGACGCTTACTATCACATAAAAATGAACAGACGCTCCAGAAGATTCCTCCGCTTCAGGCTGGGAACCAGTCATTTTCAATTCAGGGCCCTGCCCTTTGGTCTCACCACTGCCCCCCCGGGTGTTTACCAAATGCATGGCAGTGGTAGCTTCTCACCTGAGACGTCAAGGATTCCAGGTGTTTCCATATTTGGACGACTGGCTCCTTACAGCTCCCACCAAGCATCTTCTTCTATTGGCCAGGGACTACACCTTTCGCATTTGTCAAAATTTAGGCATTTCAATAAATTGCGAAAAGTCTGTTTTGTCGCCTTGTCGTGTTATTACCTTCATAGGCACAATTCTAGACACAGTCAACATGTCTGCGAGGCTAACAGATCAGAGAATAACAGACATACAAAAACTGGTCTCGCTCATCTTCAGCAGCAACAGAGTCAAAGCCAGGTTGGTTCTGAAAGTATTGGAGATTATGGCGGCTGCCATTCCTTTGCTTCCGTTAGCAAGATTCCACATGAGAATCCTTCAATGGATGCTCTTCACACAATGGTCATACCAGCAACTTCCGATGTCCCACATCATTATGATCACGCAAACATGCAGGAATCATCTTCTGTGGTGGATGTCTTCCCCTCAGCTCTTATTGGGAAGACCCTTTGTTCCTCCCCCTCCGGTTGCTACACTGACAACGGACGCCTCCCTAATCGGGTGGGGGGGGCATTATCAGGGCAGAAATGTCCAGGGCACATGGCAACCAGAAGAATGCCACTTGCACATAAATGTTCTAGAGATGAGAGCAGTGCTTTTAGCGTTGCAAGCCCTTCAAGACTCTCTTCCCTCGGGAACGATAGCAATCCAGACGGACAATATGTCTGTAGTGTGGTATATCAACAAACAAGGCGGAACCAGGTCCTACCCCCTGTGTCGAGAAGCACTCAGACTGTGGCAATGGGCGATTTCTTCTCAGCGGTTTCTGATAGCAACGCACATCCCCGGGAAGTCCAATCAAATCGCGGACAAGTTGAGCAGAGCTATCCTCATGCCTCACGAGTAGTCTCTGAAAGACTCTGTTGTGAGAGAAATTTTTCTCAAGTGGGGTCAGCCTTGCTGCGACCTTTTTGCTACTCCCCAAAACAGCAAGTGCAGAGATTATTTCACCCTATTCCCTTTACCAGGCCAGCCCAGCAGAGACGCTCTAGTCCAAGTTTGGCCCCGGGGACTTCTGTATGCATTTCCTCCCTTCCCACTAATCTCTCAAGTGATACAGAAAGCTATCGCTCAGAAGGCTTCGTTGATCCTCATTGCTCCTTACTGGCCTCGACAGGTTTGGTTCCCCTTTCTGCATCATTTTCTGTTGGAGCGACCTTGGCATCTGGACCTAGTTCCAGATCTTTTGATCCATCAGTCGTGTCAGTTTCATCGCTCCCTTCCCTCTCTGAACCTCACGGCTTGGTTCCTCCAATTCCAACCTTAGCCAGGCTTCCTCAAATATCTCACTCTGTTCGAGATATTTTGATAGCTTCCCATAAATCTTCCACTAGAAAGATTTATTTGAGTAAGTGGAAACGTTTCGCCTATTGGGCTCAAGGAAGGGACATAGATCCTTTCACTGCTTCCATCCAAATGGTCCTTGATTTTCTAGCTGAACTCTTCCATGCAGGTTCATCTCCTTCTACTCTTAAAGTTCAACTGGCAGCTATTTCTAACTTTCATGTGGGTATTTCAGAGTCTGCCATAATGTCCCACAAGCTTTGCAAAGCCTTTTTGAAAGGAGTTTTTCTACTCAGACCTCCTATAAGAAATCCTCCTCCTCCTTGGGACCTAAATTTAGTTCTTAGTTCTTTGATTCTCCCCTTTCGAACCTGCAGCCTCCTGTTCTTTAAAATTGCTATCATGGAAGACTCTCTTTCTGGTAGCTATTACTTCAGCTAGAAGAGTTTCAGAACTTCATGCACTCAGCTGTCGACCTCCTTATCTGTTGTTCCATAAGGACAGGGTATCTTTACGAACCAACCCGTCCTTTTTGCCTAAGATAGCCTCGGCGTCTAACCTAAATCAAAGCATTGACCTCCCTGTGTTCTTTCCAGAATATTCCAATAGATCTGAACAAAAATTGCATTGGCTAGATGTTCATCGTCAGTTAAGGTACTATTTGGATAGAACCAAACAATTCAGAAAATCTGACCAGCTGTTTGTCTCCTATGCAGAAGGCAGAAAGGGACTTTCAGTTTCAAATGTATCATTATCTAGATGGCTAACATCTCTGATTTCCCTTGTTTATGAAATTAGACACCAAAAGCTGCCTAACAAACCTAAAGCCCATTCCACCAGAGCTTTGGCTACTTCTATAGCCTTCCAAGACAGACTGCCTATTGACACCATTTGTGCAGCGGCTACTTGGGCTACTCCTCACACTTTCATTTCTCATTATAAGTTGGATTTAGCTTCTAGGCATAGAGCTAACTTTGGTTCCACTGTTCTCAAGAGTCTGTTCCGTTAGGCCACCCGGGACAAGGTGCTAGGACGCGTCCCATCCAGCAAGAATGAAGGCGAGATAGACAACTTAACATATAGAAGTTATGTTCTTACCATAACGTTCCATGTTAGTTGTCTTCTTCTCGCCTTCTTCTTGCCCACCCTCCTTCCCCTGGCCTGGACAGACCTAGAGGAGTTTGATTGTGACCTCTCTTTCTACCACCTCTTTACTTTAGGTATATGCTCTGCTGTGCATATTTCCTAGATCAGGATGTAGGTCACCCTTCTCTTCACCCTTGTTTATAGAGGTGGACTTTGTTTCTAGTTATTCTGCTACTATTATAGGCTGGGCCTAGCTTACAAACGAGATCTGAGGTAACTCACGCCTAGCATTGTGGGATATAAGGGGAGCCTCGAGCTGGTGGAACCAACTCTCGAGCTTTTAGAGTGGCCGAGTCGGAGCCGAGGTTGGCTCCGAACCCATCCAGCAAGAAGAAGGCGAGAAGAAGACAACTAACATGGAACGTTATGGTAAGAACATAACTTCTATTTCTTACCCCCTCTGCAGACTAGCCATGGCATTGTGGAACACAGCCTTGAGCTACCAAGTGCACCTACAAGCTCAATTCCTGCCAGGAAAATTAAATACACTGGCAGACGGACTAAGCTGAAACCTCAAGGACCCACATGAGAGGAAACTGGAACCAAGGATTTTCAACATGTTGACAAGCAAATGGGGGAACCCAGATATAGACCTGTTTGCTTCTCCCCAGAACTACCAATTGGACAAATTTTGCACAAGGACTCCCCATAAACAAGCCTGGAAAGTGGATGCTCTGTCCTTCAGCTGAAAAAAACTGTCAGTCTATGCCTTCCCCCCTCTTCCTCTGCTCTTCAAGGTACTACTAAAAGTCAAACAGGACAAACCAAGGATGATTTTGATTGCTCCAGACTGGCCGCGCCAACACTGGTACCCACTCCTGCGCAGTGGTTCATGGTTATCTCCATGGCACCTGCCTCAGACTCCTTCCCTGCTGTCTCAGCAGGAGAATCAGATTTTGCACCCTCAACTACCAACACTGAACCTTGCAGCTTGGCTAATTACTTCATTTCTCCTTTACCATCCCTCAGCAAACCTGTGATGGATATCATTTTAGAGGAAAGGAGGCCTAGTACTAGAAAATCTTATGCTGAAAAATGGAAATATTCTGTGCCTGGAACCAATCTCAAGGGATGAGCACAGCAGCTCTCAATTTACCTCAGATTTTACAATACTTAACTGAGATGCTTCACAAGGGCCTGTCTTTTTCCTCCATTAAAATCCATGCCTCAGCCATTTCAGCTCATTATAACACAGAACCTCCCCTCTTCTCTCATCCACTGCTCAAGCAGTTCCTCAGAGGGGCCAGAAACTTGAGACCTCCCAGGAGAGCTCCAACCCCAATCTAGGACCTTAACTTTGTCTTGGAGAAACTCACTCTACCTCCTTTCGAGCCAGCTGCTACTGAATACTTAAAATTTCTTTCTTGGAAAACAGCTTTCCTTTTAGCAATCACTTCAGCTAGAAGGGTATTTGAATTACAGGTCCTTTTGGCAGTAGAGTCTTTCATCATCTTTCATGCGGACAGGGTGCCATTCAGAACCAATCCATCCTTCATGCCCAAGGTGGTATCCAGTGTGGCACTTAATCAGAACATTCATTTACCAACCTTCTTTCCCAATCCACAGAATAAAGGGGAATTGATACTGCATTCCTTAGATGTGCACAGACAACGTAGATTCTACTTGGACAGGACTAAGCGTCAAAGGAAATCTGAACAACTTGTTGTTAGCATTTGCTGCAGGGGCAGAGGGGAAGGCTATTTCAAAGCAAACCATTTCTAAATGGATAAGCCATTGCATTCATTTCTGCTATAAGTGCCATGGAAAACCTATCCCCCAGGGGATCAGACCTCATTCCACCAAGGCTGCATCTGCCTCAACAGCCTTTCTCAGAGGCATCCCTACCAGGGACATCCTAGAAGCTGCTACCTGGAGTTCTGTACACACTTTCACCAAACATTATCATTTGCCAATTTTCTCTAAATCCAGAGCTGGCTTTGCCACTGCAGTCTTGCAGGGCCTTATAGCTGGCCCTAATGCTGTATAAACTCCTTCTCCCAACCATAACTTTGGGACTCTACCCAAATGTAATGACTGCAACAGTGAAACACGAAGAACATAGTACAGTTGTGTACACTTACCATAAATGTAGATGTTCGAGTGTATTCACTGTTGCAGTCCTGGTTACCCTCCTTCCAGCCCCCTAACTTCTTTTGGCTATACCTCTACTTTTCTTTACTATGCTTAAAAGCCTTTTTGGTGCATTTGCTTTTTTGTTGGAGGTATATTTTTGTGCTTTTATGTTTAATTGCTTCCCATTAGGGGGCACCTGACATCTGGGGCAAGAAAAACTGACGTAATGCCATCGGCTGCATGTTTTATACCCCTGACAACCTGACGTCATGGAAGAAGGGACAGCAACCGATGCAGGACCCAAGACTTTGTTAATCAGGCCGACTGAGGGCAACCTGCAAGCAGATTACCCAAATGTAATGACTGCAACAGTGAATACACTCGAACATCTACATTTATGGTAAGAGTACACAACTGTACTTTCCCCTTACTACATGTCTCATACTCTTGAAGACAAATGCACCAAATCTTTCTGCAACTAAATGTTCGAATGAATGTCTCTCTCTGGGACTCTCCACTGTCAAGCAGATTTCCTCATTACTCTGACCCCATTCAGCTGCAATTAAAACCTAGTAGAATTCTAATGACAGTATAGCAGGCTCATCTGTTAACAGATACTGTAACGTCATCAACATCCCTTTCAAAACATATTATGGTGACGTGTATTTGATCTCTAGGGTGACTTCTTCAGTGTTAGTGGGCATTTCATACATGTTATTATCAAGTTGCATATCAAACAGAATGAAAGGCTTGATTCCTTAATCCTAGATACCATTTATACTGTTCTGCCAAAAGAAAGGTGTATGCTGTAAGACAATAGGAAATTAACTGAAAGTGCTTTAATCATTGGCAGACTCATATCAGCTGATGTGCAGGAAAGTTCTCTGTACTGTGGGATTAATATCCTCTCATTACCTGCCCTCCACCCCAAAATAACTACTTGGATTGTCTTAAGTAAGGAAATGACATTACTGTACTTTATTTTACTCCTAAAACACTGCTTAGGAGTAAAGACAGGTCAGTAAGGAATAATGTTTTTCTTTTTTTTTTTTAATTTGTTTACCAGTGGCAGATTCAAGTAATAGTCAAGCGTACAACATCTGTACAAGATCACAAGTTATTTAGATGTAGATTACAGCTACTGTGACAATAATCACACTACTCTAGCATCTTAACTACTTAAACAGTAACCAGCAGAACCAGAGTAATAGAAATATAAGTTACAGTGCTATCACCACTGCCACAAAAGGTGTTTTTCAAACTGCAAATAGCAACCAAGTCAGTCAGTTACATAGTATTTTGGCTGTAACTCTTGCCGGTTTTATTAACTAGTGACATTAGGAGATATGCTGCAGATGACCATAGACATGTGGTGTTTCTTATATTTATACCAGTAATATGAACCATTCAAAACAATTTCTGTCTGCAACATGTTAGCATATTCCTTCAAAAAACGTAATTGTTTCTTACTAGATAGGCGAGTTGGCTATTTCCATTCTGGGGCAGTATGCAGTCTAATTATAGAGAAAAATGTCTAGATGTTATGTGATCCTATCTCGCCTACATTCAATACTGATGGGGTCGGAGCCGATCCCTCGGCTCCAACTCGGCACGCTATGCTATAGGGTGAGGCCTCTTATTGGCTGAGCTATTTCTTATCCCAGGATGCACCACCACTAATCCCCCAGATCTCGTTTGCCGCTTACAAGCTAGGACGTGGTCTCAAACTTGGCTGGGCTAAGTACTGGTTTATTCAGACTTTTCCTGTCAGGAATTTGCTTATTTTGAACCCAAAAGCTGTTTTAACAGCTATTGTTGTGGTACGAGTGTGTTTAAGTAAATCTGTTGAGGAATTTGTGTTTTTTCGTTAAGGGAAGGTTTCCCGTTTAAGTTAGAGGGGCCTTCCCCTATTTTCTATTACTATCTAACGTTTTATTTTGTGTGTCAAGTACCTGCTTAAGTTAGAGGGTCTTGACCCTCTTTTTCTGTGTTTCTGCATACTACTGAATTGTTTGGTCAAAAAAAAAAAAAAAAAAAACTTTATATTTAAAATTTAAAACTTGCTAGTTTTTTCTTATTATTAATCTTAGAGGTTTGTCAGCATGTCTAAAGAGCATAGACCCTCTGGGTTTAAAAAGTGCGTGAGGTGTGGTTATAAAATGTCCTTTACGGACGACCACTCCTCGTGCGTTTATTGCTTAGGCGCCAAGCACCTACAAGAGTCCTGTAGCGTGTGTCATGCCTTTTCATCGAGAGTCCTCCAGGAGAGGAAGAACAAATTAATTCTTAAAGGGTTGATTAAGCCATCCTTCGAGGAGGCTTTATCTTCCTCTTCCTCTCCTACGAAAAAGAAAAAAGCGTCGGCTCCGACCAGTCTGTCGGAACCGACTGCCAAAAAACCTAGGCAGGCTTTTCCATCGGCTCCACGGACTTCGGAGCCGAGGGCGGAACGGTCTGCCTCGATGCCTCCAGTCTCGACCCCTCTGGTTTCGGTGCCAAGGACTGGGGCATCGAGAGGCGGGTCACCTTCATCGGCTCCACTGATATTGGAGCCGATAAGGGTTGCCGGCTCAGACTCTTCCCCTTCGGCGCCGAAGTCCTCATCGGCACCGAGGGAAATTGTTTTGAGATCTCCCTCGGAACCGATAGTAATCGAATCCATTCGGAGCCGGTCCCCTAGTCCTATGGAGCCGATGGAGAAATCGGTTCGGACCCGATCGGTGTCATCTAGATCCTCCAAGATGTCTGATTCGGACATCGACAGGGTGCTCCTAAGACTCTTCCAGTCTCCGGTGTTTCAAAAGTTAGTTTCGGCTCCAGCCCATTCGGCTTCGGAGCTGATGGTCCACCCTGCTACTATGGTTCCTCCTCCAACAGCCTCGGCACCGTTGGAGCCAGTGCTGGTGGAACCGATGGAGGTTTTAGGGTCGGGCCCGACCCTTACTCCAACTCCGGCTCTTGAGTCGGAGTTCGCACTGGACTTCTTCTGTCGGCCCCGGGGGGGACGCTTCGGGACTGATGTTTTCGGTCCCAAGCCTTCCTCTCGGTGCGTCGGCTGCGGGAGTGCCATCTACCGTCGTGGCCACGGAGGTGGGACCTTCCCGGGATTCTGGTGGTCCCGCCTTCAGGGCTATGAGGAGTGCGTTAGCCAAATCATCTTTGGCTACCTCCACGGTCTCCCCAGCTCCTTCCCTTCATACCGAGACTGGGTCTTTGGCAGTCCCCCTGTCCTTAGACAGCAGAGCCCCGGGGCCTGAGGTTACCCCCACTGGGGTTTCCCCCCCTCCTGGAGGTCCTTTTGAAGCTTCTTCGGAGGAACCCCCCAGGAAAAGATTGTGCAAGAGGAAGCATGTTGACTCCCCTGATGAGTCTCTTACATCAGACACTGATCTCGATGATGCAGAGGGGTCCCCTAAGTCGTCCTCAGATGATGTCTCCTTTGCAGACATCCTGGAAGCCCTTAAACAACGAGGCAGCTGGCAATCCAAACCCCCTTCTGCTGATGAGTCGGTGTTCCTTAAGGCCTTCGGGGCTCAGCCCTCCGCCGCCTGGGTGTCTCCGCCCTTCGACGAGCTCTTGGACTTGATCTGTCGAAGGGCGTGGGAACACCCAGACTCTGTGGAACCGGTGCCTGCTCGTACTAATAAGTTCCTGTCAGCACCCCCGGAAAAAGAGTTCCTGACTAAAGGTGTGGCTGTAGATGCTTTGGTGGTGGCATCTGCTACCCAGCAAGATGTAGCAGAGGCTTCGACGTCCGTCCATCCTCCTAATAAGGAGTCTAGGAGCATGGATCGGTACGGTAAGCGCACCCTAAGTTCAGCGGCCTTTACTTTAAGGTCCTTGAACTATCTCACGCACTTTACCAGATTTCAGAGGGATCTGATTAAAGAACTTTCCGATACCCTCTTGGGTAACCTGCCTGAGGAGCTGGCCCAGACGGTTGGCTCTCAGCTGGCTACACTGTCGTCCATTTCAAACTCGTCCATGAGGCTCATTTCTTATGCGGCCGAAGGGGCGAGTAGAGCGGCGGGTACAGGCATTGCTCTACGGAGACAAGCCTGGCTCCGCCTGTGTCATTTTGCGGAGGCCTTTAAGTCTTCCTTTGCCGATGCCCCCTTTGATGGGTCCTCCTTGTTTGGACCCAAGGTAAAGGACACACTGACCCGCTGATAGCAAGAAGGTAAGACTTTGACTGCCGTAGGGGCATGGTTTTCCACTCCCTTTCGGCCTTACCCCAAGGCTAAAAGAGGAGGGAAAATGTGGTTCCGTAGATCTCAGAAGTCTTACCCCTCACAGCAGGACGATCCCCCTTCCAGAGGCAGGGGAGGGGAAATTCTTCTGGAAGACGCCGTCCCAGAGGTGGCAGAGGCCCTCGCAACACTGGAGACCGCGAGTCCTTTCATGGCTCTTCAGCCTTTCACAGTCCCTGAGGGATTGCCCGACTGTGCAGCTCCAGAGCCAGTCGGGGGTCGTTTTTCGAGGCACCTAAAAGCCTGGGAAGGTATCACTCAGGACCGATGGGTGCTTCGAATTATCGCCGGAGGTTACGCCATCCCTTTCTCTCACTCTCCACTTCAGTCCAAAAAAATCCCGGACCCGCCACCCAGTCAACGGGAAACTGCAGCCTCAGAAGTTTCAAAGCTGCTGCAAAACGGAGTCATCCAACCGGTCCCCACAGACCAGATCGGATTAGGGACTTACTCAAGGTTCTTTTTGGTGCCAAAAAAGACCGGGGACTTGAGGCCCATTTTGGATCTCAGCATTCTAAACCGTTCAGTCAAAATGTCCTAGTTCCGAATGGTCACCCTACAAACCATTCTCCCATTGCTGGAGAAAGGTGTTTGGATGTGCTCCATAGATCTCAAGGACGCTTATTACCATATCATGGTACATCAAGCGTCCAGGAGACATCTGCGCTTCAGCCTAGGAGGCAGTCATTTTCAGTTCCGTTCGCTGCCCTTTGGTCTCACCACAGCCCCCAGGGTGTTCACCAAATGTTTGGCGGTAGTGACTGCTCACCTGAGAAGTCTAGGATTCCAGGTGTTTCCGTATCTAGACGACTGGCTCCTAACTGCCACCTCCAAGCATCTACTGTTGCGGAGCCTACAAGCCACGATATCACTGGGCAATTCCCTTGGAATCACCTTCAATTGGTCAAAGTCTGTGTTGCTGCCATCTCAACGCATAAGATTCATCGGAGTAGAGATAGACTCAAACCGAATGCGGGTCTATCTAACTACAGACAGGATACAAACCATACAGGCTCAAGTTCGAGCCTTACTTCCCAGATCCAAAGCCCCAGCCAGAATGGTACTGCAGCTTTTGGGATCCATGTCCGCCACGGTTCTTCTAGTTCCCCTAGCAAGATTGCACGTGAGAATTCTCCAGTGGCTTCTTTCAGCTCAGTGGTCCTTTCAGGAACTCCCTCCCAGTCACCTCATATGGATCACGGAAACCTGCAAACAGGACCTTCGCTGGTGGCTGGTGCCCTCCAATCTGGATCAGGGACAACCCTTTGTTCCACCTCCTCCTGCGGCTACTTTGACCACGGACCCCTCCCAGATGGGGTGGGGGGGGGGCATTCCCTGGGCAGGTCAGTCCAAGGCAAATGGCACCCAGAAGAGGCCCTGCTTCATATCAACATCCTAGAAATGAGGGCGGTGCTTCTGTCCCTTCAAGCCCTTCACGATTACCTCCCTCAGGGCGTAATTGCCGTTCACTCAGACAACATGTCAGTGGTCTGGTACCTGAACAAACAGGGAGGGACCAGATCCTATCCTCTTTGCAGAGAGGCCATGAGAGTTTGGGAATGGGCAGTGTCGACCAAACGCTTTCTAGTGGCTACTCATATCCCGGGCAAGTCCAATGTGATAGCCGACAGACTGAGCTGAACCATCCTCTCTCCTCACGAATGGTCCCTGAACATTACAGTTGCAAATCAGATTTTCAGCAAATGGGGAGTTCCGTGTTGCGGCCTCTTCGCGACTCCACTGAATGCGAAGTGCAAAAAGTTCTTCTCCCTCACCCCGGCTCCGGGGAAGAGCCCCATGTACGCACTAGCCCGTCTGTGGCCCACCGGCTTGCTTTATGCCTTCCCCCCAGTTCCTCTCCTTCCCAGGGTGATCCAAAAGGCATCTCTCTTGGGGAGCAAAATGATCTTAGTTGCTCCTTACTGGCCTCGTCAAGTAGGTTCCCCTATCTTCGGAAATATGCTCTGGAAGGTCCATGGTTCCTGGATCAGATCCCAGACCTATTGGTTCATCAGTCGGGACTATTCCACCAGTCCCTTCACACCTTAAAATTGACGGCTTGGCTCCTCCTCTTCCGACTATAGTCAGGAGTCATACATTGGATCCAGAAGTTGTACACATCTTATCTTCGGCCCACAAGTCTGCTACAAAGAAATTGTATTCTAGCAAATGGAAAAGATTTGCTATTTGGGCTCAACTCCGGGGCCTGGATCCCATCACTATTCCCATATCAGAAGTACTGAAACTTCTAACTTCTCTTTTCAATCAAGGCGCTTCAGTCTCTACCATCAAGGTTCAATTGGCAGCTATTTCAAATTTTCACGAATCTATAAACCCACCTTTAATGAGCAACAGATTGTGTAAGACCTTCTTGAAAGGTGCTGCGCTTTTAAGACCTCCGATTTCTCATCCTGCTCCTCCATGGGATCTCGATGTGGTGTTACGTGCCTTAACTTCCTTCCCCTTCGAACCGGCAGCGACATGTGATTTAAAATTTCTATCGTGGAAGACTGCCTTTCTGGTGGTGATTACTTCTGCCAGAAGGGTTTCAGAGCTTCAAGCTTTGTCTGTAAAACCTCCGTACTTGGTTTTTCACAAAGACAGAGTATCTCTCAGGCCAAATCCTTCCTTTGTCCCTAAAGTTTGTTCCAGTTTCTGCCTACAACAATCATTAGAACTTCCAGTCTTCTTTCCGAAGTATTCTAACAAAGCGGAATTCATATTCCACACATTAGATGTCCACAGGCAGTTGCGTTTTTATTTAGATAGGACCAAACAAACAAGGAAAACAGATCAGTTGTTTGTATCCTTTGCGGACAATAAATTGGGCAAAGCCGTCACAAAGGTCACTATTGCCAAATGGATCAGGGACTGTATTACTCAAGCTTATTCTTATTCTAATAAAGAGCTTACCACCTCTGTCAAAGCTCATTCTACAAGGGCTATGGCTACTTCGATAGCATTTCATTCTAAGCTTGCCATTAGTGACATTTGTGCTGCTGCTACATGGTCTTCCCCGCACACTTTCATTTCCCACTACAAAACTGGATGTGGCATCTAGAGGACGAGCTTCATTTGGTTCCACAGTGCTCAGGAGTGTTTTCCAATGAGCCACCCAGGATTTAGGTGCTAGGGACGCTGTCCCATCAGTATTGAATGTAGGCGAGATAGGATCACATAACATCTTTTAGTTATGTACTTACCATAACTTTAGATGTTTGGGATCCATCTCGCCTACATTCCCAATAACCCACCCTCCTTCCCCCTTCCTTGGAGATCAGAGGATATCAGAAGGTCCGAATCCTGTTGTTTTATCTTGAAACATCTAACAATGTTATATAAAGAAGTTGTGCATGTGTGCATGAATGCGGACAAACAAGATCTGGGGGATTAGTGGTGGTGCATCCTGGGATAAGAAATAGCTCAGCCAATAAGAGGCCTCGCTCTATAGCATAGCGTGCCGAGTCGGAGCCGAGGGATCGGCTCCGAGCCCATCAGTATTGAATGTAGGCGAGATGGATCCCAAACATCTAAAGTTATGGTAAGTACATAACTAAAAGTTCATTTTCTTTTGGATAGTGTGAGAATAGGCATATATGAGGAATCTAAAAGAATGCAAATGTTGGCCGCAAAAGCAAACCAATAACCTGTCAGTTTATGTACTACATATTCATCCTTCTTCCATATCAGTCTCACCCACTTATACTTGCCCAAATGTTATGACTCTCATAAGGTATTGCTGATCTGCATGCCATACATGTACTTTCTTTAAGGAACCCTTTTTCAATATCTCTTATGGAGGTCCAGTATCTCATGTTTACTAGTGCTTGTGGTGTGTGAAAAATTTTGAGGTCTCCCTTTGCCTATACAGCACCCCTACCTGTTGGATAGCTGATGATTGAAAGGAATCATTCTTAATTATAGAGATGTGATCATATGTGTTTTTTAAAGCCTGATTCCTATTGAGTGAGATTATAAACTAGTATCAACAAGCAGCTCTCATTGTGCTTAGTTGTACCCTGTTAGTACAGGTCTAAAAACGTTCCTGTACCAGTATGGTGAAATAGTTACAAATGTAGGTACATAAGGTGAGTGAAAGATGGCATTTCATACTTATAAAGTAAACATTACCACTTATCCTGGGGGAGGGGTTACAATACTTTGATTTCAGCACTTGAAAGAGGACATATGTTCCCTTACTCCTTGTAAGATGAGAAAGCTGGGAGATCCACAGGATGCCTTGTTTTATTCATTCTACCTGCCAGAGACATCCACCTCCTATTTTGAGTTTTGGATACCCCCAAGTAGATATTTCTCCCTACCAACATAGCCTGTTGGAAAGGTGCCAGCCACTACATGGCCTTAAACTTTGCCTGCATTTGAACCACTGTTACAAATATTTCAGCAGAGCCTGAGAAAGCCAACACGATGCCCTGCAAGACATACTTCCCTACAAGTTGGCCTCCATCTCTACTTGCACTGCCTTGAGATTAAGGAGAAGCACAATATGTATTGATAAATGTTGAAGGCTTTTGCCACTCTCCTTAAGTCCACCATGAAAGAAGTAATACTGCACTTGGGATCAGACATCCTTATTCTCCCACATGAATTGTCTGGTCATCTTTTTCTTCATTGTTAATCAGTAACATTTTTTGGGGGAGTGTCTAAACGTAATATAGCTCTGAACAGAACATCATCTTCAATACCAATATCCCACTCAACCACAGTAAGATTAGTTTACCTGTGTACCAGAATAAAGAGCTCATCTCAAAGTGGCTTTAGGACTGTTGCATCATTTTCATAAGACCCATGCACAACTGAATCCCCAATGTTACAGGGCTCCCTCTTCACCATTTAAAGAGTTGCTTCCATCCCTCATTTCATTAGTTTAAAGTTGCCTCATTAACTGGCAGGAGCTCTGTTATTGATAGGTTTGCCAAAAGTTCAAATATTAAGCTAAAGTATTCTAGAATGTCCCTAACCCAGAAAAGATCAGATCTGCAATCATCTGTGCTAACCCCCTATTTGTCTGCAGTAGAAAAAGCTTTGATTCTTTCCCCATAAATTTTGAGTCATGCAGGTCCTCTTTACCTCTAATTGTCTGGGACAGGGGTTCTGTTTTAACAGCAAAGACTGACAGGCACAGTGGGTCACCCTGTCTAGTTCCCTTTTATAAAACAATCTGATAACTGATCCCCTGTGTATATTCTGTTGAATGAAAAGTGATACAAGGCTTGCAGTACATTGATAACAATAAAGGGGGTGTCTGCAGATCCCATAACTGCCCAGAAAAGATTCCAGTGATGGAGCCAAACACTTTTTTTCAAAATCTGCAAAACAGCCACAGCTGGGAATGCAAAGTTTTTGTTCTTTAAATTGGAAGAAGCAAGTTTTGCAAGGGATTATAGCTTGAATGCTCTTTAATAAATCCCTCCTGGGAGGAAGGTACAAGAAGAAGGTGTACTCTATTTACCAAAATATTTGCATATTATTTGGTTTTAGTGTAGGTCAGTGAGATTAAGTTATAATTCTCAAACCTAAGTAGGTCTTTCACTTGTTTGGGTAGCACTACAATTCTTGAGTCTTGCATGCTGAGAGGAAACATGCCTGACATTTAATATTATATAAGCTGCTCAGCACTGGCCCTAATTCAGTAATTTGTAATATCCCTTACTTGCTCCATGGGCTTTTCCTCTTCTTCTGGGGGAATATTTTTCTGGACTTATTTCCGGCAGTGTGATATCTTTGGGCAGTTCCTTTTTTTAGTACTATATAGTAAGGAGAAACTGCCCACTGGTACCATAGTTTGTGATATCTTTGGCCAGTTCCTTTTTTTAGTACTATATAGTAAGGAGAAACTGTCCACTGGTACCATAGTTTGGTCACTCCTTTTGTTGGGCTGAGGTGTGTAATGAAGAGTAGAAATAGAATTTCACTCATCTGTAGTTTTTCATGGACTTAAGGGAAAAGTCTTCACCCTTATTTAAAATTTCAGACTGATCCTATGGATGATAAATCTGTTTTTTCCATCTTTCTTAATGGCTGTACTTCAGCCAGTGAGCCTGTATTTAACCAACTCAGTTTAAAACATTCCCAACAATGACAATAGTGAACATATACAGGTACAGGTTTAATATACCCTCACTTCCTGTATGGTAGTATTCCTTAAGGCAGGATTTTTAAGGTAATGGGTCAACTCTCTATAGTTTGGGTTGGGGATTTACAGTGACATCTAGTCAGAGCAATAGCTGAACCCCAGTATTGTCAGTTAATGGGAATTGTGTCATATTTACTGCTGCAGGTAGTACTAAACATCCAGGAACAACAGAAGGCAATCATGCCTGCTAACCTGACGACAAGTGGATGCGGTAAATGCAGGGACCAGAGAATGAAGGATGTCACAGATATCTGTTAGTTTTAAACTTTGCACCTTAGCCCTCAACTCATATAAGGTCATTTCATGTCTTTCAGTTAGGGGATCCATCCTATCTATTGTCTGGTCTAGTACAATATTATAGTTCCCCTATAAGACTTTAGATGCATACTCCTTATTAAATTACTCCAGTACTGCAAGTAAACCAACTATAAAATGTAAAGAGTCCAAGTCTGGGCCATAAAAGTTCCCTAACTATGTCTTACCTCTACTTGTTAATGCCAAAAGTAAAGCCCCCTACATTCCTTCTAAGTTTACTTGTCCACTGGTTTCCAATTTAGATTAATATTGATGAGGATAGCAATAATCTAAACAAATTGTGTTGCTTCAGAGATGAAGGCTAATATTAGATGTTCTTCACTGACACTGCCTCAGTGGCATATGGATTCTGTGCCTACACAAACCCACACTGCCAACTTTGTAGAACTCAGAATCCTCTCCTCTGACTCCATGAGACAGGGGATTGGCTAAGCCCCTCCCACCAGGGGAAAACTAACCCCTGTCACAAGTAGTTAGTTGTTCAGTCTTTTAGTGTCAGCTTTAGGAATCACACAGCTGAATCTCCCCAGCAACCTGCACTGATGGATTATAGCTTCCCGACTCAGATAAAATCCCATTGTGAACTTCTCTTCTTCTTTAGTATTATATACTTTAGATTTTACTCTGATTTTTAGAATACACATATATACATATATATTTGTATGTGTTAACTTTTTATTTTAACAGACTTGCTATTTACTATTGCAGTTGATTCATCTTGGCATTCTAAGAACTTCTGTATTGTTTGTAAGGATTATTACTGCTTTTAAGCAGCTATTTTAAAATATTTCATGACTTGTACTGAGAGACTGAAGTTCTATGGTGCCGATTGAACACTAGGGACTGACTGCCTTGTGCATGTCGAGCCGTGATTTAATCATGCCTGTTATTTCTATTGTTTATCCACTTCATTTTGAAATGCTGACAGGAAAATGTTACATTTTTTCACCTTTTTTTTCTTTAATTTATATGATATTTACTACTGATTTAATTCAGCTATAGCCATTTTGATTGCTTAATCAATGATTTTACTACAAATTACTTTATTTGCGTTTTCTGTGCAGATGTTTTTTTTTTCCATTTCTGACAAGGAAATCTCTCAGCAATGCTTATTTATGCTGTTTTAAAAGGTGTCTATTTGATTTAAGGACATAGGTTTGATTTTTGTCACTATTTGGCAAGTGAATTTTACTTGGTACTGTGAATGTGTGTACTGTTGTTTTCTACACTGTGCAAGTTGTAGACACAGGCTTAGCACGTTTTAAATTTTTTTCTGCTATGTTCTATGCAGTTCAGTCTTATTTGCTGTGTGGGGACATTGTTTATATTTTCTATTACTGCTGCCCTTTGTCAGCCATTAATAGTGCCAGCATATTATTCTGTCTGATGTTTTTTTTCCGCTGAATTGATGGATCCTGATACAGCTGCCCACAACTCAACCTCCAAAAAATCCATTTGGACCTTAAAAAGAAAAAAAAAATCAACAAAAATATGGCACAGCCTACGGTCTGTAAATCTATTATTGCTTTAAATTAGCCCACAGACCAATTACATTTTTCAGTCATCCTCTGGTGTGAGCCAGCAGCCCTCTCTGGTACTTTGTCAAGCACATACTCCAGGCCTGTTCCAGGTTTAGGTACAGTATAACCAAATCCTTTAGGTGCAGGAGAGGTCCTGAATAAGAGACTCCTTGCCAGACATAATGTCTCCAGAAATTTTGTTCACTTGTGCAGTTCACAGTAAGAAGAAACAGAAACTGCAGGGAATCGGGTTATTGTCATGTACAGTGCTGATGTGGTTTCCTTAGCTAAGAGCAATTTACTGTCGGCGCTGTGCTCATATTTAGAATGACTATGGGGCTACCTTCTCTAGAGAGGAGTTTATGGCTGCAGATTGTGATGGGGACTCTAATGCAGACAATTGCAAACACTATGGGTCCATCCAGTTTTGATTTTTTGGATGGCGAACTGGTTCAAGCTGGTGTTCACCTTTCACATGTGCTAGCTAGGTACAGAGATGTATTTGACTTGAAGCAATCTGTAGCATCTGACTCTAAAAATAGGTCCTTGGCTTCTCCTAACCCTACACTAATTGTTAGAACTGGCTAGTTGTTAGATTCTCAGGGAAGAAAGTTGACTCATTCTAGTAATTTAGTCTTTAGGAAATCTACATTTTGTAGGATTTATGTGGAAGGTGATTTTGCAATGTGTTTACAGTTTAGATGATTTTAATGCATCTTTGCATACTGAATAGAAGTGTTTTATGAATGAGATTGTTTCCAGTGTGACTCAAGTTTTGAAATCTGCTTTGAGAAGTTTCTTGGAAGGTGCAGACACAGTTTCTAGAAATACAGCTGCTTCTGTTGTATTGAGAAGGTATGCTTAGTTACATAACCAGAATTTTTCTGAGGATTTAAAAAAATGAGACTTTGGATGTTCCTTTAAATTCTGATTTGTGTTTGGTACTGTTGCTACCAAGAATCTCAAACAATGCAATGATAGAGGTAAATCTATGCATGGGATATCTAGAATGTTTCATATTCCCAGGTTCTCACCTAACAAGGTGTCCAACTTCAAAGGGCAGAGCAAACGAAATTCCCAGCCTAACTAGAGTCAGGGTACCAAGAGGGAATGACATTGGCAGGAGGATATTGCTTCTAAACCAAATAAATGTGTTTCCTTTTTCCAAAGGGATCAGTTCCCTGCTGAAGAATGACTGTGCCACGACTCTGGCAATATGTCAGTTCCTTCTGTCCATTCTCCCCTGTCCCCTTACCCCAGACTTTCTCAAAACCCACCAGCCTGGCTACAAATAGTCACATACAAATGGGTGCTGAGAATAATTCAGAGAGGATACTCTTAGCAGTGGGCAGAAAATCCTCCTCCTTTCAGGGGAATTTCCCTTCTCCCACCAATCCTGTCACATCTGTTCTCTCCAGCATTCCTTCACATGTTGCAAGCGGGGGTTATAGAACTAGTTCATCACACCACAAAAAGGAAAAGTGATTTTCCTCCAGAGTCTTTTTTCTACCCAAAAAGGAGCTATTGTGGAAGCCAGCATTATATTTGTTTTACTAAATACCTTTATGAAAGCACCCAAATTCAAGATGCTCCCTCTGCAAATGGACCTACCCCTCCTTCCGGACCACTGTTTCATGATGACTTTAGATCTGGAAGATGCTTGCTATCATATTCTAACTGCTGTCAACTTTAGGAAATATATGAGATTTTCTGTATATGGCTCACATTATCAGTTTTCTGCATTACCCTTTGGGCTATCTACTTCGCCTCGAGTTGTTGCTTACTGTAGGACCCAGGGCATCTCCATTTTCCCTTATTTAGATGACTTGCTGATTTTTGCAGTCTGTATCCGGGTATTTAGAATCATTATACCAGATCTCGACCATTCTAGATCACCTGGACTTTAAGTTGAACCTGCAAAAATCCTGACTTGCACCCTCTTAAGGAATTGTCTTCCTGGGGGTGTAGGATAGATATAGAAAAACAATGGCCTTTCTGCCAGAAGACAAAGTCCTGACTTATCAGAACATTTTCAGGGATTTCTGTCTTTTAAAAGCTGCCTACACATGAGAGTTTCTCAAAATTCCAGGCCTCATGGCATCAGTGATCCTCATGATTCCACTGGACAGACTCCATATGAAAAAGATTTAATGGGGCTTAAAAATAAAAAAAATAAAATGTTCATCCCAGCACCTGCATCTGTTAGAGTTTCAGGAACTAGTGCTGGGATCTGTGATATGAGAATTAGAGTGGTGGAGGGATCAGGTATCTCTCAATCTAGGCCTACCCTTCTCTCTCTGGACACCAGTTCAGTCACTCCAGATGGACTCATCAGATTTTGCATGGGGGAACAGTGCCCAGGGGAATTCAAGTGCAAGGGGAATGGGGTCATTTGGACCCAGAAAGCACATAAATGTCAAAGAAATATTAGCAGTGAAGTGATGCAAACCTCAAATGTTTTTCACCAGCTGTGACCTCCAGTTCTTCTTTATTGTTCACAGACAGCACCACAGTCATGTGGTACCTGAACAATCAAAAGGGTACAAGGACATACTGTTTTGGGCTAGGAGCTAGCATTACATCATTCACTGACTTTTCAGGTCTCATACATCCCCTTGGAGCAAAACATAGTGGCAGATGGACTAAACGGATCCTGGGCGGACTCTCATGAGTGGAAACTCAGGGGAGAGGTCTTCCAGGATTTGCTCTAGATGTGGGGAACACCTTAAACAGATCTGTTTGCCTCCTTTCAAAACTGACAGTTGGAAAATTTCTGTTTGAGACATCATTGCAGCCATGCTTAGAGGACAGACACATTCTCATTCCCTTGCCTGGGAATGTTCCTTCATGCACTTCTACCCATTCCACTGATTCCCAAGATACTTCTGAAGATTCAGAAAGAATTACAAAAGATAATTGTGGTGACTCCCTTTGGCAAAGGCAAATTTGGTTATCCCTTTCAGTGGAATTCACCTAGGACAATTATCACAGGTTTCCTTACACTCTGGATCTGCTCACACACTATCAACTTAGAGCAATTTCATCTGACAGCCTGGGTGATTCTTTCATGGTACCTTTTAGGCAGTTATTCCACAAGGATGTGCAGCATGTACTAAAGGGGCAAAAAATATGAGCCAAAAATCTGGACATTCTGCAAATATCTGGATAGCTGAGAGGTATGGTTTGATGGTATCCAACCTTGTTGTGTTGTTTTTGGCTGCATATTGATTGGTGTCAATCCATTCTTGCTTCTGGTCCTTCTTCATGGTTCCTTCTTAACACTAAAAGCCTGAAAGCTAACTTCCTGTAATAGGAGTTAGGCTACCTCTGATGGGAGGGGTTTAGCCAATCCAATGTCACAGGGAGTCACAGGAAGGGATTCTGATTTCTGGGAGTGTGAGTTTGTCTAGGCATTGAACCCATATGTGACTGAGGCAGCATGAAATTTGAACATCTACTGTTACAGGTAAGTAGAACTTGTGCAACTGTACTTTATCTCCGCAATGTACCATATGTTTTACTGCATTTCTGACACTTAAGGATGTCTAATGATTCTGTTTTGAACACATCAGGATTGATACATATGTATATGTCTAAATAAGTGACATTTCCTTTAGTTACACATTCTCTACAGTGCAGATATGCCTGTGTTTGATTGTTGTCCCATCCTAAGCTTATGTACTGGTTACGCCATATATACATTATTTTTAAATGTACTGCAGTTGTATTTGCTTTATGACCTTGGTCTTGGTGGAAAAAAGTTTTCAGACCAGATCACTTACTCGGTTAAAAAAATGGAAATAAATAAGATAGTTACCCCCACCCCCACCCCCCAATACAGGGTAGACAGAGGTTTGTTACTGCTGGCCCCTTTAAGAAGGTGTTTAAGCAATATGAGTGTCCCTTAGTCACTAACCCTCCCATTAAAAATACAGAATCTTAATACAGTGTCTGTATCAATTTCTGTATAGCATTGCATTTCAGTTTAGAGCATAAACTATGACCATTTAGTAAATCACTTTTGTTATCGCCTTTTCACAGATTATTTTATGGATATCCCAAGACCGTTGATTATTATGCCCAGGGGTGGCTCATGCTATAGGACTGCAGGACTGCAGCCCCCCAGCTGTAGAAAGAAGAAAAAAAACAACAACAAAAAATTGTGAGTCCCGGAACTCTGTGCATGCATGCTTGGAGTTCCTGGAACTTACAAAACTCCAGACTGCTGTGTTGGCAGTCTGGATGGGGGGGAAGGCATCTCTGCCCTGCAGATGCCCAGACGTCTATGCGCTGATGACCGCATAGAACAGAAGAACTCTAGACTGCATTGTCTGCAGGCTGGAGTCTTCTCTCACAAGGAAACCAGCCAGCAGAACAGTTGAGCCTACACTCTCTCAGGGGAACCAGCCGTTCGCTTGCGCGGAACTCGGGGACACACTGAATGGGACTAACTGAGGATAAACACTCATTGAATTCAGGTAACTGGTACTGCAGAAAGAATATGTGCATGTGTGAAATGCCCCAGTTGCTATATAATGGTGGCTAGATACATGGTGGTGGGCTTGAACCCTGTACCTTGCATGCAAGTGGCAACAGCCTGAATTCTGTACCCATCACCATTTGTAAAACATTTGCAGATTTTTGCCTCATATTTGTTATGTTCTGTTCCTCATAAAATCTGTGGTTTCTGTATTTGTTTTTTTCCTTACACAGTTAGTAGTGCAGTGGTGCAGTGGTAGCATTGTTGTCTGACAGCTACAGGTTCTCTGGTTTGATTGTTGGCTGGGGTGCCTTCTGTGTGGAGTCTGCATGTCCAACCTTTGTTTGTGTGGGTTTCCTCTGGGTGCTCTGGTGTCCTCTCATCTTACAAAGACATCTGTCTGGAGTGTTTTTCCCTGGGTCTCTGCTGAAAATTGGCTTTTGTTCCAAGTCAGACTTTCCTGGTTAACAAATGTTAAATAAATAAAACTGACAGGCATTTGAATTTTAGACTTCATATTCTTCAGAAAGTACATGGTAACACAAAACCTTTTATTCTAGCAATTTTCTACGTTTATAAGATGAATATTGTCCCTATTTTGGGGACTGTATTCCCCCATTATTGGCTTCATCCAGGTTTTTTGTGCTAGGGTTGAGAGCTATGGTGAGAACGGAATTCACTGAATATGTTTTGGGACTGTATTCCGTCATTATTGGCTTTGTTCAGGTGTTTTGTACTAAGAGGTTGACAGCTATGGTGAGAACTGAATTCACTAAATGGTAGCCATTTAAGTTTCAGTCTTTGTCTCTTTCACAAAACAGCTGATTTGGCACTGTGGTATGTTGCTCTGACTGTTTTGCACAGGCTCCTGGGTTCAAGGATTGGCAATGAAATGTGTGGTGGTAACACAGCATTTTATTATAGCAACTTTCCAACGTTATACAAGCAATGTTTAAAATGTGTCTTTGGTTTTGGGGCTTTTGCCCCCCCCCCCCAATAAATTTTGGCTTTTTCCAGATTTCTTGTGCTGCAAAGTTCAGAGATACAGCTGAGTGTCGAGTAGATTTTGCAAAGAGCTGAGAGCTGCAGGGGAACAAAGGTTTAGTGGTGCTTATGCTGAGTCTGTTTGTATTGTTAATAGCACAACAAGTAGTGTACTTGCTTTTGATGCAGAAGACTGTGGGTTCTACTCCCACAGTACGTAGATGCATTGCTGATACTGTACTGTATTGTTAAGGGGGTGGAAGCTGTAGTCCTTTTTGGCGAAGATACCTAGTAACTATGAACCTGTTATCAGTTTGCCATTCATTCCCTATTTCAATATTACTAGCAATTTATTCCTAAGGGCAACCAGCCCTTTATTTGTAGATGAAACGATGAAATATAAAATTGTTTGCTAGCAGCAACCTCTTCATTAGTTACAGATCTCTTTAATGTGGAATTATTTAGATGCCTTTTACTTTTTCAGAGATTGTGCACATTTACTGATACTGGTGTACTGTAGAAGTTTGAGTAGACTTTTATGATGGAAATTTTCTGAATTGGGCAGTTTTGTCATTATTGGTGTATGCATTTTCTTTCATTGTTTACTGGAAAAATGTTCAAAACAATAAATTTAAAATGCCTTCTAACAACTTACTGTATTGTACAAGGAATATAATTTAATACAATCAGGAAGGTGTATCAAAGAACACGTGTATGTTTCATGTGCAAGGGGCCTATGATTTGAAAACAGCCCAAAGTTAATCTTTATCTGCCACAGGCAAAATGTATTTTCTTTGAATGTGGGTTTCAATGCTGTTTCAATGAACATGAGTTTCAAGGGCAGAGAAGTTTTAATGCTAAGTCTATTTTCATTGTGAGACTGCATTGCTTTGTTTAGCAGATATCTATTAGTGTTTGTGCTGTAAAATGCAAAATAAAATTTTCAAATGAAATCCACATCATCGCAGAAGTAAATCAGTGTGCACATTACAGTGTTTATGGTAATTAGGGCGAAATAACCAAGGAATGGGACATTGGAATGACTGCAGGGGGGAGTCCCCATTCGACCATAATTTTGTAAGGGGAGAAAGGCAGCAAACTCAAAGACAGCCTTGGCTGAACTATACCTCTCAACTGTCCAGATTTTTGCAGAATGAATAGATTTTTGCTTCTTATTTTTGGTTTGTTCCTGTACTCGCGGTGGTGGTGCTGCGGTAGCGTTGTCGCCTCACAGTAAGATGCTGTCCGGTTCAATTCTCAGCTAGAACATCTTCTGCGTGGAGACATGCGTGAATGAGTGTACCTTCGTTGAAGGTTGTGCATCAGGGCTGGTAACTCAGCACGTAAAAATCAACTACCAATCATTAGCGGACCGGAGTTCCGCTGTGGCGACCCCTAACCGGGAAAAGCTGAAAGACACAACACAACATTTTTGGTTTGTTCCTCATACAATTTGTGGTTTTCTGGCAAATCATTTAGGAATGAAGTCACTAAATAATGACAGACATTGAGTTTCAGACGTCATAACTTTCAGAAAAATGCATACAATAGCAAGACCTGTTATTCTATCAACTGTCTTAAGTTTATACAAGATCAATTTTTAGTACTGTTTGTATGTTCCCCCAATATATTTGGCCTTGTCCAGATTTCCTTCATTAAGAGGTTGAGAGGTACGTGCAAATAAATCGTTTTATAAAATTAGGAATATCCAAACCTGTCAACTGTCCCCAATTTCAGCTCAAAATGTTGCTCTCCCCCTAATAATCCCTCCGCAAAATGGCAATTTTGGAAGAAAATGTGGAGGGTTTCCAATTATAAATAACTGTAATGATCAGAGTTATAGATTACTTTTATTGCAGAAATGCATGTAGATTCTCTTATTTTGTCAGCTTATCAAGTGCTAATATTAAAAAGGATGTTCTTCATCTCACATTGCTGCAGTCCTTACTTACTTATGGGTAGTCCGCTGTCCTCGGTCGGCCCGAATACCAAAGTATTAGGCTGACGTCGGTCATGGGCGCTTAGATCTGACATCAGAGCGTCAGGGTATAAAGGCGCATGACCGACGTCATATCCTCAGTCTTTTTTGCCGCATGGTCCGATGTAGAAGCAGCGTTGCAAGTGCCGTTCGGCGTTCTGAAATTTTTCGTTTTCGGAGTTTCCGACCGATACCAAGTTGGGCTAAGTACCCCGTTGGGGAATATTTTTGTTTTTTCTTGCCTCAGTTACTTACCGGATGTCAGAAAAAGTGAATAATTGTATTTCTTGTGGGAAACAGATACCGCATAGGGATTACCACTCGCTTTGTATTCCTTGTTTGGGACCGGAGCACGACGTAGTCGGGTGTAGGTTTTGTGCTAGGTTTAATAAGCGCACTATAAAATGGAGGTTAGATTGCGCTAGGTTAGTCTTTGGCAAGAGGTGTAATTATAATATGCCGTCGGATGTTCCGACGCCTGCTTCTGCTAAGAAGCGCAAAGACAAATCTTTAAAGCCTAGGCAGGATGATTCGTCCGTTTCGGACGCCGGACCTTTAGAAGCTACAGCTGAACAGGTGGATCCGGCTGAAGTTTCTGTTGAGTCCCAGGGGGAAACTTTGATTTTACAGGATGTGGCCTCTCAGGAGGCAGGTCAGGCTGAAGGGGCCTCTCAGGTTACTATTCTCCCTTCTATGCCTAAGGTGGTTAGGCCTTCTTCTACTGTTTCTAAGGCTCCTTCTAAGGGCAGGTCTGTCTTGCCTTCCTCTGGTGTCAGTTCTGGTTCTTCAGGGTCTGTGCCTAAAAAGCACATGCTTAAAATGGCAGAGGATTTGATTACTTTAATTAGAGGTTCTATTCCCCCTCCTGATAAAAGGCCCAGGATGGAGCCAGAGTTGGAAAGTTTGGAGCAGGCCTCAGATGATTCAGAGTCTTCTGCTGAAGACATTCAAGATTTCCCTATTTATTCTGATTCTGATGCAGAGGATTCCACTCCTTCTGCTTCTCCTCCAGAGGATTTTTCATTTTCAGAAACTCTGCATTCCATGAGGGAGCATTTTCAGTGGGAGGGACAGGATTACTCTGATTCACGGAAGAGACTTAGGGAGTTCTTGTTTTTACCACAGCATAGACCCTTAGCTATACCTCCGGTTTTGGATGTTGTTTCAGATGTTTTTCGAAGCTTCCCTTAATCCAGATTCTGTGCCTCCTGCCCCAGTTAAACCGGACAGGTATTACAGGGTGCCTGAGGCTCATAAATATCTGTATAAGAGTCCTAGGGCGGACCCAGAAACTATTAGTCAGGGGCCTAAGGGTGTTAGAGCCTCTGTTGTTAAGAATCCGGTTCCTCTGGATAAGGAAGCTAGAGCTTTGGATAGATGGGGTAAGAAGGTGTATACCTCTTCTACTTTAGCAATGAGAGCTTTGAACTGCCAGTTTCATATGTTGAAGTATCAGAATTTCCTCCTTTCTCAGCTAAGGTCTAAAGTGGATGCTTTGGCAGAGGGCATAGAGTGTAAAGAATTGCAGGATTTAGTGCATGTTTCTGAACAGGTGGGTAAGCACTCTTTGCAATGTGGTTTTGATGCTTTACAGGCTTCTTCTAGGGTGGCTGCCACTGGTTCAGTTATTCGTAGGCACGCCTGGCTTAAGGATCAGAATTTGTCTGAGCATGTTAAGTCTAGAATTCTGGATGCCCCTTTACAGTCTGAAGTTTTGTTTGGTCCTCCTGTGGAGTCAGTCTTAAAGAAAATGGAAGACAAGGCTAAGTCTATGCAGACTGTTAAAGATTTTTTGCAGGTTCAACCTCCAAAGTTTAGTAGAAATTGGCCTACTAAGGGGTGGACGTACCCTTCTTCTGATTCTCAGTCTAGGGGTAGATCTAGGCGTGGTAGGGGCAGAGCTCAGAGTACTTTCAGGCCGAGACAATGGAGTTCGCCTGCTCAATCTGCTGGTGAGGGCAGGGGCCAGTCCTTTCGTAAACAGGCCCAATGACCTATATTTTCAGCTGCCAGATTCTTCTTGCCTGGCAGCTCCTTTGGGAGGAAAGTTGGCTCTTTTCAAGCAAAATTGGCATTTAGTCACCCAGGACAAATGGGTATTGGACATTATAAACCGAGGTTACAAGTTCTATTTCCATACCATGCCTCCTTTCAAAGGCATGCCAGACGACCCTCCTCGGCAAAGGATAGAGGCTCGCAGACAAATTTCTTTACTTCTTCAAATAGGAGCTATACAGCCAGTTCCTCTGTCAGAAGTGGGCCTAGGATTTTATTCTCGCCTGTTTCTAGTTCCAAAGAAAGGGAACACGTGGAGACCAATTTTGGATTTATCTATCCTCAACACTTACCTGGACATTCCAAAGTTCAAGATGCTGACTTTACAACAACTTTTACCTCTGTTGGGAAAAGATCACTGGATGGTTACTCTGGACCTCAAAGAGGCTTACCTTCATGTTCCTATCAGGCCCAGTTGCAGGAGGTACCTGTGTTTTCGGGCTGGAAATTTACATTATCAGTTCTCTGCATTGCCCTTTGGCTTATCTACTGCGCCCAGAGTGTTCACAAAGGTTCTGGCTCCAGTGATAGCATTTTTCAGACTAAGAGGAATACAGATTTATCCTTATTTGGACGATTGCCTGATTATTGCACAAGAAAAGGACGAACTTCTTCATCATCTACAGTATGTGATGGCAGTGTTAAGATGCCTGGGGTATTCTGTGAACGAAACAAAGTCCAGTCTAGTACCCTCTCAGGACATGTGCTTTCTGGGTGTGAGACTGAATACAGCTTCCCAGATGGCCTTTTTGACCCCGGACAAACAAAGAAGCCTTTCTCTTTATTTCCATCAAATGTCTCTACGGTCCAGGCTGACTGCAAGGACAGTCCTTCAAGCCTTGGGGTTCATGGCATCTTGTATTCTGGTGCTTCCCAATGCCAAATTGCATATGAGGAAGCTTCAATGGTATCTCAAAAATGTATGGACACAGCACTGCCAAGATCTAGACACTGTCATTCAGATAATACCTTGCATTCGGAAGGAGTTTTTGTGGTGGGCTCAGGAATGTCACCTAAACAAGGGACTCTCTGTGACCCGGCCAGAGGCGAGTCAGATTCTAACGACAGATGCCTCGGACAAGGCTTGGGGAGCACACCTCAATGGAAAATGGGTGCAAAGCACGTGGCCTGTCAAACTCCAACATTTGCATATCAACTTGAAGGAAATGTTAGCAGTCCAGTTTGCATTGATGGCTTTCAAAGATTTAGTTCACCCAGGGCAGGTGTTGATTCAAACAGACAACACTACTGTCATGTGGTACATCAACAAGCAGGGGGGAACCCATTCTTACCCTCTTTGCAGGCAAGCTATGATTCTGTGGGAAACTGCTCTCAATCTACACCTCAATCTTCAGGCAAGGTTTCTACCAGGAGAAGAGAACTCCTTAGCAGATGTATTGAGCAGACAAATAGTGGATCCTCACGAGTGGAAATTGGATCCTCATGTATTTCAACAGTTGACAGTGTTATGGGGAACTCCAGACATAGATCTGTTCGCTTCTCCACTAAATTACCAGTTGCCAAAGTTTTGCACAAAAATGTTTCATCACACAGCTTGGAAGGTGGACGCTCTATCATTCAGTTGGAACAATCTGCATGTATATGCCTTTCCACCTCTGCCTCTTCTTCCCAAGGTACTCTTGAAGGCCAGACAAGACAAGCCAACCATGATTTTGATAGCACCGGATTGGCCTCGACAACACTGGTACCCACTAGTGAGGAGCTTAGTACGAGAGCCTCCATGGCCTCTGCCTTTGATTCCGCACCTTTTGTCACAAGAGGACAGTCACTTCCTCAATGTCAAGATTCAGTCTCTACATCTAACAGCCTGGCATATTCTGTTTTAGACTCTGGAGGGTCTCAGCTTCCACAACAAGTTTTGAATGTTATTTTGGAGGCCTGGAGGCCTAGTACCAGGAAAGTTTACGCTGATAAATGGAGGAGATTTTTTATTTGGAGCAAAGGAAAGAACTTTGATGTCTCCAAACCTGATTTAAGTGTTGCTCTTCAATATCTTACTGAGTTATTGGACAAGGGTTTGTCTTTCTCCTCAATAAAGGTCCATGCTGCAGCCATTTCTGCTCACTATGATTGTGACCCTCCTTTATTCTCTCATCCTTGGTTTAAGCAATTTCTTAGAGGGGCAAAGAATATAAGACCCCCACGTAGAGCTCCTACTCCTGCTTGGGATCTCAATTTTGTGTTGGAAAAACTTACTCTACAACCTTTTGAGCCTGCAGCTACTGCCGAGTTAAAGTATTTGTCATGGAAAACTGCTTTTTGTTGGCCATTACCTCTGCAAGAAGGGTTTCTGAATTACAGGCCCTCATGGCAGTGGAGCCTTTCCTGATTTTTCATAAGGATAGGGTATCTTTGCGTACTAATCCATCCTTTATGCCTAAGGTGGTTTCTAGTGTGGCCTTAAATCAAACTATTCATTTGCCTACTTTTTATGCAAACCCCCAAAATAAAGGGGAGAAAATTTTGCATACTTTGGATATTCACAGGCAGTTGCGTTATTATTTGAGCAGAACCAAGGAGTTCAGACAGTCTCAGCAATTGTTTGTTTCTTTTGCTTTGGGTTCGCAGGGTAAACCTGTTTCAAAACAAACTATTTCTAAATGGATTGGGTTTTGTATTTCTTTCTGTTATTCCCATCATGGTAAGGAGATTCCTGCTGGAATCAGGCCTCATTCCACTAGGGCTACTGCTACTTCTACGGCCTTTCTAAGGGGTAGCTACAAAGACATTTTGGAGGCAGCTACTTGGAGTTCAGTGCATACCTTTTCTAAACATTACCACCTTCCTCTTTATTCTAAGTCTAGGGCTGGATTTGCCACTGCAATTTTACAGGGCATTTTAGCGGCCCCTAATGCTTTATGATTTTTACCATCCTCCCTTTCCCGTTGCTTTGGGATTCTACCCATAAGTAAGGACTGCAGCAATGTGAGATGAAGAACATAGTACAGTTTTGTACCTACCATAAATGTAGATGTTCGAAGATCCACATTGCTGCAGTCCAATTTACCCTCCCTCCTTCCCCACTGTAGTTAGACTTGGTGTTATGCTTTAGGTGATGGTTGTTGTTGGGCATGTTTTTGGGAGGTATTCTGTTTTTGGTTGTGGCCTTTCTGGTTTGGCCTTCTGACATCTGGGGCAAGAAAAGACTGAGGATATGACGTCGGTCATGCGTCTTTATACCCTGACGCTCTGATGTCAGATCTAAGCGCCCATGACCGACGTCAGCCTAATACTTTGGTATTCGGGCCGACCGAGGACAGCGGACTACCCATAAGTAAGTAAGGACTGCAGCAATGTGGATCTTCGAACATCTACATTTATGGTAGGTACAAAACTGTACTTTTCCCTTCTTTGACAGGTTCCCAGCTGTATTGTGTGGCAATTTTATATTTTTGCATCACATTTTTGGTCCATTTTTCATAAAATTGTGGTTTTCTGGCAAATTAGGGGCAAATCATTAAAGACTGAAGTTAGAAAATAATGGCAGACATTTGAGTTTCAAATTTCATACCTGCAAGACCTACTACTAATCTATTATCTTTCTAAGTGTATAAGAGCAATATTTAAAAATTGTCCTTATTTTTGGGCCTGTGTCACACTTCTATGTATGGCTTTGTCCAGATTTCTTGACCTGAGTTTGAGAGGTATGAGTGTCAGAGCCATCACCGTCAGCCAGAGACATTTCAAATTGTGACATACTTATTGCACCCCACTCCCCCATGTAATGACTCTGGATGTGTCCAAGCAAGGCAAGGAGCAGTTATGCAGTGTAAGTGTGCAGAGTATTCCACCATCCAAGGTAGACACAAGTATAACAGTGGCTTTTCATCTGTCCTTGATTTTGCAAAATGTTCTGGTTTTCTGTCATATTTTTATACTGTTGATTTATGCTTCTTATTATTCATAAAATGCGGTGCACTGGTAGCGTTGTTGCCTCACAGCAAGAGGTTCTCCCGTTCGATTCTCGGCATGGGTTGGGAGTGCCTTCTCTGTGGCATCTGCATGTCCTCCCCGCGGTTGAGTGGGCGTTCGAAAGACATGCGTTGAATGGGCGTGCCTTCGTTGTTGAATGGGCTTGCCTTCGTTGAAGGTTGGGCATCGGGCTGGCAACTCGACACCATGAAAACCAACTGCCAGTCATTAGTGGACTGGAGTTCCGCTGTGGCGACCCCTAATCAGGAAAAGCCGAAAGACAAACAACAACAACAACATTATTCATAAAATGCATGCTGTTGCAGTGCCCTGTTGCTCTCTGTTTAAGTAGCAATGTTTTAATGAGCATCAGGTAAGCTTGTCAGAGATTGTAAAATGGAAGTAAGCTTCAATAAGCATACTGTTAAATAATTACTAACATTGAAAGCCTTTTTGTTGTTGCCATACAGAGAATATTTACATAACTTGATAACGTATAAGCCTTAGGTATTGAAATGCATATGATAGTATTTGTAATAAAGGACAGGATTACAGTATTTTCAGAAGCTCATTACATTTGTTGGAGACTTGCAGTCATCTTTGCAGGCTTTACCCTTAAACTAAACTGCCAATCTATCATGTGTGGTCCATAACTTGTCTAGTAATCTTTTAAGCAATTTATCTTGAGCTTGTTTCTTGTTTGCTGTTCATTTTTTTACTTTGATCATGTCTTCCTCATGAAACAAGTAGATAGTTGTCAGGCAGCAGGTCTTTTTTGGATAAGAAACATTTTTACAAGTGGGGTATCACAGAGATTGCTACTTTCAGTATGTTACTTGGTAATTTTATAAAGCTGAATATAAATTATAATTAAAACTGCAGTGCAAGGAGATGTGGTTTGAGTTGAGTGCTGCTTGTTTTTTTATACTTGATTTTTGGCTGGCATTCCAATAATGTATTTAAAACGTAATGTATTTTTTCATGCCTCACGACCTTTGCGTTTCTATCTAGATATTAAGTAAGCTGTCATACAGCCAATGCATTGAAATATTTTTTTCTTCTACACCTCATTTTGTCTTGATTGGTCTCTCGTAATGACAGTTTGGCACCCAGGGCAGCGTATTTAATTAAAGTTCCAGTTGATGTGGTTTTGAGGATAGCCCCACTCCTTTCTAGTTGGCCACACCCCAGCCAATTGGCTCCACCCATTCAGCTGTCTCCTGCAGCCCCCCTTTAATTTGAAGTCACTAGCCTCCACTGATTATGCCTGTTTATGTCATGACAGTACCCTTCCTAAGCCTTCAATCTCTGTATCCATGAGACACTAGTTGCAGTACTCAACCCATGCATCACAAGATAAAATTACTTATGTTCAGATAGCTTCTACTATGCAGTAGTGAAAGACGATGAGCACTGCTGCTGAGGTAGAATAAACCTGCCTGCAGCTTTATGCACCCATTCTTCTCCTAGATGTGCTAACTAGCCTCTGGTTGATGAGGACATTTAGCCCAGATTGTACATGCAGCTTTTCTAGTGGCAGTATCCTTTGGAAGCATGTGCACACTGCATGGGATGCAAGGAGATAGCTCTTTGCTTTCTAAACGTAAAACTGTGAACATTCCCATGTTTGTAGCTCATTTTGAGCAATGTAAGCCCACTTTCTAGTTAATTCCCTGCATTCTCTATGTTTAATGGGGAGCTGTCTGCTTTTCAGCTCAGGGTGCTGTTTTATTATTCAGGTTAGGAAAATCTTAGCATGGCATTTGAGTCTGTAAAAACAGAATTGCATCTTCTAGTAATGTAAAAGATGATTTGTCCCTTTCTGTCTGATTAGTAGTATTGCTGGATGCCTAAAGTACATAAGCAAGCCATTTCTGTAACACAAGGCTTACACCTCCTTAAATACCATTCTTAATGTTATTAGCTGCCTGAAAAAGTCCTGCGCCAGCATTGCTTTGTGCCCATCCTAGAGAATCTTTTTACATTCCTCAACCATATGGAACAATAATTTTTTATCCACAATTTAAGACAAAATATTACATATTTTGATGGCCTATTGTTCATTGAATGAGGTCGCAAAACCATGTGTGCTCTCTTGATTAGGATTTTACAGATGTACAGGCCAGCTAATAAATGCTTTTAAAGAATTTCAGACATTGCTTCTGCCAGTCCTTTGGGGAAGTCAGTCAGTCAGTCTCACATTGTTTCCTCAGTGATGATTCTCTGTATCATGCAGTCTCGCTTTTAGAATCCTGATCTCCAATTCTTGCTGTGAAAGTTATGTTGATCCTTTTGCATAGTAGCTGCTTGTGTAGCGGCAATGGGCAGGAGAAAGTTGATCTTGTCAGGTCGGCAATATATTCTCTATTTTTGGAAGCCAATGTCTTAATCCTCATTGTATTAGTGAGCACCAAATTTATCATCTGCGTCAGTGAGTCCATTTTATCTTTCAGTGGGAAGGGCTGAAACTTATTGCAAAATGGGGAAGTTGCTGTCATCCCTAGCTGTGCAGCTTTTCCATGAAATAACTGTTCTAGGACTATGTGGGTGATAGCAGCCTGTCAATAGTAAAGTTAAATGTTTTTATATTTTTGAAGACAAGATTTTTAAGGTAAGATAGTCCTTCACTCAGGACTAAACAATTGATCATGGCTACCCATCTGAGACTTGTGATCCAGACTTGGTCTCTGTTTTTTATGATCAACTCCTGAGAGACTTGCTTGGCTACAAACACCTGCATTACAAGCTGAAGCTAAGTGAAACTTGCAGTAGTGAATTTTAGTCTTCTGTTAAGTACAAGCTTGCAGTTTTAAAAGTACTGTATTTTAATTTTTTCTGTTTCCTAATTGTGTGTTTCTGAACAGTGTGCTGTGTGTCTCTCTGCAGTTATTTTTCTTAAGAGCGGGTGGTGTTATCACTTCTTTGTTATCTGATATTTAATAGCCTAGAGAGATTCCTCTGTACTTTAAGTGTTAGCCACAAAGTTTGAGAAATCATTTTATGCTCAACTCCTGACAGACTTGCTTGGCTACAAACATCTGCATTACAAGCTGAAGCTAAGTGAAGCTTGCAGTAGTGAATTTTAGTCTTCTGTTAAGTTTTTTCTGTCTCCTAATTGTGTTTCTGATAAGTGTGCTGTGTGTCTCTCTGCAGTTAGTGTCCCACCCTCCCTCCCGGTTCCTGTGTTGGTATTAGTGTTGGTGGCTCTGGAATTGCCCACCCCTCCTGTAAGCCTGTCTGTATTAGAACACTCCTCCTGGGTCCATCTCAATTGCTCACTTAACCGAGTACAGTTAGATCATATTCTGAGTCTAGTGTTCTCTCTACTTAATACAGAGAGAAGATTTGAGAAGGCCAGCCCACTTTGATTCTTCCTTCCTCTCTTCTTGCACTTAAAAAAAATGCACTTTATTAATTTGCTTTTACTGTGTTAATGTTTCCTCCTACTTTATTTTGCTTTTATTAAAAGTATTCAATTTTATTTATTCTGCTGCATTTATTACTGCTTGGTTGTAGCCTGATTAAATTGTAACTGTTATTCTAAGTCTTTTGGTTTAAGCACTTGGGCTTCATACAGGCTGTTTTACATTAAGAAGATGTAATGGGATCCTATCTCGCCTACATTCATAACTGATGGGTTCGGAGCCGATCCATCGGCTCCGACTCGGCCACTATATACTAGAACGAAGTCTCTAATTGGCTGGGCTACCCCTTATCCCAGAATGCACCACACCTGCTTCCCCAGATCTCGTTTGCCGCTTTTCAAGCTAGACGTAGTCTCGACTTGGCTGGAGCTAAGTGGTTTTTTGATTACTTTTTGGTCTTTTGACCAAGGGTTTTCTTCACAAATTTAACAAACAGCTGTTTTAACAGCTTTACGTGTGTGTGTGAACCTGTTTTGGTTTAATTGGTTGTTGGTATTTTTTCTACATACCGGGCAAGGCCCGTTTAAGTTAGAGGGGCCCTTGCCCTTATTTGTGTGTGGGTGTGTTGATTTTGTCTCTACTGTACGTCCGGATTTATCGGGCTAAGCCCGTTTAAGTTAGAGGGCTTCTGCCCATTTCGTGTTCTGTATCTCGGGCCAGTCCCGTTTTGAGTCAAAGGGCTCGTGCCCTACTTTAAGGTTTGCTTTTCGTTGTGGGAAATAGTTGTGTGATAGGATGTTGAAAGAGCAGAAGTCTGGTTTTAAAAAGTGCACCAAGTGCAACTACAAAATGTCTCTTACTGATAGCCATGCTGTTTGCGTATATTGTTTAGGACCGAAACATTTGCAGGAAACATGTAGTGTTTGTCATGCTTTTTCCTCTAGGGTCCTTCAAGAACGAAAAAATAAATTGATCCTTAAGGGCCTTATTAAGCCCTCCTTTGAGGAAGCTTTGGCTTCTCCTTCCTCTCCAGCTTCTAAAAAGAAAAGGTCATCGGCTCCGACCAGTCAGTCGGAACCGACTTCCAAGAAGCATAGGTCGACCTCTTCTTCCTCAGCTCCAATGGCTTCAGAGCCTCGGGTGGAAGGGTCTGCCTCGATACCTCTTTCCTCGGCTCCATTGGTGTCGGAGCCGCAGGTTGGGGGATCGAGAGGCGAATCACCTGCTTCGGCTCCTTTGGTCTCGGAGCCATTGGAGGTGTGCAGCTCAGACCCCCCCCCCCGGCCCCGAAGTCCCCTTCGGCGCCGATGCTTATTCAAACGGTTCCGGATCCGGTGCCGATGGTGTTGGAGCCGTTTCGGAGCCGGTCCCCTGGTCTATCGGAGCCAAGAGAGAAGTCGTCTCGGCCCCCATCTATTTCCTCTAAATCCTCCAGGTTGTCAGACTGAGATTTGGACAGAGTTATCCAGAGGCTTTTCCAGTCCCCGGTTTTTGCAAAAATGGTCTCGGCTCCAGCCCACTCAGCTCCGGAGCCGGTCCCCACTTCGATGCATCCGATTCCTCCTCCAACCTCCTCGGAGCCGTTGGAGTCGGTGATGGTAGAGCAGAGCAGAGTTGTCCAGTCGGAACCGAGACTCCCTCGGAGCTTCTCTGTTCCGACCATCATTCCTACCCTGTCCTCGGCGTCAGGGTTCGGTACCAGGACTTCCTCGGTCGGGGCCGAGGGGAACACTTTGGAACTGGTAGCTTCGGTGCCTAGTCTTCCCCTCAGAGCATCGGCCGCAGGGATTCCCGGTACCATCGTGGTCTCTCAGCCGGTGTCCTCCGTAGAGTCTGGAGGTCCTGTTTTTGAGGCCATGAGGAGTGCGCTAGCCATGTCCTTGCCGGCTCAGCAAGTCTCTACCTCACCATCCCTAGACTTGGGAACTGGTGCTTCTGGTGTGCTTCATTCCCATGACAGTGGGGCCCCAGGGCCTGAGGATACCCCCTTGGGGGTTCCCTTCTCCCGGGAGGTCCTTCTGAATCCGCTTCAGATGAACCTCCAAGAAAAAAATTGTGCAAGAGGAAGCACATTGACTCCCAGGATGAGTCTATCACATCAGATACTGACCTCGATGATGCGGAGGGGTCCCCAAAATCGTCCTCGGATGACGTCTCATTCTCAGATATCCTCGAGATCCTGAGACAGAGAGGCGATTGGCAGTCCAAAACCCCTTCCGCAGAGGAGTCAGTCTTCCTCAAGGCCTTTGGGGCCCAGCCCTCCGCCTCCTGGGTGTCTCCACCCTTCGATGAATTACTAGATTTAGTTTCTCGAAGGGTGTGGGAACACCCTGACACTGTGGAACCGGTGCCTGCCAGGCCTAACAAGTTCCTCTCAGCCCCTCCTCAAAAGGAATTTTTGACTAAAGGAGTTGCAGTAGATGTGATGGTGGTGGCATCTGCTACTCAGCAGGACATGGCAGAGGCTTCAACGTCTATTCACCCTCCTAATAAGGATTCCAGGAGCATGGATAGGTACGGAAGCGCACTTTCTTCAGCGGCCTTTACCCTGCGGTCGCTGAATTATCTTTGTCATTTTACCAGGCTCCAAAGGGACCTCCTCAAAGAGTTAGGTGAGTCTCTTATGGGTAATCTTCCTGAGGCATTAGCCCAAACTGTTGGCGCCCAGATGACTACCCTATCTTCGATAGTCAACTCGTCCATGAGGCTCATATCATATGTGGCCGAAGGGGCGAGTAGAGCAGCGGGAACAGGCGTGGCTCTTAGAAGACACGCCTGGTTACGCTTGTGTATCTTTGCGGAGGCCTTTAAGTCTTCCTTCGCCGACACCCCCTTTGATGGGTCCTCCCTGTTTGGACCCAAGGTGAAGGACACACTGACTCGGTGCGAGCAGGAGGGCAAGACCTTGACTGCTGTGGGGGCCCGTTTTTCCGCTCCCTCTAGACCTTACCCCAAGGCCCAGAGAGGAGGGAAAATGTGGTTCAGGAAATCTCAAAGGTCTTTCCCTACTCCACCGAGTGACCCCCCCCCCCTCTAGAGGCGGGGGAGGGGAATTCAGGAAGACGCCGCCCCAGAGGCGGCAGAGGCCCCCGTAACTCTGGAGACCGCGATTCCTTTCGTGGTCCATCCTATGCTCACCGTCCCTGAGACGTGGCCCGACTGCGCATCTCCGGAGCCAGTTGGGGGTTGCTTTGCGGAACACCCGCAGGCTTGGGAATCTGTCACCAAGGATCGGTGGGTGCTCCGGACCATAACCGGAGGCTATCTCATCCCTTTCATCAAGATCCCCCCTCTTCCTATCAGGAAAATCCCGGATGTGCCACCCAGTCAGCGGGATCAAGCAGCGGTCGAGGTTTCAAAGCTGCTAAGAAAAGGAGTCATCCAGCCTGTCCCCGCCGACCAGATCGGATCAGGACCTTACTCAAGACTATTTTTGGTGCCAAAAAAGACAGGGGACTTAAGGCCCATTTTGGACCTCAGATCATTGAATCGCTTTGTAAAAAAATCCAAATTCCAAATGGTCACCCTTCAGTCCATTCTCCCGTTATTCGAGAAGGATGTCTGGATGTGCTCCATAGATCTCAAGGACGCTTACTATCACATTCTGATAAGTCAAGAGTCCAGGAGTCATTTACTCTTCCGCCTGGGAGCCAGTCATTTCCAGTTCCGAGCACTGCCCTTTGGTCTCACCAGAGCCCCCAGGGTGTTCACCAAGTGTCTGGCAGTAGTGACAGCTCACTTGAGAAGTCTAGGATTCCAAGTGTTTCCCTATCTAGACGACTGGCTCCTTACTGCCACCTCCAAGCATCTATTAGTTCGGCTATGACCACAGTCAGTTTGGGTCATTCACTAGGAATCAAGTTCAATTGGGGAAAATCTGTGCTGCAGCCGTCTCAGCGTATTACCTTTAAAGGCGCAGAGTTAGACACAAGAAGAATGCGGGCATTCTTG
Source organism: Protopterus annectens (assembly GCF_019279795.1). Lineage (NCBI taxonomy): Eukaryota > Metazoa > Chordata > Ceratodontiformes > Protopteridae > Protopterus > Protopterus annectens. The sequence continues at coordinate 238,792,702 of NC_056734.1, read as the reverse complement.
CCGGTAGAAAGGATTCAGGTCCTGCAGTCTCAGGTTCAAACCTTGTTACCCAGATCACGAGTTCAGGCCAGACTGATTCTGCAGTTATTGGGCACGATGGCCTCGACTATTCTTCTAGTCCCCTTAGCCAGGCTGCACATGCGGGTGCTGCAATGGCTACTGTCGGTTCAATGGTCCTTTCAGGAACTCCCCTTGAACCATTTGGTACAGAAATTTGCCGTCGGGACCTACGTTGGTGGTTGCTTTGGTTCAACCTGGACCAGGGGCGACCCTTTGCCCTTCAGCCTCCCGTCGCCACGGTGACCACGGACGCCTCCCAGATAGGGTGGGGGGGTCATTATCTGGACAGGTCTGTCCAAGGCATGTGGCAGGTTCACGAAACGCACTCACATATCAATATCCTGGAAATGAGAGCGGTGCTACTGGCGTTGCAAGCACTTCATCATGCTCTTCCCCGGGGTACTATTGCGATTCTATCCGACAACATGTCGGTAGTCTAGTACATAAACAAGCAAGGCGGAACCAGGTCCTACCCTCTTTGCCGAGAGGCCATGAGAGTGTGGCATTGGGCGATTGCTACCCAACGTTTCCTAGTGGCAACGCACATTCCGGGGAAATCCAATGTGATTGCAGACAGGCTGAGCAGGACTTTCCTGTTGCCCCACGAGTGGTCCCTCAATGACAGGGTGGCTGCAAACATCTTCGCCAAGTGGGGCCTCCCTTGTTGCGACTTGTTCACCAGCCCTCACAATGCGAAATGCAGGGAGTTCTTCACTCTGACTCCCTCTCAGGGACAGATTCCCAGGGACGCTCTAGCTCACAGTTGGCCCCCCGGTCTACTTTACGCCTTCCCTACGGTTCCCCTTCTCCCGAAGGTGATACAGAAGGCGATTTATCTAGGAAGCGACATGATTTTGATCGCTCCACTCTGGTCTTGTCAGGTTTGGTTCCCCTTCCTTCTGAGGTATGCGGTGGAAGGCCCATGGTTTCTGGACCTGGTGCCCGACCTGTTAACTCATCAGTTGGGACAGTCCTATATCCTTCAGGTCCTTGAGGTTGGCCACTTGGTTTCTCCACTTCCAACCTTAGTCAGAGATAACTCTCTTTCTCCAGACGTCATCCACATTTTGTCCTCCTCTCACAAACCTTCCACTATTAAACTGTATTCCAGCAAATGGAAGAGGTTTGCTCTTTGGGCCCAGGAACGAGGTATAGATCCCCTTACCGCCCCAGTACCTCAGGTTTTAAAATTCCTGGCTTCTTTGTTTTATTTGGGCTGTTCAGTTTCCACAATTAAAGTCCAACTGGCGGCTATCTCTAATTTTCATGTCTCCTTTGAGCCTTCCTTAATGGCAAACAGGCATTGCAAATCTTTCCTTAAAGGAGCGTGGCTCCTTCGGCCCCCAATAGCCCATCCTGTGCCCCCTTGGGACCTGGATATGGTTCTAGCTTCTTTAACTGCCCGCCCCTTTGAACCAGCAGCTACTTGTGATATAAAATTTCTGTCTTGGAAAACCGCCTTTTTGGTGGCAATAACATCTGCCAAGCGGGTCTCAGAGCTTCAAGCTCTCTGTTCTAATCCTTCTTATTTGACCTTTCACAAAGACAGAATGTCCCTCAAGTTAAATCCCTCTTTCTTGCCCAAGGTAGCATCCCCCTTATGCATTCAACAATCCTTGGAGCTCCCTGTGTTTTTTCCCAAATTCTCCAGTAGCGCAGAATATATTTTCCATCAGTTGGATGTTCACAGACAACTGCGTTTTTATTTAAGTAGGACCAATCAGACACGAAAGTCAGATCAGCTGTTTGTGTCCTTTGCGGAAAATAGGTTGGGTCAACCGGTGGCTAAAACCACCATAGCCAAATGGATTAAAGATTGCATCTCCTTCATTTATTCACGGTCCGGCAAAGAGCTACCCTTCCCAGTCAGGGCTCATTCTACCAGGGCAATGGCTACTTCTGTAGCATTCCACTCCAAATTATCGATAGATGATATCTGCGGCCGCTACCTGGACTTCTCCGCAAACCTTCATTTCTCATTACAAGATAGATGTGGCTTCTCGAGGTAGAGCTTCCTTTGGTTCCACAGTTCTCAGGAGTGTTTTCCAATGAGCCACCCGGGATTTAGGTGCTAGGGACACTGTCCCATCAGTTATGAATGTAGGCGAGATAGGATCCCATTACATCTTTTAGTTATGTACTTACCATAACTTCGGATGTATGGGATCCATCTCGCCTACATTCATACGTACCTGCCCTCCTTCCCCCTTCCCATTGGATTTAGAGGGAATGTTGCTACTTACTGAGTTTTTCTCTTGAAGGACTTTAGTTTGTTACAGTTGCTGGTATGTCTCTGTGTCTGGATGTAGGTATGAAAGCGAACAAACAAGATCTGGGGAAGCAGGCGTGGTGCACTCTGGGATAAGGGGTAGCCCAGCCAATTAGAGACTTTGTTCTAGTATATAGTGGCCGAGTCGGAGCCGATGGATCAGCACCGAACCCATCAGTTATGAATGTAGGCGAGATGGATCCCATACATCCGAAGTTATGGTAAGTACATAACTAAAAGGTTTGTGGTCTGCACTGTTGTGGCAGGACAGGTAGCTTACATCCTTCTAAGCTGGGAATTGCTGATTGAAGGCCCAGTGTCTGCTGTTCTAAAAGTGTATTAGTTCTGGCTTAAGCACTTGGGCTTCAGGCCAGTTATTCTACATTAAGGAGGTTTGTGGTCTGCACTCTTGTGGGAGGAGAGGCTGGATTCTGCCCCTCTGAGCTGGGACGTTTTGGTCACAGGCTTATTGTGACTACTTATTTGAACTGTTTCTTTCTGAAATTGGTGCACCTTGTTGCTGTAGCATAGACCAGATTCAGGTCTGCTGAATCTAGCTTTGTTTGTATAACTTGAGCACTGATCCGGGCCATCTTTTTTTGGAGAAGGTTCCCCTGCACCCTAGTAAGCAGGGGTGTGCAGTTAGAACTTGTCTGATTGAAGACAGCTGGAACATGGCTCAGTTTTGAGCTTTTTTCTGGTTAATTGGGTAACTTGTTTAAGTCAGTTTGTTCGTTTTCTATTGTTTTTTATATATATATATATATATATTGCACTTTATCTGTTTTTACTGTATTTGTGTTTCTTCCTACTTTATTACTGGGGGCATTAACTACAACTCTGATCTGCGATATATAACAATAAGTATCCTTTTCTGTGCTGTTAAACAGTTTTTTTGAGTGTATCTGTATTTTCTGAAAAAAAAGCAAAAAAAAAAAAACAAACAAACAAAAAAATATATATATACTTGCTTCCCGCCATTCTAAGCTAGTATAGTCAGTTATCAGGTTAGTGCTGAATTCAGGGCTGTGTTACATATCTCTGTGTTTGCCAATACCTTACTTGGCTAGAAGGAAGTTTCTCTGTTCACCTGTGAGAGAGGGGAGCTTTGAGCAGCCTATCTGTCCCTGGAGGACTGGTTTCAGCCAAGAAATTAGTAGTTTATTGGCGATTTTGGGCTAATTTCTATCTCTTTCTTTTCCCTGCTATAAATACCGTATTTGCCCAGTTTTGCGCACCAGGCAGCGCCGGTTAGCTAGGGTACAACTATTCCTGGCTCCACAAAGTCTCCTCTTCAAATTTTCCCTTGGAACTACACAAACTTTCAACTTAAGCACTCAAGCCATTCATTTCTCAGCCCGGCATTTGCTCAAAACATATAGCAAGCACTTATAAACCCTAGCACTAGACCCTCCTGTACTGTACAGAAGGACAAGGCTCTCTATTCGACCTTACCAGCCATCCAGTAAAACAGTTCACTGTACCTATCCAGGCATGTCCAAAGGGCAGTTTCAGGTGTACTCTCCAGTCCAACTGGTGAATCTGGGCATTTTGAGGCAATGTCATGTACACAGATAACCCCCTCCTCCTACCACCAAACACTAATACATGTGAGAGATGCAGTTATACAGCCAAACTAGAGGCTAAGCTCTCTCAACCCAAGACTGGATCAGACAGTCAAGAGAAGAAGGGAAATACTTGCATCACACCACCAGTCTTACATAGACCCATTAAACCAGCACTGGCAAAAAACACACATAAATACTTGAAAACATACTCGGAGGCTCTAAATAAAAATCTGCAAAACCAACAGAGACCTCCAAAGCAAGCATCCAAGCAACCTCCACCCCCAACACAAACCATGAAACACATACTTCACAAAACCAGTGTGCCATGCAATCACAGCCCTTAAGGCAAAATAACATACCCAACATACTAGTAATAGGTGACTCTTATAGTCAGGCACACTGACGTCCCACTCACTAGGCTGAATAAGTAGAAGGTTACTGTTAGCTGCCTGTCGGGTGCCAGGATCTGCCACATAACACAAGCACTCAGGTCACTCCAGAACAAGTACAAATATGACTCTGTCATTGTCCATGTTGGTGTGAATGACCTGAGCCGTACCTCCCTGGACTACATGAAGAGAGACATGGAAGAGCTCTCTGATCACATAGCCCAGGTCGGTATGACCCTGACCCTGAGTAGCATCCTGCCCTCACCAAGAGTGATACCAGGTATAAAGAACAAATTCTCGATTTGAACAATTGGCTAAGGTTCTGGTGTCATTCAAAGGGGATCCGGTGTCTGTTTGCCTGGGATGACATGCTCAACAAGCCACGCTGCTTCGCTAGAGATGGCTTGCACCTGTCACCCTTAGGCTTTCGTATACTGGCCAAGGCTCTTGCCACTTCCATAGTGCCTTTTTTAGGCAAGGCTCAAAAGACAAACCCACCGCCATAAATAGCACAAGTAACAAAAAACTGAGGGTAATGCTACTCAGTGCCAGAAGTCTAAACCTCAAAATGCACGCACTCGAGGCACTCCTCAGTATGGAGAAAATTGATATATGTGCAATAACAGAAACCTGGTTTAAGGCTCCAGACAGCACCCCAGCACTACCAGGCTACAACTCATACCATACATTTTGGCCACAGAACTCAAACCGAAATACAAAAGGTGGGGGCATATCCATATTCATCAAGGATACCCACACCTCCAGGTTAGTGGCACAGCACGATGCTTCAGAGATCATCCACATGCAGCTAACAATGGGCAAAACTGCAATTCAAAGTGTAGCTTGCTACAGACCACCCACCATGTCCCAGGACCCCCATTCTGCTTTTCTGGAAACATAAAGGTCCTACCAAACACCCTAATATTGGGTGATTTCAATTACCCAGACATTAACTGGGAGATCTACTCAAGTACTAACTCCCTTGCCCAACTTTTCCTAGAATTTATAAACTCAAATGCCCTGGTTCAACTGGTCAACACTCCCACCAGAGGTGACAACATATTGGACCTGGTCATCACTAACATGGGCAACTGGTGTTCCACACCGGAGGTCAACCCCTCGCTGGTTAGATCTGACCATAAACAAATCACTTTGGATATCCATATTCTGCCCCCACCCCCGGACAAGAAAACCACCATGGAAAACTTTTCAAAAGCAAACTTCACGTTACTTAAGACCGAGGGGGAAAGTTTCAAAGCCCTCATGCTGAAGGATAACACTGCCCAAGCTGCAAAATCCTTTACTAATGCATTCTACGGGCAGCTACAAGAATGCATGGATCGTGCCATCACAAGCAAAACAAAGACTTACTCCTCCAAGAAAAGGAAACCAGTCTGGTGGACTCCTGTCATAAACAAGCTATACAATAGAAGGAGGAAACTAGTACAGAAAAGAGTAAAATCCTAAGAAGGGAAGACATCCCTGATCAGTATCAGCAAGAAACTACGATCCCTCATAAAAACATCCAAGGCGAGCTTTGAAAGAAAAATTGCCAAGGACTCCAAAGATAACCACAAGGCATTCTTTAGCTATGTCAAGAATCTAAGTGGCAATGGTCAGATCTGCTCGGAGTTAGTGCAGAATGGCACAAAATACACTGAACCAACCGATATTGCCAACATCCTGGAAGACAGGTTCAGCACAAACTTCACCCCCCTCTCACCCCCAAAAGGGCCCATAACCATACCAGAAGAATGTAGAGTCCTGAAGTCAGAGACACTCAGGTTAAAACAGCCCTCTCCAAAGCCAAATACACAGCATCAATGGGACCGGACGGTGTCCCAGGCTGCATCCTACAACAGCTCAAAGACGAACTAACCCCTCACCTAAAGACACTGTTCAAACTCAGCCTCTCCACAGGCTACATGCCCATATAGTGGCGCACAGCAATGGTTATTCCGCTCCACAAAGGTGGAGCCACAACAGACCCGGGAACTATCGCCCTATAAGCCTGACTAGCTTGATCTGCAAGGCTATGGAGCACATCATCATGGAACTCATTAACAGAGACATTGGGAACTTGCAAACACTGGACCCTACCTAGTTTGGCTTTGTTAAGGGCAGATCATGCCTCCTAAACCTGGTGGACTTCTGTGAGACAGTTTCCAAGGCTATAGACGATGGAAAGGTGGTACACACAGCCTACCTAGACCTTGCTAAGGCCTTCGACACCATTCCCCATTCTGGTATTATAGACAAGCTCACCAGCCTGAACATAAACCCCTGTGTCACAAGATGGGTTGCCAACTGACTCACGGACAGAACCCACATGGTGAGAGTTGCGAGAGATAAGTCCTACTCTAAACCGGTTACAAGTGGCGTTCCCCAGGGCTCAGTCCTAGGACCCCTCCTGTTCGGCATATACTTCTCAGAGATACAGGCAAGCACAGGAGGACTATGGCTGACCAAGTTTGCAGACGACTGCAAACTAGGAGCTATAATTGACTCTCCGGTTGACAAAGACATCCTCCAAAAGGGTCTCACTGAGATGGATACCTGGTGTCAAAATCATGGCCTCAAGCTAAATGCCAAAAAGTGCATAATCATCCCCTTTGGAAAAAACAAAATACCCACAAACTACCACATAGGTGGTAGTCCCCTAAATACGGAAGACGTAATAAGGGATCTGGGGACCCAAGTAGATAGTAATCTCACCTTTGATAATCACATTGCCAAAGTGGTCTGAAAATCCTTCTACGTGGCCCTCCTAATCACAAAAGAGTTCACATCCAGATCAAAATAGGTCATTGTGCCCTTCTACTCATCACTCATCAGACCCATCATAGAGTACAATGCCACATTTGGGATGTACCTTACAAGACACCTGCAACAGCTGGAAACACCACAGAAGTACCTCACCAAGAGGATCACTGGCCTCAAACAGATGCCCTATGCTGCTCGACTGAAGAAACTCCAGTTCTACTCGGTTGCATACTGCCTACTCAGAGATAATCTCTGCCTGACATACAAGGCCATGTCCAACCCAGAATTGATGGACATGCTCCACCTAAAGAAAATCTTATCCCCTCGAGCCACACGCTCTAGGGATCTAAACCTCACCACAACAATAAATAGGACGTGCTGGAGGGATAGATTCCAGTCCCAGAGACTTCCCATGCTTTGAAACAAGATCCCAATCTACATTAGGCAGAGCTCCTGGCTAAAACTCTTCAAAAGAAACCTTGACGAGTGGATGGGAAAAGTACAGTTTTGTACCTACCATAAATGTAGATGTTCGAGTGTATACCCTGCTGCAGTCATCACACTAGGGATATCCTGCTATCAGGCGGTCCCACAGTCGGCCCGAATTCCAATGTCTTGGTCCGGCGTCGGTTGCTGTCACTTCTTCCCTGACGTCAGTGCGCCAGGGGTATATAAGAGGCATCCAACGCCATTTGTTTTTCTTGCCCCAGATGTCAGGTGCCCCCCAAAAGGTGGTCAGTAGATAGTACCAAAACTAAAAGAGTAGCACAAGCAAAACATCCCTCCAGCTATAAGCAAATGCACCACAAACGTTGTATCAGATTTTGAGGTATTGAAAGGTTTTAGTTAGGTCAGAGGGGATGGAGGGAGGGTAACCTGGACTGCAGCAGGGTATACACTCGAACATCTACATTTATGGTAGGTACAAAACTGTACTATGTTCATCGTGTTACCCTGCTGCAGTCATCACACTTGGGTAGAATCCCAAAGCTAAGGATGGGAGGTGGAGTCAAACAGGGTTAGAGGAGGCTAGAAGGCTCTGCAAAACTGCAGTGGCAAAGCCAGCTGTAGTCTTAGAATAAAGTGGTAAGTGATAGTGTTTGGTGAAGGTGTGTACTGAACTCCAAGTTGCAGCTTCTAGAATATCCTTGGTAGGCACCCCCCTGAGGAAGGCTGTAGATGTAGCTGCTGCCCTGGTGGAGTGGGGCCTAATGCTAGCAGGAACTGGTTTTCTATGGTGGGTGTAGCAAAAACGTATGCAATGTCCTATCCATTTGGAAATGGTCTGTTTTGAGATAGCCTTTCCTTGTGATGCTGTAGCATAGGATACAGAAAGCTGGTCAGATTTTCTGAAAACCTTAGTTTTATCCAAGTAGTAACGTAGCTGCCTGTGAATGCCCAAGGAATGCAGGAGTCTTTCTCCTTTGTTTTGCGGATTTGGAAAGAAGGTGGGTAAATGGATGGTTTGATTTAGAGCCACACTGCATACCACCTTAGGCATAAAGGAGGGGTTAGTTCGTAGAGAAACTCTGTTTTGATGAAAAATGAGGAAAGGCTCTATCGCCATTAGAGCCTGAAAATCTGAGACTCTTCTGGCTGAAGTAATTGCTAGCAGCAGGGCAGTCTTCCATGATACAAACTTTAAGTCAGCTGAGAAAGCTGGCTCAAAAGGAGGTAGCGTAAGTTTTTCTAGAACAAAATTGAGGTCCCACATTGGTGTTGGTGCTCTCCTGGGAGGCCTAATGTTTTTGGCCCCTCTGAGAAACTGTCTTAGAAGTAGATGTGAAAATAAGGGAGGATCCGTGTTGTAGTGAGCTGAAATAGCTGAGGTGTGGATTTTAATAGATGAAAAAGAAAGTCCTTTGTGTGACATCTCAGTTAAATATTGTAGAATCTGAGGTATGTCCGGCAGAAGGGTATTTTGGCCTTTAGCTTGGTTCCTGGCTTAAAACCTTTTCCATTTGTCTGAGTAGGCTTTCCTTGTGCTGGGCCTCCTGGCCTCCAGAATAACATCCATAACAGCTTGTGAAAGAGGAGCTGGCTGGTTGCTTAGGAGATTTGCCATGCAGCCAAATTTAAGGTTTTGAGCTGGCTGTGTAGAATCTGACTGTCTTGCTGTGTGAGCAGATGAGAAATTTGTGGTAAACTCCATGGTGGGCCCTGGGCCATATTCCTTAATAGTGGGTACCAGTGCTGGCGTGGCCAGTCTGGGGCAATGAGTATCATTCAGGGTCTCTCCATCTTGACTTTCAGCAGCACCTTTGTGAGAAGGGGCAATGGAGGGAAGGCATATACTGACAGCATTTTCCAACTGAATGAGAGTGCGTCCACTTTCCAAGCTTGATGGTGAAATGTCCTTGTGCAAAATTTTGTTAGCTGATAGTTTTGGGGGCTGGCAAACAGGTCTATGTCTGGGTATCCCCATTTTTGAGTTATCATTGCAAATACTTGTGGATCCAGTTTCCACTCGTGGGGATCCTTGATGTTTCTGCTTAGGTTGTCTGCCAATGTGTTCTTTTTTCCTGGCAGGAATTGAGCTTGTAATTGAACTTGGTAAGCCAGTGATGTGTTCCACAAGGTCATTGCTTGCCTGCATAGAGGGTAGGAGTGTGTACCCCCTTGTTTGTTTATGTACCACATTACTGTGGTGTTGTCTGTCCTTATTATAAGCTGTCCTGGATGTAAGAGGTCCTTGAAGGCTGTCAGGGCATTCTGTACAGCTAGCATTTCTTTTTGATTGATGTGCAGATTTCTTTGATCTGCAGTCCATATGCCTTGAATGCACTGTCCTGCCATGTGTGCTCCCCAGGCATAGTCCGATGCAAATGTTGTCATAGTTTGCCTGGCTGGGGGTAAGGTGAAAGGCTGACCCTTGTTGAGGTGACATGCCTGTGACCACCATAGAAACTCCTGTTGAAGGCAGGGAATGAGATGTATCATTGTTTCCAAGCTCTGGCTGTGTTGAGTCCATACGCTTTTTAGGTACCATTGTAATTTCCTCATATGCAGTTTTGCAAATGGTATTAGTAGTATGCAAGATGCCATGAAGCCCAAGGCCTGCAGAATTTTTCTTGCAGGGAGTTGGGTCTTTGTTGCCATTGTTTTGAAGTATTGCGTTAGTTGTAGTTGTTTGTCTGGCGTCACGTAAGCCATCTGGGCTGTTGTATTCAAGCTGGCACCCAAGAATGTAATATTTTGTGAGGGCACTAGTTTTGATTTCTTTTCGTTTACTGTGTACCCTAGGCAACTTAGAAGGTGTTTTACAAAAGCCAGATGATGTAAGAGAGTGTCCTTGCTTTCTGCTTGGATGAGGCAGTCGTCCAGGTATGGGTATATTTGAATTCTTTGTCTGCAGTATGCAATTACTGGTGCCAGGCATTTTGTGAAGACCCTGGGCGCAGTAGATAAGCCAAAGGGCAGTGCAGAGAATTGGTAATGGGTTGAAGCTGCAGTGAAGCGGAGGTATCTTCTGCAATTTTGTCTGATAGGGACATGCCGGTATGCCTCCTTGAGGTCCAGTGTTACTAGCCAAGCTTTCTTGCCCAACATGGGAAGAAGCTGCTGTAGTGTTAGCATCTTGAATTTGGGTACTTGCAAGAAGGTGTTTAGAATAGAAAGGTCCAGAATGGGTCTCCAAGCATTGTCCTTTCTGGGGACTAGAAAGAGCCTTGAGTAAAATCCTTGGCCTTGCTCCTGTGTAGGTACCAGTTGAATGGCTCTCATGTCCATGAGAGTTGTAATTTGTTTTTGTGCCTCTGCCCATTGATTTTGTGGCAGGGTTGGCATGCCTTTTATCCTTGGCAAGGTGTGGAAATGGAATCTGTATCCTTGTGAGATAATGTCTAGGACCCATTTGTCCTTTGTGACAATGCGCCAGTTGTCTGCAAAAAAGTGCTAATTTTCCTCCCAAGGGAGCTGCCAAGAGAGTTTTGCTTGGCAGTTTGAGGTTTAAGTCTTTGTGTTTGCCTTCTAGTAGTTTGGGACCTGTCTTCTCCTCCCTTCTGTGTTGCAGTGCCCCATTGGCGAGGTTTGTAAGGGATTTGTGCTTGTCCTCTGCCCCTTGGGCGCCTGTATTTACCCCTCTGTGGTCTGTCAGAAGCTGGAAAGGAACAATTTTTGCTGGCCAATTTCTGCTGAAGCGTGGGGGCTGTACCTGTAAGAAATCTTTGACCATCTGCATAGATTTTGCCTTATCCTCCATTTTCTTTAAAACCTCTTCTGCTGTAACCCCAAATAACACATCCTGCTGTAAGGGTGCATCTAGTAACTTTGCCTTAACATGATCAGGCAGAGTTTGTTCCTTTAACCAAGCATGCCTACGTATAACAGACCCAGTAACAGCTGCTCTACAGGAAGCTTCCAAGGAATCAAATCCACATTGTAAAGCATGTATGCCCAGCTGTTTAGCTGCATGCAACAGATCCTGCATTTCCTTGAATTCAGACTGTTGAGGGTGCGTGCTCATCTTTTGTTTTATTTGAGACATTAGGAATTGCTGGTATGTAAGCATGTGAAATTGACAATTTAGTGCTGTCATAGCCAGAGTAGCTGAGGTGTAAACCTTTTTCCCCCACCTATTTAGTGCTCTGGAGTCCCTTTCAGAGGGTACAGGATTTTTAGCCATAGAAGCCTTAGCCCCTTTGGGACCTTGGGAGATTGTCTCTGGATCAGCAATGAGGCTTTTGTAAAGGAATTTGTGTGAGTCAGGCACTCTATAGTATCTATCTGGTTTGGCTGGAGCAGGAGGCAGAGAATCTGGATTTAGACTAGATTCTAAATAAACATCATCCACTATGTCTGAAACTGGATTGATAGCAAGTGGTCTGTGCTGGGGGAGTAAAAGAAACTCTCGGAGCCTTTTCTTTGAGTCGGAGTAGTCCTGACCTTCCCAGTGGAAATGTTCTCTCATGGTATGTAAAGTTTCCCCAAAGGAATAGTCTTCAGGGGGAGAAGCTGAGGGAATGGAATCTTCAGCATCAGAATCTTCATAAGGGGGAAAGGAGTAATCCTGTTCCTCAGAGGAGCCTGAGGAAATAGACACTTGATCAGAGGAGGCATAATCCTCCTCTTATCTAGGCCTTTTGTCGGGGGGGGGGGGTTGGAAACCCCTGATTAAAGAAATCAAATCTTCAGCCATTTTAAGCATCTGTTTCTTAGGCATGGGGCCTTGAACTGGAGACTGAAGTGCAGTCTTTTTTGGTTTTAGAGGAGTCTTAAGCTTAGCATAAGATTTTATGGTGAGAGTAGTCGGTCTGAAGACACCTTCTGAAACCCAAGGTGATGTTCTTCATCTCACATTGCTGCAGTCATAACCTGTGGGTAGTCCGCTGTCCTCGGTCGGCCCGAATACCAAAGTGTTAGGCTGGCGTCGGTCATGGTCGCTCAGATCTGACATCAATACGCCGTTGTACTAAAGCGCATGACCGACGCCATATCCTCAGTCTTTCTTGCTGCATGGTCCGAAGCAGAAGCAGCGTTTGCAAGTGCCGTCAAGGCCCTGAAATTTTCGTATTCTGAGTTTCAGACCGAAGACCAAGTTGGGCTAAGTACCCCGTTGGGGAATATTTTTGTCTTTTCTTGCCTCAGTTAAATCCGGATGTCAGAAAAAGTAAATAATTGTATTTCTTGTGGGAAACAGATACCTCATAGGGATTACCACTCTCTCTGTATTCCTTGCTTGGGGCCTGAGCACGACGTAGTCGGGTGTCGCTTTTGTGCTAGATTTAATAAGTGCACCATTAAACGCAGGTTAGATTGTGCTAGACTTGTCTTCGGTAAGCGGTGTAACTACAATATGCCGTCGGATCCTCCGACGCCCGCTACCTCTAAGAAGCGTAGAGAAAAATCGTTAAAGTCCAAGCAGGATGAGTCATCCGTTACGGACGCCGGTTCTTTGGAAACTACGGTGGAATCTGTGGATCCACCCGAAGTTTCAGCTGAAACTCAGGGGAGCCTTTAATCTTGCAGGATGTGGCCTCTCAGGAGTCGGGTCAGGCTGAGGGGGCCTCTCAAGTCTCTGTAGTCCCTTCTTTGCATAAGGTGGTTAGGCCTTCTACTTCTGTCTCTAAGGCACCTTCTAAGGTCAGGCCTGGTTTGTCTTCCTCTGGCGTCAGCCCTAGTTCTGCAGGCTCTGTTCCTAAAAAGCATATGCTGAAAATGGCAGAGGATTTGATTACTTTAATCAGGGGTTCTTTGCCCCCTCCGGATAAGAGGCCTAGGGTGGAGCCAGAGGTGGAAGGATTGGAGCATTCCTCGGATTACTCTGAGTCTTCGGCTGAGGACATTCAGGATTTTCCTCCTTATTCTGATTCAGATGCAGAGGATTCTTGTCCTTCTGCTTCCCCTCCAGAGGATTTTTCCTTTTCTGAAACCCTGCATTCCATGAGGGAACATTTTAAGTGGGAAGGTCAGGATTTCTCAGATTCTCGAAAGAGGCTTAGGGAATTTTTGTTTTTACCACAGCATAGGCCATTGGCTATTCCCCCTGTTTTGGATGTTGTTCAGGATGTTTTTTCAGAAGCTTCCCTTAATCCTGATTCTTTACCTCCTGCCCCTGTCAAGCCAGACAGGTATTACAGAGTGCCAGAGGCTCATAAATATTTGTATAAGAGTCCGAGAGCTGACCCGGAAACTATTAGCCAGGGACCTAAGGGTGTCAGGGCTTCTGTTGTTAAGAATCCAGTTCCTCTGGATAAAGATTCTAGGGCTTTGGATAGGTGGGGTAAAAAAGTGTATACCTCTTCCACTCTAGCAATGAGGGCTTTGAATTGCCAGTTTCATATGCTGAAGTACCAGAATTTTCTCTTAAGTCAGTTAAAATCTAAGGTAGATGCTTTGGCAGAGGGTATAGAGTGTAAGGAATTGCAAGATTTAGTTCATGCCTCTGATCAGGTGGGTAAGCATTCTTTGCAGTGTGGTTTTGATGCTCTTCAGGCTTCTTCCAGGGTGGCTGCCACTGGTTCAGTTATTCGTAGGCACGCCTGGCTTAAGGATCAGAATTTGTCAGAGCATGTTAAAGCTCGAATTTTGGATGCTCCCCTTCAATCTGAAGTTCTGTTTGGTTCTCCTGTGGAGTCGGTTTTGAAAAAAATGGAAGACAAAGCTAAGTCCATGCAGACAGTTAAGGAATTTTTACAGGTGCAGCCCCCTAAGTTTAGCAGAAATTGGCCTGCTAAGGGATGGGCTTATCCTTCTTCTGATTTACAGTCTAGGGGTAGATCTAGACGTGGTAGGGGCAGAGCTCATGCTCAGGGTTCTTTCAGACCTAGAACGTGGAGTTCCCCTGCACAATCTTCAGGTGAGGGCAGGGGTCAGCCTTTTCGTAAACAGACCCAATGACCTGTATTTCCAGCTGCCAGATCCCTCCTGTCTGGCAGCTCCTCTGGGAGGAAAGTTGGCACTTTTCAGACAAAATTGGCTTTTAGTCACCCTGGACAAAAGGGTGTTGGACATTATAGATCGAGGCTACAAGTTTTATTTTCACACCTTGCCTCCTTTCAAACGCATGCCAGACGTTCCTCCTCAACAAAAGTTGGAGGCTCACAAGCAGATTTCTTTACTTTTAAAAATGAGGGCTATCCAGGGGGTCCCTCCGTCGGAAGTAGGCCTAGGATTTTATTCTCGCCTGTTTCTTGTACCAAAGAAAGGAAACACTTGGAGGCCAATTCTGGATTTGTCTATTCTCAACACATACCTGGACATTCCAAAATTCAAGATGTTAACCTTACAGCAGCTTCTGCCTCTGCTAGGCAAAGATCACTGGATGGTAACTCTGGATCTCAAAGAGGCTTATCTTCACATTCCTATCAGGCCCAGCTGCAGGAGGTTCCTGCATTTTCGGGCTGGTACTTTTCATTATCAGTTCTCTGCATTGCCCTTTGGCTTATCTACTGCGCCCAGGGTGTTCACAAAGGTCCTGGCTCCGGTGATAGCTTTCTTAAGGTTAAGGGGAATACAAATTTACCCTTATCTGGACGATTGCCTGATTCTTGCTCAAGACAAAGTCAAGTTACTTCACCATCTACAGTATGTTATGGCAGTGTTAAGGTGCCTAGGGTATTCTGTGAACGAAATAAAGTCCAGTCTAGTACCCTCTCAGGACATGTGCTTTCTGGGTGTGAGACTGAATACTGCCTCTCAGATGGCGTTTTTGACCACGGACAAACAAAGAAATCTTTCCCTTTACTTCCAGCAATTATCTCTACGGTCCAGGCTGACTGCAAGGACAGTCCTTCAGGCCTTGGGGTTCATGGCATCTTGTATTCTGGTGCTTCCCAATGCCAAACTGCATATGAGGAAGCTACAATGGTATCTCAAAAGCGTATGGACTCAACACTGCCACGATTTGGACACTGTCATTCAGATAATACCTTGCATCCAAAAGGAATTTTTGTGGTGGGCTCAGGAATGTCACCTAAACAAGGGACTCTCTGTGACCCGACCAGAGGCGAGTCAGATCTTAACGACAGATGCCTCAGACATGGCTTGGGGAGCACACTTCAATGGGAAATGGGTTCAAGACACATGGCCTCCCAGACTACAACATTTGCATATCAACATGAAGGAGATGTTAGCAGTCCAATTTGCACTGATGGCTTTCAAGGATCTACTTCAACCAGGACAGGTGTTGATTCAAACAGACAACACAACAGTCATGTGGTACATCAACAAGCAAGGGGGAACCCATTCGTACCCTCTTTGCAGACAAGCTATGATTTTGTGGGAGACTGCTCTCAGTTTGCACCTCACTCTTCAGGCAAGGTTTCTGCCAGGAGCACAGAACTCCTTAGCAGATGTTTTGAGCAGACAGATGGTGGATCCCCACGAGTGGAAATTGGATCCTCATGTATTTCAACAGTTGACGGTGGCTTGGGCGACTCCAGACATAGATCTGTTCGCTTCTCCACTAAATTTCCAACTGCCAAAGTTTTGCACAAAGCTGTTTCACCCAAAAGCTTGGAAAGTGGATGCTCTATCATTCAGTTGGAACAACCTTCACGTCTATGCCTTTCCTCCTCTGCCTCTCCTTCCCAAGGTGCTCTTGAAGGTCAGACAGGACAAGCCTTGCATGATTCTAATAGCTCCAGATTGGCCACGTCAGCACTGGTACCCTCTACTGAGGAGTTTAGTACGGGAGCCTCCTTGGCCTTTGCCATCAATTCCACACCTTTTGTCCCAGGCAAGCAATCATTTCCGCAATGTCAGGATTCAGTCCCTGCATCTGACAGCCTGGCGTATTCTGTTTTAGACCCTGGAGGGTCGCAGCTTCCTCAACAAGTTTTGAATGTCATTTTGGAGGCCAGACGGCCTAGTACAAGGAAAGTTTATGCTGATAAATGGAGGAGATTTTTTCTTTGGAGCAAAACAAAGAGCTTTGATGTTTCAGTGCCTAATTTGAGTGCTTCACTTCAGTATCTTACAGAATTATTAGACAAGGGTTTGTCTTTCTCCTCTGTAAAGGTTCATGCTGCAGCCATTTCTGCTCACTATGACTGTGACCCACCTTTATTCTCTCACCCTTTGTTTAAGCAATTTCTTAGAGGGGCAAAGAACATAAGACACCCACGTAGAGCTCCTACTCCTTCCTGGGATCTCAGTTTTGTGTTGGAAAAGCTCACCTTACCTCCTTTTGAACCTACAGCTACTTCGGAGTTGTCTTGGAAGACTGCTTTTTTGTTGGCCATTACATCTGCTAGAAGGGTATCTGAATTACAGGCTCTGATGGCCGTTGAACCTTTCCTGATATTTCATAAGGATAGGGTCTTCCTGCGTACTAACCCTACTTTTATGCCTAAAGTTGTTTCTAATGTGGCCTTAAACCAATCTATTCATTTGCCTACTTTTTATGCTGATCCCCAAAATAAAGGGGAAAAAATTTTGCACTCTTTGGATATTCACAGGCAGTTGCGTTATTATTTGAGCAGAACTAAAGGGTTCAGGCAGTCTCAACAGTTATTCATTTCTTTTGCCTTGAGTTCACAAGGAAAACCTGTTTCAAAACAAACTATTTCTAAGTGGATTGGCCATTGTATTGCTTTTTGTTATTCTCATTATGGTAAGGAGGTTCCGGCTGGAATCAGACCTCATTCCACTAGGGCGACTGCCACTTCTACTGCTTTTTTAATGGGAGTAGCTACTAAGGATATTTTGGAGGCAGCTACTTGGAGTTCAGTGCACACTTTTTCTAAACATTACCATCTCCCTCTTTATTCCAAATCTAGGGCTGGGTTTGCCACTGCAGTTTTACAGGGCATGTTAGCAGCTCCTAATGCTTTCTGATTTTGCCAACCTCCCTTTACCTATGCTTTGGGATTCTACCCACAGGTTATGACTGCAGCAATGTGAGATGAAGAACATAGTACAGTTTTGTACCTACCATAAATGTAGATGTTCGAAGATCCACATTGCTGCAGTCCAATTTACCCTCCCTCCTTCCCCTCTTTAATTTGGGGTGGCTGTGTGGATTGTGGGGTAACTATTGTTTTTACATTGGTGTTTGGGTATTTTTCTGTTTTTGGCTATGGCCTTTCTTTTTTAGGCCTTCTGACATCTGGGGCAAGAAAGACTGAGGATATGGCGTCGGTCATGCGCTTTAGTACCACGGCGTATTGACGTCAGATCTGAGCGACCATGACCGACGCCAGCCTAACACTTTGGTATTCGGGCCGACCGAGGACAGCGGACTACCCACAGGTTATGACTGCAGCAATGTGGATCTTCGAACATCTACATTTATGGTAGGTGCAAAACTGTACTTTTCTACAGCACCAGCTTCTCTTTCTGCAGTGTCATCGGTAGGACCTAAAGAAAATGGCTGTGTTGGCCTAGAACTCTCTGCTAGAGAATCTGAAGCTGTCTGGGGTTCCAATTCTGCGGTAGCCAGGGGCTGCGTAGGTGTCTCACTGAAAACCGGAGGACCGGCGACCAGCCAGGCCGAGGCCTCGGAGTCTGGCTTGGATCTAGGCTGCCTGTCTTTATCTTTGCATTTTTTATGCACGCCGGTAGTCGGTTGCTCCGACGGCATAGTGTAATTAAATTTCCTACCGAAGTAGTGTCGTGCGAAATCAAAGCGTCGCTTTATAGTTCGCTTATTGAACCTAGCACAAAACCGACAACCAGTGATGTCGTGGTCTGGGCCTAGGCAAGGTATACAATAAGAATGAAAGTCCTTATGAGGTATTTGCTTCCCACAAGAAATGCAGTTGTTAACTTTTTCTGACATCGGACTGAGGCAAGAAAAGGTTCCCCAATGGGGTACTTAGCTTTGAAGACTTCGGACTGAAACTCGATTCGAAAATTTCAAGTGTCGGCCGACCGGCACTTGTGAACTGCTTCTGCTTCGGGCACCGCGCGGCAAGAAAGACTGAAGAAAATGGCATTGGATGCCTGTTATATACCCCTGGCGCACTGACGTCAGGGAAGAAGCGACGGCAACTGATGCCGGACCAAGACTTTGGAATTCGGGCCGACTGCGGGACCGCCTGACGGCAGGGTAACCCTAGTGTGATGACTGCAGCACGGTAACACGATGAACATCAGAAAGTTTACCTCGGGGATCACTTCAGTGGCTCTGCTGGACAGAGGCGCAGGGAACTAATCTAAGGGGGAGTCGAAAGCCAACACATTCTGGCTAGGCTTATAAATGCCTTTGGGCAGATAGCCTAGTACCAACCTATGAACCTGTGAACCTATTGATTGCATTAGTAGCAACAGACTTTTGGATGTTTTTCTGGCTGTGCTGCTGACCTATTGTACCCATAATCTACTCCTACAAAGTTGGTGGGTTCTTGACACTAAATGCTAGGTTATATGGCTCTCTGAATTGTTTATATCTCATTGATGATTATTTCCAGCTGTGTTAAAACAAGCCTTGTCTACCTTGGTCATTAAGAGGCCATCTTTAGAGAGGAACCTTCTAGAGATTTATTATCATTTTTAATAACCAGTTTGGAAGGGTTACTGAGAAGATGGTTGAACTTCCAAGATGGCTGTACACTGAGTAGCAGCTTGTTTCTAGCTCTCCCAGTGTGAAAACAGAAACTCAGCAGAGAAGGCCAGTAGACTTGTGTCTATGGGTAAATGTCAGTAACTGGCTAGTAAGTGCACTGCCTGGATGCCAGGAATAAAGAAATACAGACAGCCTGCAGAAAATCAGCTCCAAAAGTGAGGAAGAAACACTGACTGGGGAAAGTTCTTCAACTGTTCAGCAAAAAGTAATGCAACCTTCAGACATGACTTCCAAAAACATACAGGAAAAGATAAGACAACTACATACAGACCTGGTGAAAATAAACAACACACTGATAGAATATATCAACATAAAGAACATAAGGGTGGAAAAAATGGAAGATGTGTTAAACAGATATTCAGATGAGATGATAAAGCTGCAAAAATCAGAGGTCGAAATGAAGAAAAGACTGGCTGAATATGAGACTGCTCAGGAGGTGATGTTTCAAAAAATAATAGAATTTGAAGACAGAGCACATAGGGAAAAACCTGAGATTTTCAGCTATACCAAAGAATGTAGAAGGATCAGACTGTATTGATTTTATGAAAGCACAAATAAGCAACTGGACTAGTATTCCACAGCAGTTGTTAGTTGAAAGGGCACATTGTGTGTATGCTCCAAACTTGGCTATATAAAAGCAACCTGGACCTTTAATAGCAAAGATACAATCCTACCAGCAGAAGGAGTTGATTCTGACAAAACTGTGGCAGAAAGGCAAAGTTCTAAGTGGTAGACAGAGGAGTGTTTGTGAAGAGTGATTACTCATTGTATACCGGAAAGAAGAGGAGCAAATGTCTTCCACTATTCAGGCAATGGTGAGATACAGGTGTGAGATTCAAACTGCTGTACCCGGCTGTCTTGAAATTATTCTTCCCTGGAGGAATAAAATCATTTTTTGATGAAGTACATACTAAGGAGGAAATATATAAGTTTGTCCAAGAAAAAGTGAGATGTGAAACAGAAGAGAAGATTGTCTATTTTCAGCTGTATTCACATATGAATCACATGGCTTGTTGGATGGGGTCATATACTCAAAAGGTGTTTGCTAAGCTTATGGCCAGGGTGATCATTGAGAAGCTAAGCCACATCTTGTAATGATGTTGGGAGAATATTAGTTTCTCCTAGTGAGTCGAATCCTTCCACATACACTAGGAGAGAATTTATGGTCTTTCATCTATTCATCAATATGGTTTTGCAAATTGCCATGGGAATTACTCAATTTCATAATTTTTCCAGAAGTAGGCATATTCCCAGTTAGGTACATGTCTGTCCAGCAGGTGCTATTAATACAGTCCTTAGAGTGAGTGTTTTATTAATTGAGCCACTATGATAGACTACATTAATACATGTAGGGCCTTTCTTACTGCAAAAGACTAAGGCGACTGTGAGATGGAGCAGAGGGATAAGATATTTGACGTTTTTTGAGAGGGGTTTCTGAGGTCCTTCAAGTTGGTCAAGATGTTTAGTCAGGCACATGCTGCAAGAGGTATTTCATTTAAAGATAGGTTGAGTAAAGAAGAAATATAGTGCAGCTATAATTTCTCTGGCCTTAAAAGAGATACTATAAAGGATAAGTTGCAGCAGTTAGAAAGATGTGCTTACTCATGCACAGGCTGCAATGGGGTATTTCATTTAAAGATAGGTTGAATAAAGAAGAAATGTAGTGCAACTATAATTTTTCTGGCCTTAAAATAGATAGTGTAAAGGATAATTTGCAGAAATTAGAAAGATTTTCTTAGTCACGCACATGCTGCAAGGGGTATTTCATTTAACAATAGGTCTAGTGAAGAAATATAGTGTAACTGTAATTTCTCTGGTCTTAAAAGAGATACTATAAAGTATAAGTTGCAGCAGTTAGATTTTCTAACTGTAACCACGATGGTAGTCAAAGAAGAGTTCATTATAGCCTAAATACCTAAGTCTCTGATGACAGTTTGTTTTGAAGACGGTTATCTGGCATGTAGTGGAGGTGGTGAACTTCTTGGCATTTGGGATAAGTCTGTGATTAACACAGCAGGCTGACCTAGTCCTTGCTGGAGAATTAGACTATCAGAAGGGGATATGACAACCACAGGCAGTGCACAGTCATCAGTAAAGTTGGCGAGGCATAGTCCTTGGACTTCTGCATTACGTCAGACAAGTAGATGTCAAGTAGAAAGCACCCCAAGACAGAGCAGTATTGGACACTACTAGTAACCCCTTTTTGAGTGGAGTGAGTTTCCCAGCACTAATAATATGGATTCTTCAGTGTTCCAATTTGCTACTCAGTGGACTGTGTAAGGGTTAAGGTTGCGATGGGGGAGATTCTGCATAATACCTGAGAAATGGTTATTGAAAGCCTAGGTCAGGTTTAGATAAGCAGTGTGGCCCTCAATGAAAATTTCAGTAACCTTTTCAGAGAAGTCAAGTAAGTCAAACAGATAAATCAATCCAAACTGGTTATGGCTCAGAGTGTGAAAGTGTCCTATACATTCCATAACTTTAAAGAAGATACTACTAATGCTAATAGGTCTTTAATTACCAGAGTATGCCTTAGGAACACCTTTGTACAGTGATACTGTAATAGCCATTCATCAGCATCAACCTCCTTTTTCCCATTTTCTACATGGGGTTGGGGTGTAATGTCAGTTGTCACCAACTCTCACAATTCATTGCCACTCTTCTACCTTCATTGGCAGTCATGCCTGACTGTCGCAGGTCTTCTGTCATACAATCCATTCATCTCTTTGCTGGGTGCCCTTCTTTTCTCTTGCTTTCTTATTATCTTCATTACCAGATTATCTTCTGCTTTTCTGCACATGTGCGTGAACCACCGTAATCTGTTCTGTTTGACCTTCTATGCAATTGGAGCTACTTTTGCATCTCCTGTGATGTCCTCATCTCTTCACCTGTCCCACCGTATGCATCCTGCCACACATCTGAGGCACTTCATCTCCACAGCCTTTAACCTTACTTGTCAGTTTTCTGGCATTCATCTGTCATACACTACTCTTGACATTTTCTTCCAGTTGGCTGCAGCCCCTCTGATTCTAGCTATGACCTCCTTGTTTAGAATTCCCTTTTCCTCAACCACCCCTCCTAGATACGTAAACCGTTAAATTGGTTTACTATTTCCCCTTCTATATCAGTTCTTAGCTTCATCTAATTACCCCATTTGCTTCCATTACAGTTGTCGTATCTGTACTCAGTTTCAGTTTCAACCCATGTGCCTTCAGTTTTGCATTCTATCCCCTAGGCTTTGATGAAATTCTTGCTCAGAATCTGCCTGTAATGCCACATTGTCTGCATACAACTTTGTTGATCACTCCCCTCCTACCTGTTTGCTAATGTAGTCCAACATCAGTATGAACAGCAGTGGGCTCAGTGCTTATCCCTGATGCACACCCACTCCCAGTGAAAACTCTTTTGTCACTGGAGGCAAAGCTCAGACATACAAGCACTTATAATACCTTACAGGTTTTCAGAAACTTAACACACGCACACACTACACATAGTATGCACTAGACACATAGACTCACATATGGTTAGACACTTAAAATGTAATCTTCCTAAAACCACAAAGATCTCCCAGATATTGCACTTACAGTAAGTATCTTCATCAATCTCAAAAGCACTCTACCAAAACAACACCCACCACAACACGTACAGCCACATCTCATGGCATCCAAGTTTCTAAGTCCATAAGACAAACCACCACATAACACAATGTTTTGGTCATAGGAGACTCCCACTTACCAGACTGAGTAAAGAGACAGTCATGGTCAGTAGCCTGTCAGGGGCCAGGATCCACCAGCTCACATACACAGTTGTGTCATTGAACCACAGTTACCAGTATGACTCAGTCATTGTCCATATGGGTGTAAATGACCTGAGATGTACTTCTCTGGACTATATGAAAAGAGACATGGAGCTCTTGGACTATATGTCCCAGATTGGTATAAACCTAGCAGCAAGCAACATTCTACCATCTCCAAGGGTGATGTATGAATAGAAGATAATTGACTTTAATAATTGATTTAGTTTTTGGTGTCATTTGAAGGGGGTACAATATTTGCTGGAAAAGGATGACAGGGTTGATAGACCACGCTACTTTGCCAGGGATGATCTGCATCTATCTGCTCTAGGCTTCCAAACATTGGCTAAAACCTTATTCACCTTCATAGTGCCTTTTTAGGCTTTGACATCCTGATAAACCCTCTGCCATATCAAAACCAACCCAAGAAAATCTAAAGGTGTTACTGATTAGTGACAGGAACCAAAACAAGAAATTCCACTCCCTGTAAGCTCTCCTCACCCTGAATAATATAGATGTTTTTTCAGTTATTAAGACATGGTACAAAGCCATACTGCACAAGAAGGGACAAAAGATGGAGGTGTCTGATTTTACATCAAAAACAAACACATCTCAAGGCTGATCAAACAGTACAAGTCACTTGAGCTTCTCTACATTTGCATTACCATAGCAAACTTCCTACTATTAAGTGACACCCTATCAAAATTTCAAGCCCCCTCCCAAACCTGAGAACACCACTGCCTATATAAAATTGTTCATGAAAACCCTGTGCAGTCATGTTAATGGCTGCTCAGAGATAGCTCTGTCTGGAACAAGCAAAGAATGAACTCAAAAAGCAAGTCACCCTGGTGGAATCATAACATCAGTAAGTTGTGTAACCAAAGGAAGAAGATTGTGGCAGAAATTATGAAGTTCAGTGCTCAGCTATTTAAAAACTTCCTCATCAATCTGTACAAGCAACTCAGGAGGATAATCAAGTCCACCAAAGCTGTATTTGAGGAAAACATAGCTTTATCTCAAAGGCAAAACACAGCAAATTTGCTGAACCAAGTATAAATGGAGCCAACTGTACTGAGGTGGAAGGTATAGCAAATCTACTGGTCAACAGATTTGACAAGATTTACCCCCCCCCTTCCAGACACTGCTCAGGAAATACCCTCAACCATAACTCCTCCAACTATCACTAGG
Organism: Protopterus annectens; assembly: GCF_019279795.1. Lineage (NCBI taxonomy): Eukaryota > Metazoa > Chordata > Ceratodontiformes > Protopteridae > Protopterus > Protopterus annectens. The sequence continues at coordinate 238,768,665 of NC_056734.1, read as the reverse complement.
GAACGGGTCCTCAATGCACTGTCCATAGCCAAGATCACTGCATCTGTGGGTCCTGAAAATAAACTATCAGGACCACTAGAATCACTATTCAACTGTAGCCTCCAGACTGGCTTCAAGCCAAGCAAAGGTGGGCTATCTACGGAGCTGGGTAACTACAGACCCATAAGTCTGACTAGTCTGATATCCAAAGCCATGGAAGGAATTATCATGGAAATGATGAACAGTGACATAAGAACCTTCAGACTTTTTATTCAACCCAGTTTGATTTTGTCAAGGACAGGTCATACCTAATCAACCTGATAGACGTCTTTGAAATGGTCACCGAAATAATGGATTAGATCAGATTGCTGCATATTTCCTATCTTGACCTGGCCAAAGCATTCAACACAGTAGCTCTCTTGGCCATTGTAGATAAACTCATTAAATTAGGTTTACATTCCAGTGTCACCCACTGGATAGTCAACTGGATGAAAGCTAGGAACCAAGAAGTTATCGTAGGAGAGTCAACCTCTACAAAAAGCCCATTCATTAGCTGAGGTCCATCAGACTCGGTGCTGGGGTCAGTCCCTTTTGGCATCTACATCTCTGAAGTCAAGACCAACATGAAGGGCCTCTGGCTGACCAAGTGTGCAACTATTTGCAAATTAGGATCAGTCATAGAATCCCCAAAGACACAAATACCCTCTAATAAGGCCTGACACAGACCAATAACTGGTGGCAAAACCACAGTATAAAACTCAGTGCCAAGAAATGCAGTATAGTAACCTTTGAGAAGACACCTACCCGTGGAAACTCCTACATTGATAATACACCCTAAGAGAAAACCCAGTGGTCAGAGATTTGGGAATGAATGTAGACAAAAACCTGGCCTTTAACCCCATCACGTGTCTATGGCAGTAAGGAAGTAGTTCTATATTGCACAACTTATAAGCAAGGGTATATCATCTAAGTTCAAGAACTCATTGCTCTGCTGTACTCAGCCGTCATCAGACAAATCATTGAGTACAGCTCCCCCTTCAGTATATGCCTGAACAGGCATATGCACAACTAGAACATCCATAGAGATTCCTCACAAAATGAATGCAACATGCAGACTGCCTCAAAGCCCAGTTCCTGTACTCTGTCTCCTATAGGCAGCTGAGAGGCGATCTATGTGTGACCTAGAAAGCATCTGTTGATCCCACACTGATGGATCTATGGCACATCTGCAAAGCAGATAGAATCAGAATTACCCAATCTAGTGATATAAACCTCACCTGCAAAATAAATAGGATGTGTTGGAAAGACATCTGTCTCAGAGATTACTCCTTCTCTGGAAAACGTCATCTGTCTCAGAGATTACTCCTTCTCTGGAAAAGGCTTCCCATCCATGTGAAGCAGAGTTTTTCGCTAACCCGATTCAAGTGCATCTTGGATCAGTGGAAGGGGGGTTGGAATTTTACCCCTGGTCTGCCACCTATGTCTCTGTTAGAGAGAGGTAGCCTGTAAATGCTTGATCACTCTTGCCCAAGCCTAAATCTAGCCATTATTATACCATAGCAACTCATTGCCAGTCAAAAGCATGCATGCTCATTGGACTGCCCAACCAGGGTGCCCACTGTAAATTGTGTATATACCAATACAAAAAAGTCTGTCCACTAAAGTACCATTGAGTGACCAGACCTTTCTATTGGAATATGCTATGGAGGTCAGAGTGAAATGCAAGAAAAATCAGGTGTGTTCCGCAAAAGTAAAGAAACAGAAATTTACCTAATTTGTCTTGTATTTCTGCACTGTCTCTCCTTAAATCTCGGCAGACTGTCGTACCTCTCAACTGTCCAGGACTTTGTAGAAGGTCCATATTTTTGCATCATAGTTTTTGTCTTTTCTACATAAAAAGTAGATGTTATGTGGTCCTATCTCGCCTACATTCCTTACTCACGGGTTCGGAGACGAAAATCAGCTCCAACTCGGCCAAATTTCTCTAGCACGAAGTCTCTAATTGGCTGGGCTAACCCGGTATCCCAGGATGCACCTTGCCCTAGCCCCAGATCTCATTTGCCACTCGTAGAGGTAGGACGTGGTCTAACTTGGCTGTTGCTAAGTACCCTTTTAAAATACTTTTAGTATTTTAGCAGTCTTCCTTTTGACAAAAGCTATTTTGATAGCTAACTTTGTACCTGAATAGTTGTTGAGTGAGGTTTTGAGAGTTTAGTGTTTTGTGGTATCCGTACTGTTTTCGCGGGCTAGGCCCATTTAAGTTAGAGGACCTAGTCCTCTCCAGTGTGTTCCCTTGTTGTGTTGTGCTTGTGTTAGTGGTTAACTCCCTTTTAGGAAGCGTTTAAGTTAGAGTTTCCTTGTCCTTTAAGTGCTTGTTGGTCTTCCCGCCCTCCTTTTGTGTTTGACTGCGTCGGCTGTGTGTGACGCGGTTGCTTGCCATGTCGAAAGAACTAAAGGAACATAAACCCCCTGGGTTTAAGAAGTGTGCAAAATGTGGCTATAAAATGTCCATTACAGATGGGCACTCTATCTGTGTTTATTGTCTTGGTGCTGTTCACTTGCAAGAGTCCTGCAGTTTCTGTCATGTTTTTAGCCCTAGGGTTCTGCAGGAACGTAAAAATAAACTGATTTTGAAGGGTCTGATCAAGCCCTCCTTTGAGGAGGCCGTGGAGTCATCTCCACCTTCTAGTACCAAGTCTAAGCCTCCTAAGGCCAAGAAAAGATCTCCGGCTCCGTCTGCTTCTTCGGAGCCATCGGAGAAGGTTTGTAAATTGGATACTTCCTCCTCAGCTCCACTGTCTATGGGGCCAGAGGAGAAGGACTTGGAAATGGATACTACCTCCTCAGCTCCATTGTCCTCGGGGCCGCAGGAGGTATCTGTTGTACTGGAGTCGACCTCGGCTCCGATACTTTTGGAAACTCTTCAGAGCAGGTCAGCCAGTGTCAGGCATGAGTCTCCATTCGGGAGATCTAGATCTCCTTCTATTTCTTCCAAATCCTCAAGGCTGTCGGATTTGGATGTGGATAGGGTGGTCCAGAGGCTCCTACAGTCGCCGGTGTTAGCAAAACTGTTTTCGGCTCCGACCCAGTTGGCTCCGGAGCTGGTTCCCATTCTTGTATCGATGATTCCTCCTCCGAACACCCATGTGTCGTCAGAGCCGGAGTGCTCCGCCCCAAGTGATGTTCTGGTGCCGGCTCTGATACCCCAGGTGAGTCTTTCAGAGCTGGCTTCAGCTCCAACCAGATCGTCTCCGTCCTCTGGTTTCGGCACTCGGATTTCCTCAGTCGGTCCCGAGGGGGATACCTCGGGACTCCTGTCGGTTCCACACCTGCCTCTCAGTGCTTCGGCTCAGGGAATGTCGACTCCAGTCATGGTCTTGGAGACTGGTCGGCCCTCGGACTCGGGGGGACCAGCCTTCGAGGCCATGAGGAGCGCCCTGGCCAGGTCGTCAGGTACATCACATGGATTGGTCACTCCGTCCCCTTACACCCCGGCTAGAGCCTCTGATGCCTCCCTCTCCTTGGATGGCGGAGCCCGAAGGTCTGGGGATACCCCCTTGAGCAGTTCCCTACTTTCTGAGGGCCCCTCAGAGTCTGTGCCTGAGGAGCCTCCCAGTAAGAAGTCATGCAAGAGGAAGCACATCGACTCCCAGGACGAGTCACTCACTTCCAATACTGACCTTGAGGAATCAGAGGGGTCCCCCAAGTCATCCTCCGATGATGTCTCTTTCTCTGACATCCTGAAGATTTTGAGATAGAGAGGCGACTGGCCCTCCAAGACCCCCCCTGAGGAGGAGTCGGTATTCCTCAAGGCCTTCGGAGCTCAGCCCTCCGCCTCCTGGGTGTCTCCACCCTTCGACGAACTCCTGGACTTGATTTGTTGAAGGGTGTGGGAGAACCCTGATTCCGTGGAACTGGTGCCCAGATGTCCAAACAAGTTCTTGTCTGCTTCCCTGGGCAAAGAGTTCCTTACCAAAGGGGTTTTGGTAGATGCCTTGGTGGTGGCGGCAGCCACTCAGCAGGAAGTTGCAGAGGCTTCTTCTTCAGTCCACCCTCCTAACATGGAGTCCAGGAGTATGGACCGGTATGGGAAGTATACCCTGTCTTCGGCGACCTTTACCTTATGGTCGTTGAATTATCTCTGTCATTTCACTCGGCTCCAAAGAGATCTCCTGAAGGAGCTAGGAGATACTCTGATGGGTAACATGCCTGAGGCGGTAGCGCAGATTGTTAACGCCCAGTTGTCTACCCTATTGTCAACTCATCTATGAGGTTCATATCTTATGCAGCTGAAGGGGCGAGTAGGGCAGCTAGCTCAGGCGTAGCTCTCAGAAGGCAAGCCTGGATGCGCCTGTGTCATTTTGCGGAGGCCTTTAAGTCTTCCTTCACTGATGCCCCCTTTGATGGGTCCTCTCTCTTCAGACCCAAAGTGAAAGACACCCTCACCAGATGCGAACAGGAGGGAAAGACCCTATCTGCTGTAGGGGCCCATTTTTCTCTCCCTTCTAGGCCTTATCCCAAGGCTCAGAGAGGAGAGAAGATGTGGTTCAAAAAGTCTCAGAGGTCCTTTCCCGCAGCTCAAGGTGAGTCCCCCTCCAGAGGCAGAGGGGGGGTTATTTCGGAAGATGCCGTCCTAGAGGCAGAGGAGGCCCCCGCAACTCGGGAGACCGCGATTCCTTTCGCGGTTCTTCCTTCCAGCGTTCCTGAGGTGTTGCCCGACTGTGCTATTCCGGAGCCAATCGGGGGCCGGATTTCGTTGCATCCCGCAGCCTGGGAAAGCATCAACCAGGATCGTTGGGTGCTGTGAATAGTTACCGGAGGTTGCACTATTCCCTTTGCATCGACACCCCCTCCAGTCATAAGGATCCCGGACATCCCACCCAGTCAAAGGGATCAAGCACACTAGAAGTTGCAAAGCTGCTAGAAAAAGGAGTCATCCAGCCAGTCCCCTCAGACCATGTCGGATCAGGAACTTACTCACAACTCTTTTTGGTGCCGAAAAGGACAGGGGACCTGAGACCCATTCTGGATCTCAGTCGATTGAATCGCTACGTTCTGAAGTCCAAGTTCCGAATGGTCACACTTCAGTCCATTTTTCCACTGCTGAAGAAAGGAGTATGGATGTGCTCCATCGATCTCAAGGATGCCTACTACCACATCAAAATGGAGAAGGCATCCAGGAGTCATTTACCCTTCTGGCTAGGAGCCTGTCACTTCCAGTTTCGTGCCTTGCCCTTTGGTCTCACCACAGCTCCCAGGGTGTTTACCAAGTGTTTGGCAGTGGTAACAGCTCACCTGAGACGTCTAGGATTCCAGGTGTTTCCATATCTGGACGACTGGCTTCTCGCCGCCCCCACCAGTCATTTGCTCATCCAGGCCAGAGAGACGACCATCTCACTTTGCCAACGTCTAGGAAATTACTTTGAACTGGGAAAAGTCTGCCTTGCAGCCCTCACAGCGTGTTGTTTTTATAGGCGCAGAGCTAGACTCTATTCAAATGCGCGCCTTTCTGCAACAGGACAGGATAAGAGTGTTGCAGTCTCAGATCCACGCACTGTTGCCCCTCAGAAAAGTTCAGGTCAGGTTAGTTCTTCAGCTCTTGGGATCCATGGCCTCCACCATCATGCTGGTACCTCTGGCCAGGTTACACATGCGGATCCTACAGTGGCTCCTGTCGGTTCAGTGGTCCTTTCAAAAGCTTCCTCTTTCCCACTTGATACTTCTCATGGAGCGATGAAAACAGGACCTCCTCTGGTGGCTACGCTCCTCCAGTCTGGACAGAGGAAGGAGCTTGGCTCGGTGACCACGGACGCCTCCCAGATGGGGTGGGGGGGGCATTATCTACGCAGGACAGTCCAAGGCACCTGACAAGATCACGAGGTACACTTGCACATCAATGTTCTGGAGATGAGAGCGGTGTTTCTGGAGTTGTGAGCACTTCAGGACTCTCTACCTCTGGGAACGATTGCAATTCACTCAGACAACATGTCCGTAGTGTGGTACCTGAACAAGCAGGGGGGAACCAAATCTTATCCCCTCTGCAGAGAGGCCATGCGAGTGTGGCAGTGGGAAGTGTCTTCCCAACGGTTTCTAGTGGCAACGCACATTCCGGGAAAGCCCAACGTGATAATGGACAGGCTAAGCAGAGCTATTCTGATGCCTCATGAGTGGTCCCTGAACAACCGAGTGGCGGTTCAGATCTTCAAAAGGTGGGGTCAGCCTTGCTGCGATCTCTTCGCCAGCCCCCTCAATGGCGAATGCAGCAAGTACTTCACTCTAATCCCCCCACAGGGGAATCACCCAGAGACGCTCTAGCTCACGATTGGCCCCCCGGTCTGGTCTACGCTTTCTCTCCGTTTCCTCTGTTGCCAAGAGTGATACAGAAAGCCATATCCTTGGGAAGCAGGATGATCCTTATTGCTCCACACTGGCCTCGACAATTATGGTTCCCTTTTCTTCAACGGTACGCACTGGACGGTCCGTGGACTGTGGATCCAGTGCCGGACTTCCTTATTCATGTGTCAGGACAACTTCATCCATCCCTGCGAACTCTCAGGTTGACAGCCTGGCTGCTACACTGCCGTTGTTAGTCAGGCGACATTCCTTTTCACCAGAAGTGGTGCACATCTTGTCTTCTTCTCATAAGTCTTCCACCAGGAAGATTTATTCCAGCAAATGGAAGAGATTCTCCATTTGGGCTCAGGCCCAAGGTTTGGACCCCTTCACAGCCCCTATTCCGTTGGTCTTAGATTTTTTAGCCATGTTGTTCCATCAGGGCTCGGCACCCGCTAGCATTAAAGTACAGTTGGCTGCAATTTCCAATTTTCACACATGTTATGAGCCCTGTCTTATGGGCCACACACTCTGTAAAGCCTTTCTAAAAGGCGCTTGGTTACTTCGTCCCCCAGTTTCTGAACCTGTACTGCCGTGGGACTTGAACCTTGTCCTACAAGCTATTACGTCACCACCCTTTGAACCGGCTGCCACTTGCGACTTAAAATTCCTGTCTTGGAAGACGGCTTTTCTGATAGCCATTACATCTTCCAGGAGGGTATCAGAACTCCAAGCCTTGTCCATTAAACCTCCGTATTTGATCTTTCATAAGGACATAGTTTCCCTGAGGCTTAACCCGTCCTTCCTTCCGAAGGTATCATCCACTGTCAATCTCCATCAATCTATTGAGCTACCAGTGTTTTTTCTGAACTTTTCCAATAAAGCAGAGTTCAGGTTTCATCAGTTGGATGTGCATAAACAACTGAAATTTTATTTACATAGGACTAAGCATGTTAGGAAATCTGATCAACTGTTTGTGTCCTTTTCAGAGAACAGAGCAGGTTGTCCTATTTCCAAGTGCACAGTTTCTAAATGGATCAAAGATTGTATTTCATTCATCTACTCATCAGCAGACAGAATTTTACCCTTTCCCGTCAAGGCTCAATGTTAAGTTGTCAGTCTCGCCTTCATTCTTGCTGGATGGGTTCGGAGCCGATCCTCGGCTCCGACTCGGCACTTGCTAAGCTCGAGAGCTAATTTTACCAGCTCAAGGCAACCCCATATCCCATGATGCCAGGCAGAGATTACCCAGATCTCGTTTGCCGCTTCGCTAACGAGGTGCCTTCTTTTACCAGCTCTAGGTAAGTGAACAGTTTTAGAGACTTTATATATATATATTTGTATTTTGTTAATTAACGACTTACTTTAGCCCTATTCCCGTCAGTGTTCCCTTCTTTTTGAGTAAATTATTCCCTTGTCCCTAGTTAGGCCTTAGGCCTTCCCCTCCCTAAATTTTTTCCTTCAGGGATTGTTTGTGTATGACTGTGTGTTATCCCTGTTTATTTTAATTTGTTGGACTGAGTGTTTTTGTGTGTGAGTGTGTTACTGGTGTTTCATCGACAGAGTTATGTCGAAGGACACTAAGGTCTCAGGCTTCAAGAAGTGTGACTCGTGCTGTCAGAAGATGTCTCTGACAGACGGTCACACTTCTTGTGTTTATTGCCTGGGACCTTCGCACCTGCAGGACTCTTGTGCTATCTGTCATGCTTTCAGCCCAAGAGTCCTGCAGGAGCGAAAAAATAAGCTGATATTAAGGGGCTTATTAAAGCCCGAGAGCTCCCCGACTAAGTCGGCACCAGGGAAGCCCTCGAAACCTGTTAAGCCTTCGGCTCAGACTTCCAAGCCGTCGACTTCAGGTTCATCCTCACCAGATTCGAGATCGGCTCCAGCTGGAGCCGATCCTTCCATACCAGTCTCAGTATCGGCTCCATCCGGCGCCGATACTGTCAAATCCAGACACTCATATCTTCGGCTCCGATGGCTCCATTGATCTCAAAAAAGAGATCTCGATCCCCTTCAGTGGAATCTATACATTCGGCTCCGAGATCACCCTTGCTCTCGGAGCGGAGCCATCGGAGCCGTTCTTCTCGGTCATCCAGGCTATCTGATCACGACCTCGAGAGAGTGGTGAGTAGACTATTAAAGTCTCAGGCATTGGCCCAAATATTCCATAGCCCATCTCAACAGACGGTAGCTATCTCATATCCACCGAACATTCCTCCTTTGACTCTCTTACAGAGCTCGGAGCCGGGGCTCCTCGGAACTGGTACCGTTGTGACTTCGGAGCCGATACCACCCCTTTCGGCTCTGTCGTCCTCAGCTCCGATTTCCTCCTTGAGAACTTCATTGGAGGGATCCGGGCGTCTGGTCTCTCTCGTCGGCTCCGAGGGGGTGAGTGGCATCGTACCCTTGTCCGACCCTGTTCTCCCTCGGAGCTTCGGCGTTGGTGAGCTCGGCCCCGACATCTGCCTCAGAGCCTTCCCTCTCGGTGAGGCCTGGGGTTCCTATCTCTTCGGAGTGGGAACTTTCTGGTCTCTCTGACGGGGGAGCCTTTGAGGTGATGAGGAGTGTACTAGCCCCTGGGCTTAGTCAACGGACAGTTCCATCAGCTCCTCCCACTACAGTGCCTGCTGACGTCTCTTCCCACTCTCTTGCTCCCGGACCCAGAGATCCAACGCCTCAGGTTTCCCCATTGGGAATATCTTCCTCTTCTGAGGCTTCTCCTGATCTGTCAGGGGAACCCCCGCGTAAGAGGACATGTAAGAGGAAACATCTAGACTCCCCTGAGTCTACTACATCAGATACTGACTTGGATGAGTCGGAGGGATCCCCAAGGTCCTCCTCTGAGGATGTCTCATTTTCAGACATCCTTGAAATCCTTAAGCAGAGGGGGAACTGGCCCTCCCTTAATCCTTCCGAGGACGAGTCAGTATACCTGGAGGCGTTCGAATCTCGACCCTCCACCTCCTGGGTGTCCCCGCCTTTCGACCCTCTCATGGAGGTAGTGGCTCGGAAGGCGTGGATGGCTCCAGATTCGGTGGAACCTATCCCTAGGAGACCTTCAAAATTTATTATGGCCCCACAAGATAGACAATATTTAACAAAGGGTGTCCCAGTTGATGCCATGGTGGTGGCTGCTGCCACCAAGAAGGAATTAGCTGATCCTTCAGTACCTGTCCATCCTCCTAACAAGGATTCTAGGATATGGACAGGTACGGTAAGCGGATTTTTTCTTCAGCGGCTTTTGCCATGAAATCGCTGAACTACTTATGCTACTTCACCCGCCTTCAAAGAGATGTACTTAAAGAGTTGGGAGAAGTTTTACAGGATCCGTCAGCTGCTGGGTCTCAGGATAAGATTAGCTCACAGCTAGGAATCCTTAACTCCATTGCTAACTCCTCCATGTGGCTCATTTCTTATGCAGCCGATGGTGCGAGTAGGGCCGCAGGCACAGGAGTGGCTTTAAGGCGTCAGTCCTGGATGCGGCTTTGTAATTTTGCAGACCCCTTCAAGGCGTCTTTCACAAATTCCCCCTTTGATGGCTCGACCTTGTTCGGTCCTCAAGTGAAAGACACTTTGACTAGATGCGAACAAGATGGCAAGACTCTTTCTGCCGTAGGAGTCCGTTTCTCCACCCCTTCTAGACATTACCCCAAAGGACAGAAGGGAGGGAAAATGTGGTTCCGCAAATCTCAAGGAGTCACGCCTGACACACGAAGTCAGTTTACCGCCATAGGCAGAGGGGGTAACAATAATAGACACCGCCCTAGGGGCAGAGATGGTCCGCAGAATCAGGGTAGCAGAGAGCCTCTTTCTGACAAACCCTTCCAGCATCCCTGAGATGTTGCCCGATTGTCCGCCTTCGGAGGCAGTCGGGGGAAAATTATCGCTGTACCCAATAGCCTGGCTTTCCCTTTCTCAAGACAAATGGGTACAGTCAATTATATCCGAGGGTTACAAAATTCCCTTTATTCAAACCCCAATTCAACAAAAGGGAACCCTTCCAGATGTTCCACCCGGTCTAAGGGAACTAGCAGTACTAGAAATATCAAAACTGCTAGTAAAAAGAGCCATCCAGCCAGTCCCAGCGGACCAAATAGGATCTGGAATCTACTCAAGGTTCTTTTTAGTTCCAAAAAAGACAGGGGACTGGAGACCAATATTAGATCTGAGCAAACTCAACAAGTTTGTAAAGAAATCAAGATTCCAGATGGTCACGGTTCAGTCCATTCTGCCCTTTCTGGAATTGGATGTGCTCGATAGATCTTCAGGATGCGTACTATCACATAAAAATTCACAGACGCTCCAGAAGATTTCTCCGCTTTCGGCTGGGGACCAGTCACTTCCAATTCAGAGCCCTGCTCTTTGGACTCACTACAGCCCCCAGAGTGTTCACCAAATGCATGGCAGTGGTTACGGCTCACCTGAGATGTCAAGGATTCCAGGTGTTTCCATATCTAGACGACTGGCTCCTCACTGCCACCACCAGGCATCAGCTTCTCCAAGCCAGAAATTACACCATTAACACTTGCAGAGGGCTAGGAATTTCTATAAATTTCAAAAAATCTGCCGTGTCGCCTTGTCAATCTATTACTTTTATAGGCGCAAGATTGGACACCGTACAACTTTCAGCAAGGTTAACAGACCAAAGGATCTTGGACATTCAAAGACATGTCCAAGTGATTCTCTTCAGCAACAAAATTCAGGCCAGATTTGCTCTGAAAGTACTGGGTCTTATGGCGGCTGCCATAACACTTCTTCCCCTCGCCCACTTTTACATGCGGCTTCTACAATAGATGCTATTCGCCCAATGGTCTTTTCAACAACTTCCCATGCGTCACGAGATCATAATAACTCCAACTTGCAAAAGACATCTGACTTGGTGGTTATCGTCCCCTCAAATCCATCAAGGCAGACCATTTGTTCCTCTTGCCCCGGTTGCCACGGTTACATCGGACGCCTCCCTGATCGGGTGGGGGGGGGGCATTATCAGGGCAGAATGGTCCATGGCACTTGGCAACCTTTCGAGTACCATCTGCACATAAATGTTCTGGAGACTAGCGCAGTGCTTTTAACGTTGCAAGCCCTCAACGACTCTCTTCCCCTGGGAACTATTGCAGTCCAGACGGACAATATGTCCGTAGTGTGGTATATAAACAAACAGGGCGGAACCAAGTCCTATCCACTGTGTCGAGAGGCTCTCAGACTTTGGCAATGGGCAATCTCCTCTCACCGGTTTCTGATAGCAATGCACATCCCGGGGAAATCCAACATCATAGCGGACAGATTGAGCAGAGCTATTCTCATGCTTCACGAGTGGTCCCTCAAACAGTCAGTGACGGAAGAGATTTTTCAGAAGTGGGGCCTTCCTTGCTGCGACCTTTTCGCTACACCTCAAAACAGCAAATGCCCAGACTTCTTCTCTCTCTTCCCCCTTCCAGGCCATCCCCCCAGAGACGCTCTAACCCAAGATTGGCCCCGGGGACTTCTTTATGCTTTTCCTCCTTTTCCGCTAATACCTCAGCTAATTCAGAAAACAACCGCCTTGAGAGCCAAGCTGATTCTCATTGCCCCTTATTGGGCTCGACAGATATGGTTTCCGTTCCTACATCATTACCTCTTGGTACAGCCATGGCATCTGGACCCATTTCCAGATCTTCTGACCCACCAGTCGGGTCAACTGCACCAGTCCATACCTTCTCTCAACCTCACTGCTTGGTTGCTCCACTTCCATCCTTAGCCAGGCTTCCTCTGATTTCTAACCCTGTACTGGATATCATAGTAGCTTCCCTAAAATCTTCTACCAGAAAGATCTACACTAGTAAATGGCGACGTTTCTCTTTCTGGGCGAAAGCTAGGAACATAGACCCCTATACTGCTCCAATTCATTCGGTATTGGACTTCCTAGCTGACATTTTTAATTCAGGATCCTCTTCTTCCACAGTGAAAGTTCAACTGGCAGCCATTTCAAATTTTCATATAGGCTTTTTGGACCACAACATTATGTCACATAAGCTTTGCAAGGCATTCCTTCGAGGTATCTTTTTATTGAAACCTCCGATTAGAGACCCCCCACCACAGTGGGATCTAAATTTAATTTTAACATCCTTGATTCTTCCCCCGTTCGAACCTGCAGCTGCCTGTTCTTTGAAATTGCTTTCTTGGAAGACACTTTTTCTAGTTGCCATTACATCTGCCAGGAGAGTATCTGAGCTTCATGCTGTCTGTATTCGCCCTCCCTATCTAATATTCCACAAAGACAGGGTATCTCTAAGGACTAATCCGTCTTTCTTACCAAAGGTGGCATCACAGACTAACCTAAATCAATCCATTGATCTTCCAGTATTTTTCCCGAATTATTCTGATAGAGCTGAACAAATGTTACATTATCTCGATGTTCACCGTCAGCTCAGATATTATCTGGACAAGACAAAAATTTTTAGGAAATCTGATCAACTATTTCTATCCTATGCTGAGAACAGGAAAGGCCTTCCAGTTTCTAAGGTAACTTTATCTAGGTGGCTGTCTTCTGTGATCACTTACATTTATCAGCTCAGAGGCAAAGAGTTGGTTTCTAACCCATAAGCCCATTCTACCAGAGCTCTAGCTACATCTACAGCTTTTCAAGCTAGACTTCCAATAGACACTATTTGTGCAGCAGCCACATGGGCCTCTCCTCATACCTTTGTTTCACATTATAAATTAGATTTGGTCTCCAGAGACAGAGCAAATTTTGGTTCCACCGTTCTCAAGAGTCTGTTCCATTGAGCCACCCAGGATAGAGGTGCTAGGGACGCGGTCCCATCCAGCAAGAATGAAGGCGAGATTGACAACTTAACATTTAGAAGTTATGTACCTACCATAACGTTCCATGTTAGTTGTCTTCTCTCGCCTTCTTTCTTGCGTCCCGCCCTCCATCCCCCTAGCCTGGTCAGACCGGGAAGATTATACATCTTCTATTAAGAGGTTATTACCTTTTTCTAGCTGTTCAACTCCTAGTGTCACTAGATTACGTTGATCCTTTCTAGAGGGTTATGATGTTATTTAGTATCGTTATTTTCTTCCTCCTCTTAAGTTGGAAGAAAATATTGCTATTTCTTTAGCTACCAAACGAGATCTGGGTAATCTCCGCCTTGCATCATGGGATATGGGGTTGCCTCGAGCTGGTAAAATTAGCTCTCGAGCTTAGCAAGTGCCGAGTCGGACCCAAGGATCGGCTCCGAACCCATCCAGCAAGAAAGAAGGCGAGAGAAGACAACTAACATGGAACGTTATGGTAGGTACATAACTTCTAATTCTACCAGGGCTATGTCTACATCAGTAGCTTTCCATGCTAGGCTTTCCTTGGATTAGATTTGTGCTGCAGCCACTTGGGCGTCTCCCAACACTTTTATTACTCATTACAAGCTGGACGTGGCTTCTAGGGGCCGGGCTACCTTTGGTTCCACGGTTCTCAAGAGTATCCTCTTATGAGCCTTCCAAGATAGAGGTGCTGGGGACGCTGTCCCGTGAGTAAGGAATGTAGGTGAGATAGGACCACATAACATCAGTTAGCTATGTACTCACCATAACGATCGATGTATGTGGTCCATCTCGCCTACATTCCTACGTACCCTCCCACCTGTCCCCTTCCTAGAGGATTTCGAAGAATATTGGCTTTGTGGACCCTTCAAGGTCAGTGATTTGGTTCCCTTATCTGGCTGGAATTTCTTCCGGTGTTTATGAAGTATGGGTTATGAGTGTTATGATTGTTATGATTGCAAACAAGATCTGGGGCTAGGGCGAGGTACATCCTGGGATACCGGGTTAGCCCAGCCAATTAGAGACTTAGTGCTAGAGAAATTTGGCCGAGTCTGAGCCGATTCTCGGCTCCGAACCCATGAGTAAGGAATGTAGGCGAGATGGACCACATACATCGATCGTTATGGTGAGTACATAACTAACTGTTTTCTAGCAAGGCACTGAAGATTGAAGTCATTCAGTAGTGGCAGATATTTCAGATGTAGCCTTCATATCCTTCAGAAAATGCATGCTAGCAGAAAACCTCTCCTTCAAGTAACTTTCTAAGTTATATCAACAATAAAATCTGTGACTATTTTTTTACCTTTGTTCCCTGCAGTTATATTCAGCTTTGTTTTGGGTTCTTGCATTTAAACTGGCAAATATAAAAACAAAACAAAACACAGCAATGGAGAATCTTTTCTCCATTTTTTCTGTTGAACAGCAATGATATACTGGGAGTGTAAATGCCATACGCATGCGCAGTACATCAGAAAAAGCGGAAGAACAGAAGTCAGTGTGGAGGAGCACTACAATGCCATTATACAAAGACATTATTTAAGAAAGGTAAGCAGTTTCTTTCTTAAATAATGTCATTGTTTAATAGCAATAATCCACTCCTGAGTGTGGGTAATGCTGGATTTACCCATGGCTGGCTTTCTTTGATCAAAAAATCCAGCATTATCCACACTCAGTCTTGGGTTATTGCATAAAATAAACCAAGGGTGTCATAGTTTGCCAGTGCATAGAAGCATAGCTATGCTTAAAAAAGCCCCTTATGGTTGTTAGCCTAGTAATTACATATGAACATATAGAATGTTAACCAAGAAGGTAGCTCCTGGCCTTGCTCAGGTAGTGAAGCATCAGGTTGTTTAAAAAAAATATATATGAATCATGACGCTTAATTTTCATTGGTCTGAAGGGTTGCAGTATTTTGATGGGAGATCAATGAGATGATAGGTAAATATTGTATAAGCCTTGGCAATAAAATATATCCTGCTATGGCACACCTTGCCTGTGTTCTAAACAGATTAGCAGTTTACTGAGATACATTAGACTTCATCTGTGAGCTGCTCTGTGTGAAACTGAAAAGAAAATTATGTATCAAGTACTATTCCTAGGTACATCTGCTCTGTAGTACTGGGGACTGGGAACCCATCTGGAACTTTGATTGATAAAGCTTTTACAGAGGGGAATCATTGGTCCTAGATACCATCATTTAATTGTAAGGGCATTAATACTGAGCTTATTTTTTGCAAGCTAGTTCTATATAGAGCAGATGTTGGACTGCAGAGTTGTATTTAAAATTGTAGATGATCTATCAGCTTTAGTAATCACAATATCATCAGCATACAAATTACAGTCAGTGTGCTGGAGTTTCCAGAGTTTTTTTTAATGGGGAATAGAGAAAAGGGCCTAAAACAGATGTGTAGAGACCATTTTGAAAGACAATACAAATATGTGCTTGAATGCTGTTACCTATCACTTTGTCCATTAGTAGAACAGGGGGCAGTCCTGGGGTAAATTTTCTGTTTCCCATGCATAGATCTAAGTTGCAGTTGGAAGTGGACAGGGATGAACTCCATTTTATGTGGATGGGGAGTCTGTTCCATAGCAGAGGTATCCTCTGCAAAATATACCTGTCCCTCCAAACCATTCTGTTGATGTTGTGGAAGAGGTTTAGATCCCTAGACTGAGTATTTCTGATGGCATTTGACTTGCTGATGTGCAGTAAATCTATCAGTAACGGATTGGAGGATGCCTTGCATGCCAGACACAGTCCACCTCTTAGCAGTCTGTAGGATACTGAGTATAGTCACAAAATCCAAGTAAAAGGAGGAAAAGGCACCAGAAGTCACCAATAACAATAGAAATAAAGCACCTGGATAGCCGTTTCCACGAAAATATGTTTATTGACAGGTATTAAGCACAGCAGTCACGCTGACCACAAAAGTAAGCAGTACGTTTTCATCCACAACTTCTTCAGATATACACAAGCATTACAGCCTTGTACATTCAGGTTGCTCAGCCTCCTCTTTGCAAAGAGGAGGCTGAGCAACCTGAATGTTGTTGTTGTTTGTCTTTCGGCTTTTCCCGGTAAGGGGTCACTACAGCGGAACTTCGGTCCGCTAATGATTGGCAGTAGATTTTTACGAAACACCGAGGTGCCAGCTCGATGCCCAACCTTCAACGAAGGCACGCCCATTTACGCACACATGTCTTTCGAACGCTACCCAACGGCAGGGAGGACATGCAGACTCCACAAAGAAAGCACTCCCAAGCCCAGCCGAGAATCGAACGGGAGAACCTCTTGCTGTGAGGTAACAACGCTACCGCCGTACCACCTTGGCGGCTGTAATGCTTGTGTATATCTGAAGAAGTTGTGGATGAAAACGTACTGCTTACTGTTGTGGTCAGCGTTAGTGAGTGCTGTGCTTAATACCTGTCAATAAACGTGTTTTCGTGGAAACGGTTATCCGGGCGTTTTTTTTTCTATTGTTATACCGAGTATAGTGACAAGGCTTTGAGTTGGTCCATGTAGGACATGTTGTTTAGGCCTTGAATCCTTTTAGGAAGGTATCTCTGTGGGCTTTCCAGTTGTTGCATGTAATATAAGGGTACTGTTACCAGGTCAAAAGGCATCATGCATATTAAGAATATTGTCTTTCTAGATGTATCAAAGGGGTAGTTTATATGCTATTTTTTGAGGATCTTAGCAAGAATTTTGTAGAAATTGGCTGAACTGGAATATGGCAACTTTTGTAATTGAATTATTAATGCATGCTTAAAGCCAGGGAATTATGTTAGTAGTTAGCTTAAGGTTAAAGATATATGGCTGCAGAGTAGCCCACTGCCTAGATGTAGACATTTAGGGTGAAGTAGAAGAAATTGCGGGTTGTAGCTCTAAGCAGCTTTAGTAAGGTACAACTTGACTTGTTTTTGTCGATAGTTTTGAAGTAAAATGAGGAATATTACAGTATGTTATGTAAGGGGTAAGAGGGTTTGAGGCTGGAGGTGCTTAAATGTATTAGTGGGAGGAGGTATTGTACAAGATATATGGTCCATTATTGGAGTAAGTGTTGCTTTGTTTAGCTTATTGGTTGTTTGAGACCTGTAAAATACCCTGTACGGGTTTAGTACTCTGATCATTTGCCAAACATTCTTAAGAATAACCTATATTTGCAGTCTGAAGACGTTTGTAATAAGTTGCCTTTGCTATATCGGTACTGACTCAAGCAGACTTTCTTAACATCTTATGGGTAACCAACTTATCAGTATTAGGAAATCAAGTTTCCACTCATGCCAGGCTTTGTTTTCTTTGGTATACATTTAACAAAGAAAGTTTGTTACTCAGAAGTCATCTTCATTTTATAGTATACAGTCTATATTTATGGGGGTGAGCAAATTATAAAATGGCAGAGGTGGAATCCATGCATTTATATATCAGACTACTCTATAAGTTCAAGTTCAGTTAAGATTAAAAAAAGTTTTATATACCAAACCAAGAGGTTATAAAAGAAATATGGTCACTTTTGCACTTAAGTAAGATCTGCAAGCTAAGTAAATTGCCTGGCATGTTGGTAATGCCAACATGTAGTAGAGTGTTTCTGCTCTAAAGACCGACTAGTACATTTTGTGATTAAATGGATAAAATTATTCAACCTAAAGATTCTACAGAGTTGTCATTTTAGCAGGCCACTGTATTCTAGGTGTAGTTTTTCTAGTATCATTAATTTGTGAAACTTATCCAGACCTGTAGTGGTTGATCTAGTTCTTACTGCCCTGCGTAGGATTCTCCCTTCTGAGTTAGAAAATTCAAGGTATGTATGGAAGCATGCATGCCATGTCTTCCAACAAAGTATCCATTGTGAGTCTTCGAGGGCCACTGGAGAGGACACGGTAGGCTTCTTCACAGCACCTGCTCTATACCACTCAAATCATACTGCCGAAGAACAAGTAGGACAGTATGACTTCCCAGGCAAAATGGATGGGCCGTAGTATTCTTTCCTAGTTCAGGAATGTCTCATTCTCACCAGCATGGAAAAAAGTATGACAGTTGGATGAGTGGAGCCTTTGGGTAATGGTCCTTCTGAGGGGTGATGGAAGGTAAAAAAAAAAGTCCCGGCCTGTCTAAGTTTAGATTTAAGCTTAGCATGATGGCAATCCCTTTTAGAGTGGTAAATGACATTTTCATGAAAAGAGATCATTGTCAATATTCTGCCTTAGTTCAACTCAATTTGTCAACAATGTTTGACCATTGGAGACCATTGCACTTGTGACACCCGTGCCCTGGCCCAACAATCAAGGAGCCTCAATTCTCACCACTAACACCAGTGAGGGGCGTCTCATATAGGAGGAAAGGATAACAAATACACATAGTAAAATGCAATCTCCCTTAAGAGCACACAGAGATCACAGTCAGTCCGGGGCTGGTTGCTCCCTTGCTCTCCAGATCCCCAATAAGACTCCCCACTGGCACAGCTATAGGGTCCAAACTCAGCCAGCTGGGCAAGCTAAAATCTCCAGCACTATCACTGTCTAACCAGTGCATGTTAAGTTGTCTATCTCGCCTTCATTCTTGCTGGATGGGTTCGGAGCCGACCTCGGCTCCGACTCGGCCACTTTAAAAGCTCGAGAGTTGGTTCCACCGGCTCGAGGCTCCCCTTATATCCCACAATGCTAGGCGAGAGTTACCTCAGATCTCGTTTGCCGCTACAGCTTCGAGGTTGGTTGCTTCTACCGGTTCCTGGTGAGTGTTAGCTTTTTATACAAAAAGTTACTCTTTTTTTCCCCTTTTAACTTTTATTCTTCCTAAATTAGTGTAGGATATAGATCTTTATCCCCGACCCTATTTTTTCCCCGTTTTCTTATTAAAAGAACCGTTGGTTCTTCCCTTGGGCCTTTGGCCTTCCCTTCCCTAGGGTGTGTTTGTGTAGTTACTTTAACTTTTTTGTGCTTAATTATTAGTATTTTACTAAAATTGTTATTATTTTTAGTATTAATAATTTTTTCTGACAGGGTATAACTGTGTGTTTGGGTGTGTGTTAGTGTACACCTGTCAGTTAGGAAAATGTCAAAGGAAGCAAAGGTCTCTGGATTCAAGAAGTGTGATGCGTGCTGTCAGAAAATGTCTCTGACAGACGCTCACACTTCTTGTGTCTATTGTCTGGGGCCTTTGCACCTGCAGGACTCCTGTGCTGTGTGCCATGGCTTCAGCCCCAGGGTCCTGCAGGAGAGAAAAACAAGTTGATTCTGAGAGGCTTGTTAAAACCAGAGGATTCCCTGTCAGTTTCAACAGGGAAGCCCTCTAAGGCATCGAGGTCTTCGGCTCCGGCTTCTGAGCCGAGACCTCAGGTTGTTCAACCTTTGCCTTTATCGGCTCCGGCTGGAGCCGATAAGACTCAGTCCACAGTTTCTGTGGCTTCCTCGGCTCGGGCCGGAGCCGAGGTTATCGAGGTACCGTGTCGGCTCCGACAAGATCTTCGGAGCCGACAACCAGAAAGAGGTCTAGGTCACCTTCTCTTGGCTCCGTTCATTCGGCTCCAGGATGTCCCCTGCTGTCTGACCGGTGCCAAAGGTCTCATTCCTCTAGGTCATCGAGGCTTTCCGATCATGACCTTCAGAGGGTGGTGAGTCGACTACTTAAGTCCGAGGCACTAGCCCAGATGCTTCAGAGCCCGACTCATCAGTCGGTGCCTGCCCCGGTCCATCAACTCTTTCCTCCTTTGACTCTTTTGAGTTCGGAGCCGGGTCGTGGCGGAACCGAGACTGTGGTCACTTCGGAGCCGAGACAATTGTCTTCGGCTCCGTCGTCGGCTCCGTTTTCTTCCGTGGAGGAATCTCGGCGCCGGACCTGCCTCGTCGGCTCCGAGGGGGTGAGTGGCATCGGACCCTTGTCCGACCCCCCTCTCCCTCTCGGTGCTTCGGCGCTGGTGAGTTTGGCTCCGACATCGGCCTCGGAGCCATCACTGTCGGTGCCGAGGGGTCCTTAGCTCCTCGGAGCGGGGACCTCTGGCTCTGCCTGACAGGGGTGCATTCGAGGTCATGCGGAGTGTGTTAGAGCCTGGCTCTACTCCACAGTCGGCTCCGTCAGCCCCTCCTCTATGCTGCCTCAGGGTAAGTCGACTCACTCCCTCATCCCGGACCGCAGAGAGCCAGCTCCTCAGGAGCCCCTTTGGGATTTCATCCTCTTCCGAGGCCTCTCCTGATTTGGCAGAAGAGCCCCTCGGAAGAGGAAGTGCAAGAGGAAGCACATTGACTCACCTGAGTCTATCACGTCGGACACAGATCTGGATGATTCTGAGGGTTCCCCGTTCCCCTTCTGAAGATGTCTCATTTGCAGACATTCTGGAGATCCTTAAACAGAGGGGAAATTGGCCAGCCCTCAACCCTTCGGAGGACGAATCTGTGTATCTTGAGGCGTTTGGCTCTCGTCCTTCCACCTCCTGGGTGTCCCCCCTTCGACCCCTCATGCAGGTGGTTGCTAAGAAGGCATGGACGGCTCCTGATTCAGTGGACCCCACTCCCAGGAGACCCTCCAAATTCATCACAGCTCCATCAGACAAGCAATTTTTATCAAAAGGAGTTTCTGTGGATGCTATGGTGGTAGCTGCCGCCACAAAGAAGGAACTGGCTGATCCTTCAGTGCCTGTCCATCCACCTAACAAGGAATCTAGGTCCATGGATAGGTACGGAAGCGGATGTTCTCCTCAGCGACATTTACCATGCGTCGCTGAATTACCTGTGCCATTTCACTCGTCTTCAAAGGGACTTGATCAAGGAAGCGAGTGAAATGTTGAAGGACCCTACAGCTGCGGGTTTCCAAGAGAAAATGAACACGCAGCTGGCTATCCTAATTCCATTTCCAACTCCTCCATGCGCCTCCTCTCTTATGCGGCCGATGGAGCGAGCAGAGCCGCAGGAACAGGGGTAGCCTTACGTAGGCACGCCTGGATGCGGCTATGCAACTTTGGAACCTTTCAAGACGTCTTTCACGAACTCCCCTTTTGATGGATCATCTCTTTTGGTCCTCAAGTGAAAGAAACCCTGACTAGGTGCGAGACTGATGGCAAGACCCTTTCTGCCGTCGGAGTCCGTTTTCGACTCCTTCTAGGCCCTACCGCAAAGGCCAGGAGGGTGGAGAGAGGGGGTTCCGTAACCAATGTCAAGGGACTTCGCCTGACGACAGAGTCGTTTTCCTACCAGAGGCAGAGGTGGGAATAACAATGGTAGACGTCGCCCTAGGGGCAGGGGTCCGCAGAACCAGGGCAATCGGGAAGCCTTTCCTGACAAGCCGTTTCAGCAGCCCTGAGGTGTTGCCCGACTGCCCACCTCCGGAGGCAGCCGTGGGAAGATTGTCACTGTACCCAGAAGCCTGGCTATCCCTGACTCAAGACAAATGGGTACAGTCCATCATTTCGAAGGCTATTCTATCCCCTTTCTTCGTTTTCCAAATCAGTCAAAAATCCCTTCCAGATGTTCCACCGCTCAAAGGGATATAGCAGCTTTGGAAATTTCAAAACTGCTTGCAAAAGAGCAATTCAGCCAGTGTCAGCAGACCAACAAGGATCCGGAATCTACTCAAGGTTCTTTTTAGTTCCAAAGAAAACAGGGGACTGGAGACCAATTTTGGATCTCAGTATCTTGAACAGATCAGTCAAGAAAACAAGATTTCGGATGGTCACGCTGCAATCCATTCTTCCCCTATTGGGAAAAGGAAACTGGATGTGCTCTATAGACCTTCAGGATGCGTACTATCACATAAAAATGAACAGTCGCTCCAGAAGATTCCTCCGCTTCAGGCTGGGAACCAGTCATTTTCAATTCAGGGCCCTGCCCTTTGGTCTCACCACTGCCCCGGTGTTTACCAAATGCATGGCAGTGGTAGCTTCTCACCTGAGACGACAAGGATTCCAGGTGTTTCCATATTTGGACGACTGGCTTCTCACAGCTCCCACCAAGCATCTCCTTCTGATGGCCAGAGATTATACTTTTCGCGTTTGTCAAAAACTGGGTATTTCAATAAATTGCGAAAAGTCTGTTTTGTCGCCTTGTCGTACTATTACCTACATACGCAAATTTAGATACTATAAACATGTCTGCAACGCTAACGAACCAAAGGATATCAGACATTCACAAATTGGTGTCACTTCTTCTCAACAACAACAGAGCCAAAGCCAGGTTAGTTCTAAAGGTGTTGGGAATCATGGCAGCGCCATACCTCTCCTCCCATTGGCCAGATACCACATGCGGATCCTTCAGTGGATGCTTTTTCTCAATGGTCATACCAGGAACTTCCAATGTCTCACACCATTATGATCACGCAAGTGTGCAAAAGCATCTCATGTGGTGGATGTCTTCCCCAGCTCCTGTCGGAAGACCATTTGTTCCACCTCCTCCGGTTGCTACTCTGACAACGGATGCCTCCCTGATCGGGTGGGGGCATTATCAGGGCAGGACAGTCCAGGGCACATGGCAACCAAACGAATGCCACTTGCACATAAATGTTCTGGAGATGAGAGCAGTGCTTTTAGCGTTGCAAGCCCTTCAAGACTCTCTTCCCTTGGGAACGATTGCAATCCAGACAGACAATATGTCTGTAGTGTGGTACATCAACAAACAAGGCGGAACCAGATCATACCCCTGTGTCGAGAAGCACTCAGA
This sequence comes from Protopterus annectens, assembly GCF_019279795.1. Taxonomy (NCBI): domain Eukaryota; kingdom Metazoa; phylum Chordata; order Ceratodontiformes; family Protopteridae; genus Protopterus; species Protopterus annectens. Next base: position 238,745,910 of record NC_056734.1, on the reverse strand, counting down.
CTGTGGCAATGGGCGATTTCTTCTCAGCGTTTTCTGATAGCAACGCACATCCCGGAAGTCCAATCACATTGCGGACAAGTTGAGCAGAGCTATACTCATGCCTCACGAGTGGTCTCTGAAAGACTCTGTAGTGAGAGAGATATTTCTCAAGTGGGGTCAGCCTTGCTGCGATCTTTTGCTACTCCCCAAAACAGCAAGTGCAGAGAATACTTCACTCTATTCCCTTTACCAGGCCAACCCAGCAGAGACGCTCTAGTCCAAGTTTGGCCCGGGACTTCTGTATGCATTTCCTCCTTTCCTCTGATCTCTCAAGTAATACAGAAAGCTATCGCTCAGAAGGCCTCATTGATCCTCATTGCTCCTTACTGGCCTCGACAAGTGTGGTTCCCCTTTCTACATCAAGTTTTCTCTTGAGCGACCGTGGCATCTGGACCTAGTTCCAGATCTTTTGATCCACCAGTCGGGTCAGTTTCATCGCTCCCTCCCTCTCTGAACCTCACTGCTTGGTTCCTCCAGTTCCAACCGTAGCCAGGCTTCCTCAATTATCTCACTCGGTTAGAGATATATTGATAGCTTCCCATAAATCTTCCACTCGAAAGATTTATTTGAGTAAGTGGAATCGCTTCTCATATTGGGCACAAGGAAAGGACATAGATCCTTTCACCGCTTCCATCCAACTAGTCCTTGATTTTCTAGCTGAACTCTTCCATGCAGGTTCATCTCCATCTACTCTTAAGGTTCAATTGGCAGCTATTTCTAATTTTCATGTGGGTATTTCTGAATCTGCCCTAATGTCCCACAAACTTTGCAAAGCCTTTTTGAAAGGAGTTTTTCTTCTCAGACCTCCTATAAGAAATCCTCCTTCTCCTTGGGACCTAAATTTAGTTCTTGCTTCTTTGATTCTTTCCCCTTTCGAACCTGCAGCTTCATGTTCCTTGAAATTATTATCATGGAAAACTCTCTTTCTGGTGGCTATCACATCAGCTAGAAGAATTTCAGAACTTCAAGCACTCAGTTGTCGTTCTCCTTATCTTTTGTTCCATAAGGACAGAGTTTCCTTACGAACTAACCCGTCCTTTTGCCTAAGGTGGTTTCAACATCAAATCTAAACCAAAGCATTGACCTCCCTGTCTTTTTCCCAGAGTATTCAAATAGGTCTGAACAAAACTACACTGCCTGGATGTTCATCGTCAATTAAGGTACTACTTGGACAGGACGAAACAATTCAGAAAATCTGATCAGCTGTTTGTCTCCTATGCGGAAAGCAGAAAAGGACTTCCAGTTTCAAAGGTATCATTATCCAGATGGCTAACGTCTCTGATTACCCTTGTTTATGAGATTAGACACCAAAAACTGCCTAATAAACCTAAAGCCCATTCCACCAGAGCTTTGGCTACTTCTTTAGCCTTCCAAGACAGACTGCCTATTGACACCATTTGTGCAGCGGCTACTTGGGCTACTCCTCACACTTTTATTTCCCATTATAAGTTGGATTTAGCTTCTAGGCATAGAGCTAATTTTGGTTCCACTGTTCTCAGGAGTCTGTTCCGTTAGGCCACCCAGGACAAGGTGCTAGGGACGCGGTCCCATCCAGCAAGAATGAAGGCGAGATAGACAACTTAACATATAGAAGTTATGT